>NC_041394.2:195570162-195895162 GCF_900747795.2 Erpetoichthys calabaricus
TTATTGGCTAACTAAAAAGATTACAATATGCAAGCTTTCGAGGCAACTCAGACCCCTTCTTCAGGCAAGAAGAAAAGTGGTTCCAGAGAAATCAAAAAATAAGGTATATCCAATAAGCAAACTGAAAATCAAGCAAATCCAGTATGGAATCCAGAAATTGAAATAAAAAACACAAAGCCCAGATCCATTGAACAAAGAATAATTGGAAAAAGCCTTTACAGTAAGCAAAATTTGAAGTCCAAAGAAGAGCTAAAAGGATTAATAACAATGTCAAGGCAGCCATTGCTTGTAATTCTTGCTCTTAAGTAGCAGAGGGAGCAATTCTCCAACTACAGTATCAAGTAGCCCCTCCATCTCAAGTTCAACAAACAGAGAGCAAGATACATAATTACTAAATTGTCCTGACATGCATTGCAATAACAATCACCAAAAACAATCAATTAAGAATAACAAAACACATAAACTAATGCACTAAATTGCAAACAAAAGACAAGCTAATCCTGAGGTGACAGTGTGATTTCATGTCCTGCACAAGTACCACCTTTCTTGTTTGGGTTATTACTTTGGCAGTAGCAATGTTCAATGTAGAGAATACAATCGCACTACAAGTATCTTTCTGTCCCCTTTTGATAGGTGCAGGAAGGGGACAATTTCACAATTTCTGCCTAGCCTTGTCCATACTGGCAGGCTGTGGAGCCACAAGTGTGAGGGCCTCACTTTAAAACCGAACTAATGGGATTAACATTCTTGAACAGGATGGTCCCCAAGTAAGATATTATTTCACACCATTACAGCTCAGGTTAGTTTTTTTTTCTTCAGATTTTTATGTTGACCAAAATTTATTAGATAATCTGGATAGCCTACCCTGCTGTGACTTTTAACATTTCATATTTCACATAAGAAATGTTGTTGATACAGTGTGAGCTGCGAGTATTATTACAATTCAATAGTAAGCTTTATGAATGTTAAATTGCCTTTACTGAACAGTGTTTGTTTGCAAATGATGGGAAATTCCACAACTTAATTATAGTAAAATGTTCAAGTGACAGTAGTAAACATGCTTTTTAACACTAATTATCTGTCTCAATGTTTGAGAATTACTGAAAAGGAGAAAATTATAGGTTGTGGTATAGTCTACCACAAGGACAGCAACATTGAATGTCCTTTGTTCTTAAATGTACTGAACTGCATAATTGGATAGAAATTGAAAAAGAAGATAAAGGTATTCTCTTTATTAAATATCCAAATTTGCACAGCTGGTCACTGAGTTTTTTTTTTTTTGTTATTAATATTTAATATTCCAGGTCTGCCTACTACAGGAGGCCACATCAGAAGCAGTATTTGTAATGTTGTAATTAAAAATAATTCCGAATTGATTTAAACTCTATTAGCTTCAAACCCTAAAATCAGAGTTGCCTCATCATATCATGGACTTGAATAAATCTCGACTAACAAGAAACTTTAAAAGTTGTGGTTATAATGGCAATTTTTCTTTAATCTTTATTGGAATTCCTGACCTTTTCATAATTCAGTATGCATATACCGTATAAACTCGTGGATAAGTCAGGGCTTGATTTTACCATATAACTTCTGATATTTTATAATATTGGTTGTATAAGTCGAATTTGGAAATCTCACACTATTGGTCCAAGAGATCATGATATGTGTGGAAATATAACGAAAAAAGAAGCTCCACAAAAATAAAGTTTTGGGGACCTTCCCTGTATATTGTCCAAAGGCCAAAAATAAAGCAGAAAAAAAAATGTAAATGATAAAAAGTACTGTAATTGGTAACATTTGACAAAGTACATGAGACAAGATGGTGTTTAAATACAGATGGGAAATGAGTACAGGAAATGGTTGGTAAGAAATGACGTCGAATACAGGAGCCGGAAATGATGTCATTCTGAAGGAGCCGGAAGTGAAATCATCCATAGTGGCCAGAAGTGATGTCAGGGTGAGCGCTGGAAATGACGTCTTGGTGGCCATTTTGGAACCCGGAAATGGATGGGCTTATTTTTCTTCGGTTTTCCTGTTGAAAGATTAAGAGATTCTGGTAAGTACCATGTGACAACCCCTTGTCTCGCGATGTTTCACTCACCTTTAGGCTTTTTGACTGCCTCCTAAATGCACATGTGTGACATGACCCCCCCCTCCCCCCCTCAGCCCAGACCCACCGGGTCGGCTGACCTGCACAGAGAAGTCGTGGGCATGGGAGAGAGCATCCACGTTGGCTTGCAAGGAACGATAAGGTTGAAGGTCCAAAAACCACCTAGTGACACAGGGATTAGACTCCCGGTGAAGGGACATCCACTGTAGAGCAGCATGATCCGTCACCAGAGTAAATTCCCATCCCAATAGGTAGTACCTTAATTGCGTGATAGCCCATTTGATCGCCAAGGCCTCTCGCTCCACTGCAGCATACCTGGTCTCCTGGTCCAGCAGTTTCTGGCTGAGGTACATAATGGGATGTTCAGCACCATCGACACATTGGCTGAACACGGCTCCTAATCCTGTGTCCGATGCATCGGTCTGGAGTATGAAAGGAAAAGAAAAATCAGGAGATTTTAACACAGGTGCTGACCTAAGGGCCAATTTTAAGTCACTGAATGCAGTATCAGCCTTATCATCCCATACCACTTTTAAGGGTGCTCGTTTCTTTGTTAAATTAGATAAGGGTGTAGCAATTTCAGAGAAATGAGGTACAAAATAGCGATACTAGCCTGCTAAGCCCAGAAATGCTTGAACTTGCATCTTAGTCATCGGACACGGCCAATTTATGATGGCATGAATTTTGGAATATTGTGGTTTAACAGATAGCTCAAATATTTGGCTTCCTTTAATCCAAAGAAACATTTCTTAGGATCAATGCGAAGTCCGGCTCGTGCCACTGTGGAGAGCACAGTTTTAACCTGCAATACATGCTCCTCCCATGTGCCGAAATAAATGACAATGTCATCCAGATAGATTAAATAAATTGTTGGGCCATAGCAGTGTATCTACCAGACGTTGGAAGGTTGCTGGTGCCCCGTGCAAGCCAGAAGGGAGAACCGTGTACTGCCAATATCCACTTGGAGTACTAAAAGTGTTTTGTTTTTTTTAGCGGAAGTCGTTAAAGGAATTTGCCAATACCCTTTAGTCATATCGAGAGTAGTTAGGAATTGAGTGTACCCAAGCCGATCGAGTAGATCATCCACTAGCAGCATTGGATACGTATCAAACTTAGAAAACCTAATTAAGTCATCGAAAGTCATTACAAAACCTCCACGACCCATCTGGCTTAGGAACTAAGACAATTGGACTAGACCAGGGGCTATAACTTTCTTCAATAACCTCTATTTCCAGCATTCATCTAATTTCCAAATCTACTTCCGCCTTCTTTGCTCTCCAGGAGCCTATAGTGTCTTTCTCTGACAATTACCCCCGGGTCAGTAATGATGTCATGCTCAATCAGAGCAGTCCGTCCTGGTAGCTCGTTTACTACTTCCGGTACTGACAGGATAGCCATTTCTAGGTCCTGTTTTTGTTCCGGGGTTAAATCAGGTCCGAAATTAAGGCAAGACTGTGATATGTAAAGGGAGTGAAGCTGGCCGGAGGAGGGATCAATTTCCCTGACCTTCCACGGCTTCAGCAAATTAATATGATACACTCTCTCACTTGGTCGATGATTTGGTTGTTTAACCAAATAATCTTCGAGTCCTTTTCTTTCCTTAATTTTGTAAGGGTCTTGCCAATGGGCCAATAATTTAGAATGGGAGTAGGAACGAGCACCATTACATGATCACCCGGGACAAATTCCAGAATGGTGGTGTTTCTATTATAATAATGAGACTGTGCTCCTTGAGCTTTCTCCAAATTTTCTTTTAGTATTGGCCTAATTTTTTCCAATCTATCCTCTTCCCAACCTTCTTTTAACATGTCCAATAGCCCACGGGGTTTTTTTCCATATAATAATTCAAATGGAGAAAAACCTGTAGAGGCCTGTGGGACTTACCGATAGGCAAACAATACAAGGAGGAAGCAACTGAACCCAGTTTCTCCCATCCTCGTTAATTACTTTGCGTAACATCTGTTTTAATGTTTGATTAAATCGCTCCACCAACCTGTCTGTCTGGGGGTGATAGACCGATGTTTTCAGATGTTTTATCCTGAGTAATTTAGCCACCTCCCTGAACGTCTCCAAAGTGAAGGGAGTCCCTTGATCCATCAGAACCTCTTTGGAGATCCCTACACGTGCAAATATCCTTACTAATTCCCGTGCAATGTTTTTAGAAATAGCTGAGTGCAGGGGAACAGCTTCTGGGAATCGAATGGCATAGTCTACTAGAACTAAAATATATTCAAAGCCTCTCAACGAGGGTTCTAACAGTCCTACAAGGTCGATTCCGACTCATTCAAATCACATCAGTACGTCAATAAGGGGAAGAGGGACAAGAGGAGCACGGTCTCTCCTAGGAATCTGAAAAAGTTGGCATTCGGGACAAGAACCGCAAAATTGTCGGACCTCCTCATTTATCCCTGGCCAATAGAATCGGAGCTTAATTCTCTCCAATGTTTTTTCAGAGCTTAAATGGGCTCCTAGAAGGTGAGCATGCGCTAGTTCACACACTTGTTGCTGATAAGTACGTAGTACTAGAAGCAATGCCCTCACTTCACCCCCGTGTTCTGCCACTCGATACAAGAGTTCATTTTGTATTACAAAGAAAGGTAGCGGTGGCATGGGATCTAGGGTTGCATGACCCTTGGTAGATACTATTGCATTCCTCGCAAATTTTAAGGAATCATCGTTCCATTGTTCTCTTTTAAAAGAAGATGGGGTAATTAGAAATTGGGCCGATAAATTTTGAATAGGGTCTCTGGTGACCTCAATGGGAGGGTCTTCTGCCACCACGTCCTCTACGTTAACTGTATTAGCTCCAGCAGAGGATGATGGGGCATTGACTCCCTCATACTGGGTACCTACATGGGTCCTAGTGACCGTTGTACACGGCATGGAGGCATTCAGAGTAGAAGAACTCTCCATTATCAAGCCCAAATTCTTTTTAGGAGCAGTTACGTTTTTACCGCTGTTAATTTTTTTCCAATCTCTCCCTAATATGACTGGAAATGGGGGATCCGGCAGTACTGCCATGGTTAGTTTGGTCATGATGTGATCTACTGAAATCATGCAGCTAGCAGTCTTATAATAACGGACATCCACATGAATACACTTTAGGCTAGTTTTTATTCTAAGCCACTGTCGCGGTAAAACGAATCGGGAAGCAACAATGGAAATGTTACTTCTGGAATCGAACATTGCCCTTACCTTCCTGCCATTTATAATAACAGCACCTGTATAAGGAAGAGACAAAGGGTTAATCACAGCGGCACAGTACCTTTCTCCCTTAACCAGCAAGCAATCCATGGGTTCGTTGGTGCAGTTCGGGGACAGATGACCAACCTCCCCACACTTGAAACAGCGGGGAAGGCTGAACTGTTTGTCCCTTTTACGGACGGCAGGCTCGGGAGCTTGTCAAGAGGGCTCAGGGGCTGCCCCACGTGCTTGTTGGGTATGGCGAGAGAACCGTTCCGATAGCCCTGATTTGGAAGCTGGCCAGTGACATTCAGCGAACTTGATCAAGGGGTCCATGCTTTCTAAATTTTGTTTCCGGATTTGCTGGGTGATGTTATCAGGGAGGGCATGAATAAAGGTCTCACATGCCAATAGCTTGGCCATCTTGTGGGAGTTGTTAATATCAGACCGTAGCCAACAACACACCTTACTCCACGCCCCGAACGCCTGTGTTCTTAAAGGTCGTTCAAGATCAAATTGCCACTCCCTCCACTCTTTCGTCTGCTGTTCCGGAGAGATGCCGTAGCGTTTGAACACCTCCGTTTTTAGAACGTCATAGTCTACGGCTTGCTCCTCAGTTAAATTGTAGTAGGCTCTCTGCACTATCCCCTTCAGGTAAGGGGCCAGTAGTTATGCCCATTCCGACCTCGGCCATGCGTTCTGCTTAGCAGTTCACTCAAATACCAAAAAATAAGTCTCAATATCATCATCCTCAGTCAAGTAAGTTAACTGAGTCGGTAATGACAAAGCGGCCTCCGTCTGTACCGTGGCTGCAGCGCAAGCCTCGGACTCGGCTAGCTGTGTCCGAGTTTCGCCCATCTGCACCTTTAAGGTACCCATAATCGTGGAAAGTACAGTATTCAGGTCTTGTTCTTCTGTCATCTTCAAAAAAATTAATTCTGCTGGCTACACCAATTGTGGAACTATAACGAAAAAAGAAGCTCCACAAAAATAAAGTTTTGGGGACCGTCCCCGTATATTGTCCAACGGACAAAAATAAAGCAGAAAAAAACGGTGTAAATGATCAAAGGTACTGTAATTGGTAACATTGGTAACAAGTACATGAGATAAGATGCCGTTTAAATACAAATGGGAAATGAGTACAGGAAATGGTTGGCAGAAAATGACGTCAAACTCAGGAGCCGGAAATGACGTCATTCTGAAGGAACCGGAAGTGAAGTCATCCATGGTGGCCGGAAGTGATGTCAGGGTGGGCACCAGAAATGATGTCTTGGTGGCCATTTTGGAACCCGGAAATGGATGGACTTATTTTTCTTCGGTTTTCCTGTTGAAAGATTAAGAGATTCTGGTAAGTACCATATGACGACCCCTTGTCTCGCGATGTTTCACTCACCTTTAGGCTTTTTGACTGCCTCCTAAACGCATGTGTGTGACATATGCTAATGCCTGAGAGAGCAACCATGGAGCACACTGCCTTTTTTTTCCTTTGTATTGTGCCTATGTGACCACAAGGTAATACCCAAACTGTTCCCGAAGCGACGTTTGCACGGTTTTGTGTTTTATGTATCTCACACCTTTATCGTAAGAGCATCCCTTATCTACGATGGAGCATTCGATCAGAAGAAAATATGAAGCTGGTTTTAAATTAAATGTCGTTGAAGCAGCAAAAGAAATTGGCAACTGCACTGCTGCAACAAAATTTGAAGAAACTGATGTGCAATTGAAGGAGGCAAGAAGATGTAAAAAAAAAATTAAGTGTCGCATTTTTGAATGGGCGTATAAGTCGGGGTCTGATTTTATGATCGATTTTTCAGGTTTCAAGACCTGACTTATACTTGAGTATATACAGCAATTGGATGTTTCTTATACAAAGAAATCTGAATATGATATTTGTTTTCCTCTGGATTGTGTCCTTTAAGAATTAAAGTATTTTTGGATCTTGTCATGACACCATTACTGTTTTATTAGAATACTACCATTTCATCAGAGTGTTTCCTTTGGAGGTCTTATCCAGAAATGATTGGGTGTGCTCCACTAATGATGTAATTTAAAGGAATGGTATAAAGTTCAACCCGTCTACTTACTCGTCATCTGAGATTAGGGTTCTGTTAGAAAATGCAAACAAACTTTTACTTTGTTGAAATCTACACACTTTTGATCTCTGCTTTTGTTCTCAGAACTTTAATTTGTTATTAGCATTTTGGGCATTGAAAATCAATTGTTTGATTTTCTTGTATGAAGTCAGCATGTTTATTATCCTTGTATATTTCCTCATCCTTCCTCATTTAAAATCCTGTCTGTCTCTCTTTGAGCCAGAACAGCTAACACTTTTAATCACTCAAGCATGTGTCTCCACCAAACATAAAGGGATAAAACCTGCTGATGTTTTTAAATGATGGCATCAGTAAGCAAATACAGACAGCTGAAATACCAGAGATCCGACAAGCTAGTGCTGGGCTACCTAACAGATAAACAGCAACCAGGAGAGCAGGCAAGGCCATGGTCCTAAACTTGTAAGAACAGATCAATTAAGGATCAAGGCAAAAAAGCTTGCCAGGGACAAATCAAGGCTGTTAACAAGAGAACTAGGACAAAAACAAAAGACATTAGGACTATGATGAAGTACAAAGTGGAAATGAAAACCTGCTTAAAAATACTCACCAACTGGAAAGGAGCTTAAGATGAAAGAGCCAGGATTAATATTGATTGCAGTCATAATTATGGAGGGAAGTGTGCCTGGGATTGTGCAGAGCACAGAATATACATGTATCCCCATGCAGAGGTACATTTAGAAATAGTCATCCCACATTTTAAGTAGAAGCACCACAAAACAAGAGTATCAAAATAACTTTGATAAACATATTTGCCCTTATGAATAAAGAGTAAAGCAGCTAAAAGACAAAAGCAACCTGAAATATTCCTCCCCAAATTCATTCGGAGCGAATGATGGCATAGCCCAGAAAAGACTATATTGACAGGCAAATTTCAGTGTTAATAATATCATTATCATAAGGTATGGCCTCTATTCCTGACAAAGTAACAGCTGTGTTCATGTACAGTAAACCCTCGTTTATCACGGTTAATCCGTTCCAGACTCTACCGCGATAAATGAATTTCCGCGAAGTAGGATTCTTTATTTATAAATCGAATTCACAGTTAGAGCATAGAAATCCTGTTTACGGCTTTCTAAATACGTTTTTTAACATTATTGGAGCCCTCTAGACATGAAATAACACCCTTTAGTCAAAAGTTTAAACTGTGCTCCATGACAAGACGGAGATGACAGTTCCGTCTCACAATTAAAAGAATGCAAACATATCTTCCTCTTCAAAGGAGTGTGCGTCAGGAGCAGAGAATGTCAGAGAGAGAGAGAGAGAGAAAAGCAAACAATCAAAAATCAATAGGGCTGTTCGTGCTTTTAAGTATGCGAAGCACCGCCGGACAAAGCAGCTGCAAGGAAGGAGAGCAACGTGAAGGTAGTCTCTCAGCATTTTTTAGAGGAGCGTCCGTATCCTCCAGTGTGTGAACAGCCCCTCTGCTCACACCCACTCTGTCAGGAGCAGAGAATGTCAGAGAGAGTGAGAGAGACAGAGAAAAGCAAACAATCAAAAATCAATACGTGCTCTTCGGGCTTTCAAGTATGCAAAGCACCGCATGGGAAGCATATCGTATATCATTGAGGAGTTTTATTTAATACGTAATACGTGCTCTGGTTGGGTAGCTTCTCAGCCATCTGCCAATAGCATCCCTTGTATGAAAGCAACTGGGCAAACCAACTGAGGAAGCATGTATCATAAATTAAAAGACCCATTGTCCGCAGAAATCCGCAAACCAGCAAAAAATCCGTGATATATATTTAGATATGC
Organism: Erpetoichthys calabaricus; assembly: GCF_900747795.2. Lineage (NCBI taxonomy): Eukaryota > Metazoa > Chordata > Cladistia > Polypteriformes > Polypteridae > Erpetoichthys > Erpetoichthys calabaricus. The sequence goes on from NC_041394.2 coordinate 195,579,322, forward strand.
TTACATTTAAAATCTGCGATGGAGTGAAGCCGCAAAAGTTGAAGCGCAATATAGTGAGGGATTACTGTACATCTAATTAACTTGTTTAAAATATTCTGACATAAGACTGTAAAAAAATCATTCATCCTACCTGGAATCTTTCTGTGTATCTCTGTCCTTATATCTCCCCACAACACTGGTTCATCACTTTCCTTGGAACATTTCACTTTGCCTGTGAATTATCGCTCTCTCTGTCTCTGTGTCTCTCAATAGTCACTTGGCATGAGAATGACACATGCCAAAGTTATCTGCATGTTCATAGATAGTTTACAAGGACAGTCATTGAGAGACAGCCACTTCTGGAAATTTAGATTCTCCTACCTCTTCTTCTCTTGCCAGGTATTCTATGAGAATGTTTTTTAAACATTTTTACTGGTCAATGCAGGTGTGGTTTCCCAGAAAGAGATTATGTTTTGGGCAAATTGTCTAACTCTATTCCACTATACTCTGAGCCATGTTTTAAAATTAATTCCAGTTTTCTGATGTTCTTTTTTGCTTTGAGTACCATCTTAAGTAGTCATAATAATGAGAATGACCCTGCTGCATTCCCAAGGTTATAAATTGTTCATTTTCAAGGGGATCATGTGGCCCTGAGTGCTGCATGGATGCTATATAGTTTAGCTCTCCTGGCATGCCCACTTTTTTCCTCAGCTTTTTATTATATTGTTTTTCACTCACCTCACACTGGAGTATCCACCAATGCCATCTGGCATGAGGTCCCACTCAGAAGTTTCAAGCCTGCAGAAACAGAAGCCAGCTCAAGATTAGGCTATTTCTGATGAGGAATATGGAGTACTCTGCAATGTATGCCATGTGTGCATACTTGAAGAAGTTTTTTGCAAGTGAGACTGCACCGAATATTCTTTATTTTTTTAACATTATGTTCTGCACCAGATATTCTTTGCTTTTTTTGGCATTTTGGAAGCTAATTATTTATAAATGTTAATAAATAAACTCCATCACTTCCATATCCAAATTGAACCCTTCAATTAATTAAGCCCTTATTACCCTGCATTTAAAACAGGGCAAGGACCCAGAAGACTGTTTAAGCTATCGACTAAACTAAATAAGGAGAAAAACGAAATTTTAGTGATTGGCAAAAATGGATATAATGAGGGTATATCAATGCATTTCATTGATTCATTTGGATACTAAATGTCTTGCAAAACAATTAAAGTCAGTTATTGTCAAGTTAATACCCCCATGATACAGGCTTCAGTTCCATCTTCCACTTTTTTCCTTTTACTTACAACTAAGGTCTGTTCTCAAAACTTGCGATGTTTTTCTATGTTCATGTCTTCCCTCCCATCCACTTTACAATTTCTCTATTTCTCTATTCTCTACCTTAAGACCAGAGTCTTCTCTGTATGCTAGTCTGTGCAAGGCTTCCTATCAACCATCACCAATTCTTTCTCTTTGACAGCAGGACCATCCCTCAACACCCTCACTTTCTTGGAAATAAATTTTTACTAATATTTTATCTTCAAAACATTCAATTTAGGATCATTCATTGCACGCATGTTACTCCCTGACAATTTACAATGGGTTTGTCCTCTGTTTTCTGTTGTCCCTTCTTCCAGGCATGCGCTACAGGTACGTTTTTGCATATGTTTTAGGAGTGCTCCCCCAGTCTTGTCTTTATGGTTGCTTATTGCTAAATTTCTTTCAACTAATTCATGTTAAAATCCTTTTCTTTCCTCATCTTTTCTTTTACTGGACCTCTCATCTTTGTCTTTCAGTTCTTCTGTTCAGCAAAGGATGTTTTGCCTAGGCACAATAGCTGCAAAAGAATCTCTAGCTTCTTATTAGACATCTGACATCTCATTTCTTTTACATCTTGGCAAGCTTAATTTTTCAGTCTTATTCTTCTGAAACTTTCAGCAGCAGTGATCAATGGGTTGTCTTCTTCATTGCCACTCACACACAATTAGGGGACAATTAAAGGGCTTGAATAAATGTAATTCCTCGCAGACCTGGGGGTGGCGAAGTGCACTGATTCTCTCTCTCAATTCCTTGCAGACCATTCTCGGGAAGTCCCACCCGGTTCTGGGGCAACGAACGACGTCACTTCCGGTTCCGGCCATGATGACATCACATCTTCTACGTGCATTTAAAGGCTGCCATCTTAAGGTAGCAGTCAGTTCTGTTTTGGAGTCAGTCATGTGATCATGTCTGTTCTATGTAATCAATTTTGCAGCCGGGAAATATTATATGGGTGGCTGCCCCAAACCTTCCCAATGACTCTTGGTTGTTCATGTGACATCATATATTACAGAACGGTGTTCTCTGTTGCAACTTCTGCATAGTCAGATGGTTTATGGTTGCCATCATTCTCTTCTTCTTTACACTTAAAATTTAACTCGATAGAATCTGACATCAAAGCTGCAATTCCCTCTTAGGTTTTGTTCAGACAGTTTTCTTTTTGCCTTTTTTTTATCAACAGAGCAAGTTTCTGTGGGTGGTTGGGGTGGGGTTGTATTTTTACTATTATTACTGTTATTATCATTGTCTTCTTTTAAACTTTTATTTTATGAAATTCCTGTTGACTCTTATTTTATTCTATTATTTATTGTTGTTATTTATATTCAATAAATATTTTATCACAAAACAAATATGTTGTTTGTTTTCTTACACTTTTGCTGCCCCTTGTTGATGTGATTTAATTTATTTTTCCTTTATTTTTCAACTCTGACTCCCTTTCCATTTTTTAAGAAATTTTGTGCATCTCTCTGCTCATTTCTGTCCCACATGGTGTCTTCAAATTGGTCTGGGTGTTTGTTTGTAAGATCGTGTTATTGGAGACATGCAATAAGAATGCAGTGTAGACTACTCAGGTAATATCTCTCTCTCTATCTCTATCTCTGTCTCAGTTTGTGCCCTGTCAGCACAGCCCACAGGGAGAAGCTGCCCATTGGGAATTGTTCCAGTAGTTCCAATGGCCAGTCTGTTAGGTGCTCTGTTTCCCCACAGTTAAAGTATACTCTGATCAAATCCTGGGTTGGTTACTTTTTGTGTGGCGTTTCTCTTCAGATTGAAAGTGTTCCTAAGTAAGAGTAAATTTTAAATGAAATAATGGAGCCTGCCAAATTACTTATAATACTGCAGTATACGGTATTATATATTTTGATTTTCTTTATTGTTGTTTACTTCACCTTTTTATTTTATTCATCTATCTTTTTATGTGCTTTCACAGAAAATGCAAATATCATTGTCCTATCTATCTATCCACAAGAAACAACTCAGCTCCCATTGGACCAATTATGTTGAAATCTGGTGCACTTACTTTTCAAGGAAATTTGTTAGAAAGGCTGAATTTTCAATTAGATATCTCAAACAGAATGTGCTGTTCAATTTCTTTTTAAATTTGAAAAACATATTTAAAAAGCATTTGTGATTTTTTTAATTGTTCGGTTTAGAACAGAAAAACATTCAGTGCATCCTCAATTGCTGATTAATTATTATTTCAAATTTACCTTTGAGAGAAGTTATGGTTTATATATTTTCCTGTTTTATACATGTGACAGCCCCTCTTGATCCCCAATATAAATTATTGAAACGCCAGTAGTGTTTTGTGATTACTGGTGGCTGCCAAACTAACTCACTGATTCCGCTACCTGAAGCCGTACCAGATAAGTTAAATAATCTTCATTTCTGTGAAAGTAAAGAAATGTAAGCAAGGAAAACAAAAAGTCACTTAACTTATCTAGAAATGAAGTGAAGGTGCCTAAGAGTGCTTTCAATGAATATACATGTACTCAATATTTACATTACACTAAAAACAACCTCACGGCTGCATTATCTGCAGATTATAATCAGTATTTTTACTGTTGTTGTAACTTCAGCAAAGTGCAAGAATGCTATGCTGTCCATCATGGTTCCTTTAAGACAACAATTTAAGCTTGAGACTTCAACATAGATTTTAACTTTCCATTTAGTACTTTCAAAAAATGTTATCATGATGGCATAAGAACTGCAATTAGCCTTTGACACTCTACAACCAGGAACTACAATAATAATAATAATACAAAATAAAATCAAATTTTACATAATTTGATTTGAAAACTGTTGTTTTTGAAAGCTATTTCAGCCAATGCAAGCCTGTTGGGGCTCCATCTATTAACCACAGGATGTTGTAAAAGGTTATTAAAAATGTCTTATGTATTCTACTAATGCATGTAACTGCATTCTTTGATCACTGTCACTGTTATTTTTAATATGATTCATTGTTACAAAAGTATTTCATATGCAAAATTTGATATCTGTCTCTTTGACAAATAGGCAGAAACTACAGAGCATTTAGGACTGAAACCACGGAGCACTTCTTTGTTCAAAGAGTTGTGGGAATCTGAAACAAACTACCATGTAGCTATACCAGAAACCTTGACAACCTTTAAGAAAGATCTGGACGAGATATTGGGATAGCTTAGCTATTAGTTACACAAATGAGCCTGATGGACTGAATGGTTTCCTCTTATTTGTCAAATTTCTTATGTTCTTATGTCCTAACTTTTAAAACAGCTAACCAAGTCCCTGAATGTACCTGAATGTTACACCATGTATACATTTCCTAACATGTAAGCTAATGATGGATCAACAAGGGATAGTTACAGCAAAAACGAGGCGTCAGCCTCTTTTAATTTACCAAACACTGCTTCCTGTATCCATTTTTTTAAGCCCCAACTCAGTTACAAAAGCCTGTACCTTGCACATTATGCCATTTATGCTATTAATATCAAGCCAAAGTTACAGCAGGATTTACATTTTTTTTAATGGGAATTGTGCTGTTTTCATGAAAGACTTAAATCACCATATATCCCATGGGAAATGTGGAGTTTCTTTCCATTTAATGTTTTGTTCTGTTACCACTTGTATGTTTTATTTCACACACTACAAAGCTGTCAGTCTGTAAAATAGTATTTAAGTCTACAACCAATAGACAAGTTGTGGCAAGGAATGTTTGAGGTTTGTAAAAAGAACATGTTATTTAAAATTATGCAAACAGCAATAAAATGTACTATGGAAAGAAAAAATGCCAACAGATACTTGAAATACTGATTTTACAAACAAGCTGTAATGTGTTTACTAAAATGGTAATAACATTTACTTAATAATGACACTCACTCGACATTTAGAAGAACATACCATAACAGAGAAGTAACTGTACGACCGATGGCTTAAAGGGATGGCTCTTAGAGATTTTGTGTGAAACACACTAGTAAATTCTTGTAAATAAAGAAAATCAAAATGGAAGGCACTAGGTAGTGACTTCATATCTATATTTCTTAATAGCAGAGCAAGCTAAGGCCTAGAAGTTCAAAGGCCATGCTTAGCAAAATCAGTCAATGAAACATACTTTACCCTCTCCAACATTTTTTCTACCAAATGAAAACATGTTTTACATGTAATACTTTTGAATTATTTTAAATATTGTAGGTGCCAAAGCTAATGGGTTGGCATCAAGACTAGAATGGAGAATGATTCCTTACCCAGCCTGGAAGCCATAATGGAAGGAGAACGTGGAAGGAGCTGCAACCCAACCTGGATCTTTAGTGATGTTTATCCCAGCTGGGCAAAAAGACAATGAATGAACTGGGCAAACATAGATGCTGGAGGCAGACTATTCCCCCAGATTATAGGTAGCAGTGTTCATCCAGGCTGGTCTCAGTTAGGACTCTCGCAAGGATGCATGGGAGTGTAGAAAAGCAGTGCTGTCAGGGTCACAAGAGGGCACTTCTGAGGGGGGGCTGCCCTGGTATCCATACGACCCGTCACAGTTTGAATGTTCTCCCAGTGTCCGTGTGGATTTCCTTTTGGTAATCCCGAAATGTGCAGGTTAGGTTACTTGAAAAGTATAAACTGGCTCTGTGTGTGTATAACCTATTCCTGTCATGGACTGACACTCAGGGCTGTCTCATGCCTTGTGTCTACTGCTGCCAGAATAGACTCCAGGACTCATCAAGATCCTGAATTGGATTAAACAAGTTTTTTTCTGTATTATTTTTTATCCTCAACTATAATATTGAACACTACTGTCAGTTTTTAATTATTAAAAAAAAAAAACATAATGAATGCTGTGGCATGCCAAGCTAAATTCAGTTGTGACCATTCATATGTAAGTATAGTACTGAGGAAAACGGACTACTAACAAAACAATTGCTGCTTGTTTCTGTGGTTTACTGATTATGGGAAACAGAGAGAACTCCAAATAAGAAATCAATTGGAAGACTAAAAAAAATCCAAAAAATAAATGACGCTTAACATTCCCATCATACAGTCATGCAAATAAAGCCCAAAGAAATGACTGCTCCTTAGTGTCAATATTATCCAATGTAAAATTAAAATTTAAACAGAGGAGAACTATTAATTCTGAATTAATGCTAATACTATATTTCGTGTAAGGGTATATTAAATAATTGTCTGTTATAAAAAAGTAAAGCATGCCTCAAACATTTGTAATAAAGTGAGTCTATCTAGATGTATGACTATTACCCCAGATTTCCTCTAAGATAACTTGATAGTACCAAAATAGATGTTCAATACGTGTAGAACTAATGCTGACCTTATTGACATCTACATGTTTTTGGAATTAAATTACTTTTTTTAGTTTTGTTTTACCCATTTACTAAGAAAAATAATAAAGCATATTTAAATTATTATAACAGCACAATGCCACAATGTGTAGTGCTGCATTCTCACAAATCTAGTATCCTGGGTTCAAAACTCATACACAGATGTTGTTATTCTCTCAGTGTCTCACTGATCGTTCCCCCTGCATTCCCAAAACATGCAGCTAAGATTAATTTGAAATTCTAAACTGGCCATGTATGAATGTAAATGAGGGTATAGAAGTGAGAAAGCCTTGTGAGGGCCCCAGAATGGACTTCAGGAACTATGAACTGAAGTAAGCAGGTTTATGAACGATATAGAAACAAGAGTGGGGTAACCCTGCTGATTCATGAATCCAGGGTTCAAGTCTCACCTATGAATGCTTCCTGTGTCAGTTTGGGTTGGAAAACCCAAAAGATGTGCAGGTTAGGTTAATTTGTGATTCCAAATAGATTCGGTGTGTGTGGTAATTGCACCGAGCTGGTACCATATCTGTCCCTTCCTTGTGCCCAGTGTTGCTGTGATAGGCCCCACCCCCCTGTGACTTTAAATTGAATTAATTAGGTTTGAGAAAGTTTTATTAAACAACTTTCTATAAAAAATAAAAATTACATAATATCTACAGTTCAGTTGCTTATAGCAATGAATCATTCTATAATTCAGGTTTGTAAAGAAATTCTTCACTTATACAGTGTTTATCCATAATATGGGAAACATTCCTTCATATATACTTTGAATGACTGTAAAAATGTAATTAACAATTTAGGGTACTGTTTGTTGAGAAAGAAATATGCAGCTAAATCACTGTTTGCATAACTAATTGTGTGCTGAAATGTATTCATATCAATACATTAATAGGTGTCGAAAATTATTAAATATTGTGGTTATCTACCCTTTCCTCTACCTATACATGCAGATTCTTCAGGCATGTTACTGTTAATAAACACCAGAACTGAAAATAGTATTTATTATTGTGACAGATTCCCGGGGCCCATGCCTGGTCGGGACGCCCCTTCACCACATCTGCCAGGGGAACAAGGGTGGAAAGCCCTGTATCTCCCACTGGACGCTAGATGGCAGCACCCCTGGGTTGCAGTGGTGCCTTGGACTCCCCCAGGGCTTCATAGGGGTTGGAGTTCTGTGCAGCTCTGTAGGGTTCCGCAGGCGCCGCCAAGGGGTGCTGCAACAGGAGCGGCTGGCTCCTTTTGGGCACTGGTTTCGCCTTACCCGGAAGTGCAGCCGGATGTCAGCAATCAAACACCTGTTCCGGGTGCCTGATAAAAGGGAGCCAGCAACCACCACTCAGTGGCTAGAGTCGGGAGGAGGAGGACTAAGCTTGTGGAGGAGTGGTGGTGGAAGAGAGGATAGTGCTGTTGTGGTTTATTTGTGCTTGGGACTGTGTTGTGGCTGGAGGGATTACGGGGAAGACGTGCCCTCCAGCTGAAAGAAAAATAAAAGTCTTTTCATTTTATACGTGCCTCCCGTGTCAAGTCTGTGCCAAGTCTGGCGCAATATAGTGCCTTTATTACACTATTACATATTTACATTTCTCTCAGTGTCTGTGTGGTTTTCATCCAGGTGCTCCAATCTCCTAGCACAGTTCAAAGACATGCAGGTTAGGTGCTAAATTGGCCCAAGTGTGTGGCTGGGGTTTGTATATGTGTATTCACCCTGTTCTAGCTAGGTAAGGCTCCAGGACCCCCTGTGTCCCTGTTCAGGACTAAGTGGGTTAGAAAATGACTGTCATATTCAAATCTGTGTAAATTAGTGATGATTGCAATACTTAAATAAAATGGAGACCTCTGGACCTTAATGGGCTCTAACAAGGGACAAAAGTTTACAAGACAAGGTGGGTATAATTTAAATGGCTGCTACTGTAATTTCTCTTCCATTGTGTAACTTGTTGTATTGCATAATGACAAAGTACTGTACTCCATTAATAATACTCAATTATTAATGTGAGTCACACAAATGTTTACAGGCACTTAATAAAAAAAAATTATAAAAGTTTAATTTTAGTGAAATCCTAATAACTTGCTCACAAATTATTGTATTCAAATGGGTGGATAGATGGATGGAAAATGAAAACTCCTTTAAATCTTGACTTCAGTGCAGATTTCTATTTTTGCCTTATATGATGTAAACATTTTAAACTCACATGTGGTGAATTATTGGCATAAGACCAATTCCTTAAACACAAGTCAAGAGTAAACTACTATGAGAACAAATTACACATGTATCTTTTTAAATACTGCAAAAAGTTATTGTTCTTTTCAAAGATTAATGTCTGTTCTGTGAATATTTAAATAAACAAAACTTTAGCAATGCTGCCTTAAAGTAAAGTGTTTCAGACAAAAACAGTACATCTCTCCGCCACTGCAGCACAGTTTTCCATATGGGAGCTGCTCAGTGCAGCTTGCTTTGGTGTGGTGTGGAAAAACCCACTATAGACATCCTGGACTGCTGCAGTTACTAAAACAAGCATTTCCACCACAAACAGGAAAATGTGTACTTTAGATTTTTTATTGAATTAATAAAGCATTTTGTTTTTCGTCATCATTTGTTTATAATATATTTTTCATTTTATGTATAGACTAGCAAAATACCCACGCTTCGCAGCGGCGAAGTACTGCTTTAAAATTTTTACTAAGAAGAAAAGTAAACCTTTTTAAACTGAGGGAAAATATACCAGTAATTATTTGTTAAGGATCTCTTTGTATACCACGTTGTCAGTTCGGCCCTCCGGTTGTAATATGACCAAGCTGTGTGCTGAGCTTACTCTTGAGCATGCAACGTATAGTTGGCCATGTGAAAAGCAATCTTGCCTCAAATCAATGCCAACCTTTTGTAGGGTCTGTCCCTGAGACTTATTAATTTTCATTGCGAAGCAGAGCCTTACTGGAAATTTGAGGCATTTGAATTGAAATGGGTTTCATCGATAACTTCGCATCCAGCTTTTGAGAGTTTAAACATTCATAAACATCAAAGTGTCGACTACTCAAATCGTCACCTGTGAATCTAAGATGTTTAAGAGGCATTGGCGGTTGTCCAAAGGTGTAAAATATTTGGCCATTTCGGTACACTTGAAAGTCGACAACCGAACAATTCAGCGGCAGCTATCAACTCAAATGCAGAACCATAGGTGAAGGGCTTAAGCATTTCACTCTTATAGTGCTCCTGTGTAGTATAATTATCTCCTGTAACGTCATCAGTCCACACCTTGAACCTGTCCCAGTCATTCAATACATAAGACACAATGTTCCTCCGGATATCAAGAGTGAGCCTGATATGGCCATGCAATATGTAACACAGAGAATAGAAAAGGCAGTCGCCATCTCTGGGCATGGAAACCACTCGGTAAGTGACAGTTCTTTGATCGATGGTGATCACCTCGATAGACATGTTAATGGGGGTACGGTTGGAACGATAAAGGAAATGGGTACCTGAACAATGTAAACATAAGTCTAAAATACCTACACAATAACTATAATCGTAATAAACGAACAATAAAACAGCGGAGAAGCCGTGGATTAAATATAAAGGCTGCAATTATCAGCAGGGAGACGTGAATACCGTGGCGAAGCAAGGAAGCGAATGAAGATACTGGAGCGACAGACGGCCTTATATAGGCAGGCAGCCAACTACGTGGGAGGCGTGGGGATGGGGGACCCAACACCGCCTCACACAGCGACCAAGCTGCAGGCTATAGACGTATATATGTATGTAAGTAGGATTCAGTTAGCGCTGGGAACCCGCGTACCAAATTTCTTGAAGATGGGCCCATAACTAACAAAGACTGTTGGAAAGTTCAATATGGCGGCCGACAGTGGCGTCATACCACCGAAATAAGTATGTACATCGGTTTCGGTTAGCGCAGGGAAGCTGCCTACCAAATTTCGTGAAGATGGGGCCATAAATAAGAAAGCTTAACATGGCGGACGTTGTCGACCGTTATGACCGTTACGTGTAGAATTTCGAAATGAAACCTGCTTAACTTTTGTAAGTAAGCTGTAAGGAATGAACCTGCCAAATTTCAGCCTTCTACCTACACGGGAAGTTGGAGAATTAGTGATGCGTGAGTCAGTGAGTCAGTGAGGGCTTTACCTTTTATTAGTATAGATAGATAGATAGATAGATAGATAGATAGATAGATAGATAGATAGATAGATAGATAGATAGATAGATAGATAGATAGATAGATAGATAGATAGATAGATAGATAGATAGATAGATAGATAGATCATTATTTATGAATGATGCTTTCTTTATTTAGAAAATCTATACCATACCTGGTCTTAATATCAAACAACCTCAGCATGCAACTCCCAAAAGGAATCCTAATTCATGTTAGTGCTACTCATTCTTTCTAACTCCACTGGGAAAATTCAAATTCAGGCTAAATATTTTTTCTACCACATTCATATATTTAATTTGTGAGACCTATTTGCTTTTTTTAATCCATTTTCTTACTGTACTTGATATACGTTCTCAGATTACCCAGTTGTAAGGGAGACGCCAAATGGGTTGGTAGTTAAGGCTGGAAGTTTGTTTTCTTCCAATCATAGGTGCACTGCCTAACCTCAAATGAGTGGGGAAAAAGGCCTTCTCAGGCATGCAATTAATATGGACTATATCTTCAGCATTCTCAAATGTGGATTTGACGTTAACTTTCTTTGGTGTTGAAGAGTCATGATGATTAGATTGTTTCAAGTCATGCTTAATCTCTAGGTCATAGTGATGTATCCAAGCATTAACCCAAAAAATGCTTCTGAATGAAAAACAATATATAATTTGCTTCTGCCTAAGATACCTCTAGATTCTGCTTTAGATTAGATGTGGTGGTGCTTCATTTCAGAAGTCAACCATCTGGGCACTCAGTGTTCACAAACTTTGCTCATGTTTAATGGTTCATGAAATACTAAGCCACAATAACTCTCTATAATGCCTGATATGACCATCACTCTTCAATTGTCCATTATGATTTTCTTTATGGTGACATCTTTGGTTTGTCTTGACAGATGTCCTTTCATGATAGAATTGTGTGTGCCATTTGTTGATTGTGCCAGGGTTAACCATGCTTTTCATTCTCTGGCTTTCTAGGCTGCAGTGTAGGATACAATCTTTTTCGGAGATGTTGTTATGCTTTGAGCATGATCCATCATTAACAGCTGCCAAAAATGAACTCAAATTCTTTATTTTTAGCCAGCCCAGTCACTTGACTAAAAGGTTTATAAAATTGAAGTACAGTAATTTCAAAAGAGCCCTTAAAAAGGGAGGAGGGCCAAAAAAACACTATCAAAGGACATCCCCAAAACAGAATTTCTTTATAAGTAATTTATTAAATAATTAAAAAGAAGCAAAAAACAGGAAATGAAAATGAAATGAATAAAAGTAACGCAAAAAAGGATTGCCTGTGTAATCCAATTTTCAAAACCACAAAAACATAAATTTAATTTTGATTCCACAGCTTTCACAAAATCACTCTGGAGAACCTTGACCTTCAGTCAGAATAAAATATTTGCCCAAAAGGATGTGGACACCCCTCCAAATTACTGAGTTCAGATGTTTCAACAACACCCATTGTTAACAGGTGCATAAAGTCAAGCACATAGCCATGAAATCTCCATTGACAAATATTGGCAGTAGAATGGGTTGTACTGAAGAGCTCAGTGGCATTGAATGCGACTCTTTCATTGGATGCCATCTTTGCCACGAATCAATACATGAAATTTGAAAATGCTAAAATCAACAGATTATAAGATGAACTTTCATAAATGTTTTATAATTGACATGAAACAATGAGAGTACAAATTCATGTCATTGTATGTAGTGATGCCAAAGGCGGTGACAGACAAGGAATGAAGTACTCTAAAGTAGTAGAACAAGAATGAAACTGGCTTGTTGAAATATTATATCTCTTGTTTTTCCAAGTCAAAACTGAAAATATAATAACCTTTCAAGCCACTTATTTTGTTTGTTACATTTCATTGTCTGGAGTAACATTTTGAACTGTAAACCAAAGCTGACGATTCTAGTACTCATTTTGTAATATTTATAGTTTTAACTCATACTGTATGCACATTGGTTTTAGTTAATGATAAGTTGTGGTTATCCTGGATGTAAAAAAAAAAACTACTAAAAGAATATACAATAATTGATAAACCCTTAGTTACTTATAGCCAATTTGCAAATTTCAAATTTGTGTTTCAAAGATCTGTTCTTTGAAACCCTGGAAACTCTATAAAATATATTTAGTAAATCCATCCAGGAAACGTAACACAGGAGTACAATTTATACAGTGCAGCCTATAATAAAGCATAAAGAATTTAAAACATGTATAGTATATTAACAGATGTTTACATACTCCTTACGTAGTTTAATGCTAATGAATGTGACCTTGGCATTAGCAATAGTGGAATGAAAAGGCCAGTGTAGGTATGGCTTGTAATAAATAGATTAAGTTATGCAAGATTTAATGAGGTGGACAATGTTTTACTGTAAACCTTTATGCCAAGTTATTTATTTATAATTTAGTTGTTATGATTTGCGTGAAGAAACATTCTGTTGCTTTTAAAGACAATTTTGATTTCCAACTATACAAGAAATGAGAAAAGAGCTTGGTAAGCCCATTATTTTGTTAAATATTCCTTTCAATGCTGGGTGCACAATAGAGAACACAACATGAGTTTTATCCCAGGCCTAATTAAGGACAATTGCCTTGTAAATAAAGCATAAGTGTAATTTTCTCACCTAATTATGAGCCTATACACTGTCTTAAAATATAAGGCCATGGTTTGGCAGCCATCACAGTTCTTCGTGATACTTCTTACCATTACTTTCTCACAAACCTCCATTATCAATCAGGAGAAATATAGACCTCAGGGCAAAACAATTTTGGTTTGCCTCAAAAGATCTCCCAATAATGCATGCATAGATCATAGTGAACCTTACTTTAGTAAAATCCATTTTGAAAATACCCCCTTGTTATAAGCGAGCAGCTGTTCTAGTCATTATTTAGTAGCAATATCAAATAGGAATGTCGTCCCAGCATGTCAAGATGTGAGCAAACCCAGCCAGCAAAAAAAAATAAGGTAGAGAATATACCTGAAGGCAATGGTGAGCAGTGTTTATATAAATACACATCGAGTTGAAGCTTGGAGAGCAGCAGTTCTCTTAAATCACTGATGAATGTTTTATTAAAGGTAAAAGTAGGTCATATAGAAAAGTTTGCCTTGTATACTCATTACTTTGTGTTTGATGAATAGTGTAATCAGACATGAAGATTAGAAAGGCTCCTGGAAAGTCAGGAAAGATTTGACATAGATATATTGATTTACTTTTGGGATCCAAAGCCTTTTATTCTGTAGAAGGCAAGTCATCTGAACAAATTATGTGTTTGTTGGAACTCAGAATGCTCTTTTATAGCTGAAAAAAGCACTTGAAGTTGCACGGTACGCTTAGAGGCTGTGATTAAGTTAATCTCCCCTACATGGTTCAGAATACACTTTAGTTACAGAATATCCTCAGAGCTAACACCTACATTGGGACACCTTCCATATTTCACATTTGTGGTTAGCTGATGAAACCACCCAACATCCCTAGCATTTAAGACATGTTCTAAATACATTCTTTGTTTTGGAGGTTATGAATTGTTTTAGTTTTAAATTTTTCCATGCTTTTCAAGACTTTGGGTGTTTCTTATGCAGAAATATAGTTTTTTGTTGATGCTGAATTTATTTTTTGTGTTCAGTTTTGAACTTGTTTTACAAACATTTTAAAATAGTTTGCATCTTTTCTGGCCCCATTTTGTTTTTCATTGAAACCATCAATTCGTAGGTTGTTTGAATACTGAATACTGCTGTGAGGAAGGCTGCCACTACTGAAATACTGGAGGCTGAGACTTGCGAAGTCATCAGGTCAACAGCATAAAGGTTAGCACTTGCTAATTATCCAAGATTGTGGATAAAACCGTAACATGGTGATGTGTGCTTTGCTTCATTTTTAACCTTAAATAACAGACCCCCGAGCTTTTCTTTTCTGGTGTGCTTCCAGGTGTTCTATAAAGGGAGCCAGAGCCGGGAGGAGATGGACAAAGCTTGCTGGGAGAGGAGTGGAGGTGGAGAAAGAGAAAGAGAAGAGAAGAAAAGGAATGGGCTTTGGTGCTGTTTATTTGTGTAGTGCTGCTGTGAGGAGCAAGAAAAGCGCTTCCCTACAGGAATAAACATGGGCTGAGTGGCAAACTCATGTCTCTGTTGGAGTGCCCCAAGCTTCACAATATATATATATATATATTTTGTTGACCACTGAGGCTGGCACCGCCACCAGAACCCGACGCAGACAAGCGTGGGACACAAGTTCAAGGCACACAAGCAGAAAAGACACAAAACAATTCTTTTCCTTCTCTCTTTTCCTTCTCCTCCACTCCTCGGGTCAAGCTTGGTCTTCCTATTCCCGGCTCTGGCTTCCCAAGTAATGGCTGCTGGCTCCTTTTTAAGGCACCCAGAAGTGCTCCAGGTGCTTGATGACTCATTTCCTGCTGCGCTTCCTGGTGTGGCAGAAGAACTGCCCATAAGGACTCAGCAGCTCCTGCTGCAGCACCCCTTGGTGGTACCTGCGGATCCCAACATGGCTGCACCAAACTCCAACTCCCATGAAGCCCTGCGGGAGTCCGAGACACCGCTGCAACCCACTGGGGTTGCCATCTAGCACCCCAGGGGGAGGTAACACTGTGGCTACACTTGATCCCCCAGTCCGCCAAGCATGGTGGCGTCCCATCCGGAAAAGGGCCTCAGCTGCATGCTAACATATAAATATATATAAGACTGACGCAGAGGCACGTGTAAAATCAACACACTTTTTGTTTTTCTCTTCAGCCGTGGGGCACGCCTTCCCCATGTCCCACAGGCCCAACACAGTCCCAAAAGCACTTAGCCAACACACAAACACTTTTTCTCTCCACCCTGGCACCACCACTCCTCCTAAGCAACCTCGACCTCTTCCTACCGATTCTGGCTCCTGAGTGGTGGATGCTGGCCCTTTTTATAGCCCACCCGGAAGTGCCCCAGGTGCTTGATCACCTGTGGCTAATTGCACTTTCGGGCGGGGTTGTAGAGGTGTCCATAACTGCTCCGGGATCCACGCAGCACCCCCTGGCGGCCACACCAGATCCCCACAGGGTTGTGGAGAACTCCATCTCCCATGGAGCCCTACAGGAAACGGAGGCACCAACGTCACCCAGGGAGGCTGCCACCAAGCGTCACGGGGGAGGTACTGAGGAGTCCACGGCTGCTCCCCCGGAACATATGCAGCAGGGGCGTCCTATGGTCTGAACACATACCAGAATGATTAGAAAGGAAGAACATTTTAAAAGAAAGAAAAGCGAACCTCTGATTTGGCAGTTACAGTCACAGTGAGACATTATATAGGTGCGTTGATGTTGGTATAATGGAGCCCCAGTAGCATTTCTTGACACACTTCTGCTGAATAATTTGTTGGCTAAATCCTCAGTGTCAGTGCGTCAGAGGGAGGTTGTGCAGCATTGTTCATAATGGCACTCAGTTTTGTTTTAATTTATCCTTCGCTGCTGCCTCCAGTGTTTGCAGAGTGTGTCCTATAACTGAGCCTGCCCTTTTTAATTAGTTTGTTAATTCGGTAGGTCTCTCTTGAAGTGATGTTACAAGCCCAAAATACAACAGTTTGTAAAATCACAACAGCCATAACAGAAAATGCAAACAATGTCACATTCCACATTAAAGGAACACAGTCTCCTAAGGAAGAAGAGCCTGCTCTGCCCTCTCTTATACTGTATAGTTCCTCTGTGTTCTGAGACCAGTCCAATATGTCATTAATGTGGACCCCCAAGTACTTCTACAAGTGGAACATTTCTACATCCACTCCTTGAATAGTGACCTGACATAGATAGATAGCAAAACTCATAACCAGTTACTTGATTTTGCTGATATTAATGTGACTGTTGTTAAGGAGTAGACAATTATCTTTGCACCAAGAAACAAGCTTCTCCACCTAACTCCTATTATCTGTTTGATCTCCTTTATCAATACACCCCATGAGTGCAGAATCATCTGAGGTTTTCTAAAAGTGACATAACCTGGTGTTATATTAACAGTCTATATTGATATCCAAACATTCAGAACATTTTGGACAGCTTTAAAATTATCTACCTTTCTCACAAATGTATTTAATCAGAAAGATCCCTCTCAGTGAGTACTATTATTATTATTCTTTTGTTTTTAGTACAAAGATAACATGCAAAAAAAAATATTTGAATGCTTGGTAGAGTTTTTTGTAATTAATTTTGTAATGGTTCTGGTCCAGATGGAACAAGGTTGACATAATAGCCATCGGGAAATCCCAAGGTCTTTTCATTTTCCAACCCTATAGTCATTGACAACTCCAGATCACCACATTGACAATAAAAGCAATTAAGCAATGTCTTATCAATATTACAACCATTCTATACAACAATACATCACATATTTCACATCCTGTATTATTGTTCTTACTCCCCATTTCATATTGCCTTCTTCAAATTCTGTTAAAAAACGAGAGTTACTAAAAGTTCCAGTCAATCACAAGGGTGTTCATAAATTTCCCAATGTGACTTTACTTATAGATTTTTACTTTTATCAACTCATCATATGACATATGGAACAATATAATACTGCCATCCCAACTGACAAGGCAAAGGTACCTTTACTTTCAGGTTCCAAGCTGAGACCATCTTGTAAACATCCCCTTGCTAAACTCTTGCACTGCATTCCTCCTTTTACCTTTATACTCAGCAGACCTTCAGATATAATTAAAAATTATCAAGTTAAGTGACAGCCTACCCTACCCTCATCTAATGACTCAATTATTTCTCCATATAGGAACCAAAGATTTATTGCAATCATTCTTTGTCAGAATTCAGTGGGTCTACCTCTGTTGTTAGCACCAAGACTACATTAACCTATAAAACAGTACATCAAGGACTATAAAATGAAGTGGAGGTGCAGAAAGCTTAAGCAATTCAACTGTGTTATTTACGTGAAAGGTCTTCAAAAGGTGTTTTAAGACTTGAAACATGGGTGTAGTTTTAATGTTAAGGAATAGCTTAATTCACAGCTTGTGAGCTAGAAGTGAGAATTGTCCATTCTTTTTAGTGTGTCTGGACAGGAAGTCATATTAATAGTCAAGCTGAGGTAGAACTAAAGCTTCTGGAAGAAGCATAAATACAGGAGACATGGTGTAGTGAGAAGAAGATCTGTGCAAAGAGCATTAGATCATGAAACACTTTGCAAACTAAATCATAACAAGTGCAAAATCAGCAGAGGGAGAGAGAGAGAGGTAGAGAGAATAAACCATATGGACAACAGCTTCCTGAAATTTAAATCATTACTTTGTGTATCTATGAATTTTAGCAGCTGATATCATACACTACATTGAATGTAAATAATTTCTAATATTTATATATATTATATTGTGCAAATTTCTCATTTATTCTACTTCCATGAACTTTCAATCAAAACGTTTTATCCGGAATAAAAAAGAATAAATACAAAAGGCCATCAGTTAGCTGAATATAAAAGAAAAACATAAAAACTCAAAGCTAGAACTAATAACTAATAAAATATATTTACACTGTAAAGTAGACATTTTTATCAAGATAAAATCATACCAACATTTTGCATGACAAAAAAATAAAGTGAGATTTTTTTTTACCACTGTCAATAATGACTTCAATTGCTATCAGTTACCAAAAGAAATGATCAGTCCATTGAAGAACAATAGAAGGTTAATGGTTGGCTAGAAGTCACCATCACTACAAAGAGTGCTTCACACCTGAAAATGAGCTCTAACAGATGTATACTCAGGTTAACCTGATCTCTTCATGCACATGTGAGAATTTCATTTGTACCTGAATGTCATTCAACACTAGGGGGGTTATAAAAGGCAGATGTGTTGTATAGATAAATAATGAGACATTTTTTAACAAGTTCTTTCATGCAGGGAAACTATGAATTGTTGTCTTTTTCTTTAAGTCTTTGCATTTAACTAAAGATAGATTACTGGAAAACTAACAGATATCCCTCAAGCGTTTCTTTTGTTTTGCAACAAGCAGTAAAGGGGCTTACTTCTTTAAGATTAAAAATGTGCTTTGTCTACATTATTTGATTATAGACAAAAATGTTTAAATTGCAGCAATATTTAAATACAAATTAAGTAGGAGATACATAAATAGCATTGGTAATATATTTCATTTATCTTTAAAAAGTATATTCCACCATTGATGGCCAGTTACCAAATCTATAACAGAGTTAAATATTTCTAGAAACAGTCCATGAGGTACTGTAGCAAAAAAAACTAGGCAGACAATAAAAGAAATATTTAAGTTACCATGATATGTGGTAATCAGTATCCAATAGAAAGGTTTGTCTGAAAGTAGTAAAGAAAACTTGTACTCACTGATATCTAATATGGTGGAAGCGACAAACACCAGCCTCTTGTTACACTGTATGTTATAGCCTATTACCATTCTTTCACTTCAAATAGCTCCTGTGTACAAACTTTCAATTTCTAAAGATAGCCACAAGTAAGGCATGCAGTTTTACTGAAATGAAAGATTGATGCTGGTGGGATTTCTTCCCTGACTAGGGAAATTTCCAAAATTAGCTGGTTTGGTAAAACTCTAATATGTGCATTTTAAATTGGATTGTTCACCATCTATAAAATAATGCTGATAACTTATGGGATGCTGGCCTAGTAAAGCATGCACAAAGGGTAACAATGAGTAGGAAATAGGAAGGTAATGGGAAACAGACCAAGTACGGCCTGTCTCATCTTTGGAAGACCCCAGTATTAGTATGGTCAGTCAACAGCCAAAAGACATCTGTCATACTGCTTGTGTTCCCATAGAGAAGAAATACGGTATTATACTGAAAGGCAGCCTCAAGAAGGTTTCTTGACTTAGAAAATATCCAGTTTTTGGCCTCATATCATATAAAGCTACATTATTTCATTCCTTGTAATAACTGTGCAAAAAGAGATTTAAACATGTAAACACAGAAAATGTAGACTGTAGACAATGTGTGGGAAAAAATGAAGCAATCCAAGGTTATATAGCTGTATTCTCCTTAAAATCTGTAAGAACATAACTTTAAGCTAGAGTAAGCTAAAGGAGTGAAAGCTAGCAAAACTCTAAGCAATAATAAATGTTCTGTTTACCTTTTCTTGCTAATTTTCAGCAATAGGAATCCAGCATAGGGGAAAAGATGATAGAGAATGAACAAATGATTGCTTCGAATGCAGTGCATTTTCCCACAAAGAGTTTATGAAAATTGTGCGAGGGTGAAATAAGTTAAGTAAATATTGGTATAATGGTGTTCATACACATCTTCAAACTGTGTGGAAAAGAAGTTATTTTTATTGTTTTCACATCTGTGAATGCTTACAAATTTACCTATAATTGTTTTGGTTTGTTTTAAAACATAAAATTGACATCTTGCTCTGTTTCTCACGGAAACATGACTAACTGGCCCAACAGTATTGGATTGGCTTCTTCTGTTTAGGAAGTACAAATTTCTCGAAGGATATGTGTAACAAACCATGCTGAACAAAGGGTAACGTTTCATGCTTATATACTTAATCATAAACACACATATGCTGATGTGCTTTATCTGCACACCCTTAGGACCATCGGCCTTTTCAGATAGCTACAGAGAGCTCACTTATATGAGATTCTCATTTCCATAAGCAGAGAAATTTATGTTAATTGAGTTAAGTAAAGAACATTCACAATTATATTGCTGTATTTTATGATCCAATATATAGTGCCTATAAAACATATTTATTGCTTTGGAAGTTTTTATATTTTATTATTATAGAACAACTATAGCAGATATAATTTGCCTTTTCAACATAATATGACTCTTTAATATCAAAGTGAAACATATCTCTGCAAAGGGATCTATATTATTACAAATATAAAACACAAAATAATCGATCACATAAATATTTACCCATTTAAATATGAGATATCTAAATTATCTTGGGTGCAGCCAATTGGTTTTAAAAGTTAACTAACTAGCTAAATGGAGATTACCTCTCAATAGTCAAAGTATTCAATTTATTGTTGTTTAAATGTACCTTATCTGGAAAGTCCAACCTGAGGTGAGTCAGCATTTAGGCGTAATATACACAATGAACACAAAAGAACACTCCAGGCAACTCATTGAAAAGGTAAGTCAGAGAATGGATACAAGAAAAATCCAAGTAACTACATGTGCCTTGGAGTCCAGTTAAATTAATTGTTAAAAAAAATGGAAAAAGTATAGCACTGCTGCAAATCTGCCTAGAGCTTATTGATCGTGCAAGAAGAAGGGTAGTGAGGGAGGCCACCAAGAGACCTGTGATAACTCAAAAGGAGTTACAAGCTATAGTAGTCAGATTGAAAAGACAGTCCATACAACAACTGTCTCTCAAGTATTTCACAAGTCATAGCTTTATGGGAGAGTGACAAAGAGAAAGCCACTGTTGAAAAAAGGGCACATGAGATGAGACTAAAATTTAGCTTTTTGAGACTAGATGGCTGGTGAATGTAGAGGGTAAATGAATGTGATGCAGTTTGCAAGAAATTTACAACTTAGGACAAGATTTGTTTTCCAGCAAGATTACGACCCCAGGCATAAAACCAAAACTAAAGAGGAATGGAGTGGCCGAGGTCATAGTCCAAATCTCTATCCAACTGGGAATTGGCGGCTGGACTTGAAAAAGGCTGTTCATTCACAATCCCTATGCAATGGGACAGAGCTTGAGCAGTCTGAAGAAGACAAATGGGGAAAAATATGAAAACTAACATTGAATGTGAATTGAAAATATCAGTTAGCAATGTCATAAATACATTTCCTGAGCTCTTTTAATCCAGTACAAGATTGTGGAGAGCTACAGCCTATATTGATATTAATAAGTGTGAGGGAGGAGAGCTGTGTTACCAGAAATTTTCCTCTGAATTTAAACATTTAAAGTAATGCATATTTTTTTCTCTTATTTCTAGGTTTAATTTTTTTCCCTGTGATAATGAATAATCTAGACTTGTAAAATTTGTAAAGGGCAGCACTGGTAGCACTGCTGCCTTGCAGTAAGGAGACCAGGGTTCATGTCCTGGTCCTCCCTGTGTGGAGTTTGCATGTTTTCCCCCTGCTAGCATGGGTTTCATCCCACAGTCCAAGGACATGGAGGTTAGGTAAATTTGCTATGCTAAATGGGCCCTAGTGTGTGTATTTTTTGAGTGGATGTATGGGTGTATGTTTTTGTTTTCTATGCAGTGGACTGGTGCCCTGTCCAGGGTTTGTTCCTGCCTTGCACCCTATGCTAGCTGGGATAGGCTCCAGCACCCCCCACGACCCTTGTATGCATTAAGCATGTTAGAAAATGACATGAACTGACACGACAAATTTGCCAATGAAAACTGTGTCATGTGCCTTCCATTTAAAAATATTTCATTTATGTTCGCAGCAACAAGAAATATATTTTCAATATCATCATAGCCATATTGTTTTTGGTATTAATAGCAATACTACATCATGAATTACTGCAGACATATACAACTTTTTCTTTTAATTTTCTAAATGTTGCTTCAGTTACATATTTTTTGTAATTTCAGTTATCCGGTAAATAATTTTCTGGGATTTCACTCCAGTCTTTCCTTTTGCCTGCTGTTTGCCTTGGCCTCTCCTCCCCTTGTCTTTTTCTATGAAACACTAATTACATAGCAGTTGAATAACAGGGTGGGAGCAAGGGAAACAAAAAGTTAAAGCTTGGAGAGTGGTATTGCTCTAGTGTTGCATACTTTGTGGCTTTGGAAAAGCCACCATTCACACTCTTCTTGCCTATCATATTTTGATTTTTCTACCTTTTGGATTTTCAATATAATTTCTAGTGCTCTTGTCCTGGTTTTGATATGCAGTGTATGGCTTCCACTGGTTTGTGAATGATGGTTTTATCTTGTGGATTTTAGACATCTTCAGCCCTGAGTTTTGCTCTACTTTGTATGTTCTTTCAATTGAAGACTTTTTTAAAAAGAAATATCTATTAGAATCTAACCATGCCTACTTTGATGTCAGGTTGTACTTATCTATACACCAAATAGGATTTGCCCTGTCATCCATGCTGCTTTCTTTTAAGCCAATTTCTACGGCTGTATATTGTGCATGCCTGACCCTGTGGGTGTGATCAGCTGGCATATGTCTGACAAATCTGAGTGCACAAATATTATTTTATTTCTTAAGTCATATTGCTTAATGATACATAATGAACACCAAAAGAAACCAGAACTAATATAGATTATCACTATTTATCTTAGACATACTGTATAACACTTCACACATGACATGCTTCTTTTCCATCTATAGTGAAAGATGACCTGCTACCTATGTGTGAAATGGCAACATGATTGTATGTACATTTACAATGTTTATGTTTTAAGTCACTTACTTAACTGACATGTAATACTTACATTGTAATAAAAAAAACTGAAATCAGTAGAACGAGGAAAGGGAAACAAGATAAACATGACCATGCTTAGATTTATTTTCTCCCATAAGTGGACTAGAGTGATGTATTTAGCACATTAGGAACAAGAAAAGGTCACATGTAGGTGTCCTTATAATGACTAGTGATCTAGAACCACCTACAAAAAATGATTGAATGATTGTCAGATGATACAGTGATTGTAGCAAAGATTACTATCTCTTCAGTATTACGCAGTATTTCTCATCTTACTCAGAAGCCTCCAGGGATTTTCTGTAGATGATCACTTTGAGAGATGTTGATCTATTCTGTCATTAGTTGGTATTACAAGGCTTTATATAAGTCAAGGACGCCAAAGCACTCTGACGGCTCAAAAATGCCAAAGACGTTAGATAGTGAGGAATAATCTGCTATGTCAAAAAGCCAATATAAACCATCTCAGTTTTGAGGGGTGGCCATAGTAAGTATCTATTTTGTTACAAACATCTTGTGGATAGGTACTAGAACAACTAATCTCTGAAATGTCCACAGCCACATTCTTCTTCCATCACTTTTTTATCACATGAATGTGGTGGAAGTGAGATCTGCACAAAAGGGAAAAGCTACCACCTAATCTCATCTTGTCTCTTTGCCCACAAGATCATCAGATGTTGCATTTACAGTCATTTGACTCTGAATATTACATAAATGCTACAGCCACGTTAGAGGCTCCCATGTATCTGTTGCTACAATCTGAATAAACATGACTTCATTTGTTGTTTTTCAGTTTTGTAGGAAGGTCTTATGATAGTGGAGGTAATTGCACAAGCTGTACACTATTAAAAATAAATATAAATAGTCATAAATAAAATTGTATGTGAGCATAAATTTGTAAATGAGCTCTAAAAGTTGTAGTGTGCGAACACAGTCATCACATTTTAAGTTTCTAGTCTTTTTATCACATCTTCAGAGAAGTGATTCAGTATCAATGTCGAATATATTGTGTACTGTATCTTCAGCTGTTTTAGACTAAAGGGTGGCATAACTAGGCCTTGGAGGGGTGGTGCTGATGATTCTTTGAAGGGACTCTTATGTACCCTTTGTATGTTCTTTCATTATTTTTTTTGTTTAGATTTATAAACCCATTTTTTGTAATACATGGTTCAGGTTTATATAGCCCTTCACAATCCTTCACCGAGAACAATCACTCTTCATGGCCAGTATTAAGAGGCCAATGAACCTATCCGGCAGATCTGTAGAATATGAGCAATGGGAAATGGGATCCTGCTTATGTTGTTATCCACAAGTTGCTATCCACAAGTACTTTGTGAAGAGGAGTAGAGTGCCCATCAGGAGCAAACAGATTTTATCATCACAACGATTGTAAACTTTCAGATTTAACTGAGAATATTCGAAAAGGATAGCCACTAATCCCTCACCGCAGAAAGGAATGGTCTTACACAAGAGCAGACTGAAATTCCTAGAAGATGGACTCATACATCTTCAGGTCTTTATGCCTGACAACTACACAAGAAATACACATTTTATGAGGATGTCATTGTTTATTTGTGTGAGACGAAAATGGCAGTAAAACATCCAAACCTACACTTACTGAAACTGTGTAAGACAGAAAATATTCAAAATGTAGTAAGTGTATTTTATGCCTGGGTGTCCACAACTTGGCATCTTTTTGTACCCGGGACATGGATTAGTGCAATGAGGACACAAAACAAGCAACAAGTTGATGTTTCAAAAAGTGTTCAAATAAATAAGTGAGGAGCTTGTCAATGAATAAATAAACCAATAAATAATCCATGATAAAATCATTGCTCTCATGTAGGCATTAAAATTAATCCATAAATAAATAAAACCAAGTGATCAATAAAATCATCTATAAAACTTTTAGGATAAAATCTGTTCCCTTCTCTGTCATGTTACCAATGGGCTACAGTATCTCTCTCTTATTTCTTCCCCATTCACCCATCAGGTCTGCTCAGTGGGGCTGAGATACCAGCCAGCTCAATCTTCCTTTAAACTGGCTTTTGTCCTAGTCACCTCAGCTGGTCACTGCTAGGATATCAAAGCCTGGCTTTATCATCCTACCACCACCCTTTTGGCATCCATGGGATGATCCGTCAAAGCCCAACAGCTGCTCCTGCTCCCTGGACTCTCAGCAGATGTGACCCTACCACAAGAGCGCCTCTCACTCACCACAGGACCTCTTCTCAATCACGTTGCCTCCCATCCACTACACCAATTCAATCTATTGATCTTTTTTTGCCTTTTCCAAGTTCTCTCACTGGATTACCTTTCCTTCTCTCTTAACAATCTGCAGAGTATCAATGTAAAACAGTTGACCTGATCCTGTCTGTACACTAACAAGTAATCAGTTACCTTCCCCACTGAAAACCCTTTAGTCACACGGTTTTGCAATGGTACGCAACTACACCCACAAGCCTGAGCAGCCTTATTTTTATTTAAAAACTTTGCATCACTATTGAGCATTTCTTCACTACAGTGTAACTGAGTGACAAAAATAACCATAACTGATCGAATCCTAAATGCAATGAAACCTATTTTGGACATAAACCAGAGAAATGTGACAAAAGACTGACTAGTCCAGAGCAGAGTAGATACAACAGTATAATTTGGTACCAGTTGTCAATATAACAACATACATTTAGACACATTTGTACAGAGAAATGTTGTTACTCATACCTGAATCAAATATTGAAGGCAATTTAGAACAAATAGCATTTACAGTTCCCTGCATGGAGTTTGCATGTTCTCCCCGTGTCTGCATGGGTTTCCTCCGGGTGTTCCGGTTTCCTCCCACAGTCCAAAGACATTCAGGTTAGGTGCATTGGCATTGTCCCTAGTGTGTGCTTGGTGTGTGTGGGTGTGTGTGTGTGTGTGTGTGTGTCCTGCGGTGGGCTGGTGCCCTGCCCGGGATTTGTTCCCTGCCTTGCGCCCTTTGTTGGCTGGGATTGGTTCCAGCAGACCCCCGTGACCCTGTAGTTAGGATATAGTGGGTTGGATAATGGATGGATGGATAGTATGTATTTACAGTATAAGGAATCGCACAGATTAATTCATTAATAAATGATATGATTAAGTTACCCATTAACAAAAGGGACTGTTTACAGTATTTTAATTTTCTGGCACATTTTGTGATACAGTATATAAAGCTGTAAATGGATTCATTTCCACATCCACGCAAACACAATTTATACATGTTTAATATCTGGAGTGTACACTGTGATCACAAGATGCAGGCCTTCTTAAAATCTGAAGGATCAATAAAACTAATGCAGGACAGACATCCTTCAGGTATAGGCTCTTCAAAATCTTGAATGATCTACCTATCAATATCAGAGAGGCTCCACAGACTTCTACTTTTCAATCAAGGCTTAAGACCATTTTTTAGCATCCCATAATCTAATTTCAGATTTAGCTCTTTAGATAGCCCTTAAACAATACTGTCTTGCGCCATGATAAATAAGAATGCCAATTGTTATGAGCTGGCTTATAATTAGATAGATAGATAGATAGATAGATAGATAGATAGATAGATAGATAGATAGATAGATAGATAGATAGATAGATAGATAGATAGATAGATAGATAGATAGATAGATCTTTATTGTCATTGTCACTTTTACAAAGGAACAACGAAATTGAAGGTGCAATCGACTCAGTGTGAGGAATAAGAGTTAAAAAGACAAGAAGAGAGAAAATAATAACAAACCGAATAGTAATAAATATACAAATTGCACTTGTTGACTTAAGGTCTATATTGCACATTGGTAGAATAATATGAAGCAGTTTTACAATTATATTACAATGTGTAATACATGCTCATTCTTATTGTAATAAATTTCTACCAGCTAATGACCATATTTACATTAGTGCAAAAATCAACAAAAAAGACCATAATGGGTTTGCACCTCTGATTCCAAAACTTTTTACTATTCCACCATTAGTATATTAATGTATACCCTTCAAATGCATTGTCTGACCTTTCATATTAATACAAAAATTCAGACCTCACTTATTTCATCAAATAACTTCTTTACATGCTGGACATATTCACTGAACCATTCTGGTTCATTAAGGGGAACTTTTCCCAAATGTAGGGCAGGTTAGTTAGTGGAACATCAGCCTAGTATGGATGTGTGTGAGTTGGCTATGGGATGGATTAGCTTTATCAATGATGGATCCTACCTTTTCTTACGTTTACCTACCTTTTCCTCCATGCTGCTAATTATGCTATGGATAAAGCTGTCTTTGGAAATTGTTGCATGAAATATTCATATGCATTAATTTGCTACCAAATGAAGTATATTCAAGAATTAAGTAGAATTTTCTATGAAACTAGAAAAAATGACAATGGGTTCAGCATAGTGAATGATTGCATAACTCCAAGAACATCTCCCTCTGCTCTATATGGTGTGAAGACAGAATAACACCAGAGAAACACATAAAGGTTTGGGACCCAGTCCCTTATATTGCAGGTCTTGAGGACAATTGTCTTGTATGAATAACACAGACTTCCATCAGACATTGGTTGCATGATACAAGGGATTTTATATGTGATGGACAGGAAATGACAATGATAATTGACAGTGACGTTGAAGTGGTGAGCCGGAGGTGGTAGGATGGGCTAGAGGCGGAACTGAGGTCATCTGGAGTGAGCCGGAAGTGAGATCATCTAATGGACTCAAATCCCGGAAGAGGACTGTTTCCTGGATGGATTTTGAGTTTCGGAAGGTAAGGCATTAGCGCTAAATGTCAAATTCCCCTGGTTGTTGTTTTCGCGCTGCATCTGGCCCATTTGCTGCCCCCTATTTGCACATGTGTGACAATGGATAATGTTGTATCTATATTAACATTATAATTTGGCACTAATCCATTTTGTTATGGCTTTCAAACTGAAGAAGAGTGCAAATAAATTAATATTTCCTATCAATTGTTTTAGTTAAATTAATGTATTACTAGTAGGAATTAGGCCTAGATGGGATGCCAGTTCACTGCAGAGTTCAATTTGAAATCTACAATTAACACATCAACCTAGCACAGGGCAAACATGCAGACACAACACAGATAACAACAGGGTGTGGATTTGAAACAAAAAACTGTGAATGTGTGAGAACAGCAGTTCTGAGCACCTTGTCCTCTGTGGTTTTTTTCTTGTGTATTATAATTAATTAAGTTCTACACATGTCCGTCCACTTTCTGAATACAACTTCCTATTACAGATCCATGTGGAGTCAAGGCAGCACTTCATTTTAGAGCATCCTCCACATGAACAAATTTAGAATCACCTATCACTCTGGTAGCGTGCCCTTGAGGCCCAAAATAGACTATCTACAAGATATTTTCATGCAGATTACAAAAGCATTCAAACTTCTTACTAGGCATCAAAGCATGGAGTAAGTACTGTAAGATAACACCACAACCTGCTGTGCCTCCATGGTGTCCACATAAGACCTAAAACATTATGATTAAACAGCCATTGCCAATATGGTAAGATATTAATTTTTGAAGCAGTAATCAAAGACAAAAAAATCAGTCAAAGAGGAGCTGAAACAAATGAGATAACAGTTGTGGTTTGCATTTAATTTAAAATTGTTATTTACATTTGCTAGTTCATCACCTGTGCTTCATATTCTCCCACTACAATCCAAGTGCCAAAGGCTCAAATGGACAGCACAGCCATGTGAAAATGTGAAGAGTAAACAAATCAAGAGCTTTAACAGATGCCTTAAGAAAGCAATTATCAAGAGACTTTTCAAATGGATTAGTGCCCTGCAACATGCTGATTACTTAAACAGCTTTCAGAGAGAGACACAGTCTCTTCAAACATGAGAAAAATGAGTAGTACATTTTCTGGCTTATTATGGCTCCAAATAATAGGACAATTTTGAGTGTACCATATGTGGCACAGCAGGATTATTATGCTCAAGTACTAGAAGGATGTTAAATGGTAAAAAGATTACAGAAATCCAAATGAAATGTACAGTAAATAATCAAAAGTGTGCATACCTGTTAAGTCGCTGGATGACACAGCCAAATTTTTTTATTTCAGTTGAGAAGAAAAGATTAAATTATAATGTTTTAATAATACTGAATGATGAACAATGTAAAAGGTTGTGTCAGCACTTTTGAAACGTGTCTCAGAGAAATCTTTGCAGAAGCAAAATGTATTAAAAAATATTGCCAAAATGAAAGGACTTTGTAACCATTACTAGGGACTGCAGATGGAAATTCAGATCAGTGAACTAGTATGGCACAGAAAACAGAAGTGTGTTAATTTGTCTAATGACATTACTAATGTACACAATAGTATAGGAACCAAAAAAACACCAAGATGCATATTGTCACATTATTTGCATCTTTAAAATATAAAGTCAGTCTTTGAGCTGAACAAAACATAAAACAGAATTTCAGTAAGGTCTCTACTTATTAAATGCTAAACATAATACTTCTGTCATAATGTATTTGCCATTCTTTCAGTAATTACATTTATGGATGTGGCCTATTAAAGACATCATATTGTAAAAGGAGTCTCCTAATAAACACCGCCTACAGCTGTTTACTCTTTTAGTCTACCACATTTTAAAACGATTAAGAAAAACTTTGTTCAAGTCTGAAATGATCACTATAGCCCAATGGGAAGGAAAACTGACTTTGCACCTTTTCAGTTTTCCAATGGAACTTGTAACATCTTTTCTCATTTTCCTTTTTTGTGTTTCTTGTCTGGTGCACAGACATATTTCTCTTGTTAATTTTGTCATTTACACTTGCTATTACATTACTTATTTATGCAATTCTAAACATGCTTATCTAGAAGAGGGTCACAATAAACCTATTCCCATCCTGACGCCACTGAGTGCAAAGAGAAAACAGACCCAAGATGGTATGCTACTCCATTACAAGATGCACTCAGCCCATCATGTCTTTGGACTTTTGGCTTACTGCACACCCATGCAACTTAATTCAATCTGAACAGCATTCAATATTAGCACAATGACAAAAGGACACAGCACAGCAGCATGCTGACAAAAATATGCTGTGACAAAAGTGTGAAGTTAAAATGCTCACATAGCTAGTGGTCTGTTTTTGTTTATCATGGATTGTCTAGGCAGGGAAAAGTGTATGGTGGACACTTACGGAGTTGACAAAAAAGGACCTCCTGGACATTTACGTGTTATTAGCTTCCTATCTTGTGCCTTACAATGAAGGTCTGCTGCTTTTGAAGGCTTTGTGGTTATTTCCTCAATACAGCTTCACGTGTCCATGGTCCAAATCAAGATATGTCCATCTTAATCGCCACCAGCAGTAGTTAATATAGACATATGGTTGGATACCACTTTTAGACTCATTGCCAGGTACTGCACACAATGTGGTGCAATAAATTGCACAGTACAGTTACCTTTTTATTTACATGATTTTGTGGTTTCTTTTCATTTGTTTATAGTTTTTCTCCTCATGTGATCTACTTGCTTTACCACATTTGATTTAATTTATATTGTTGTTATAAAAAATAAAATATTTTCAGTTTTATTTTGAATAAAACTAACCCTGGGTCAGTTTACTAGATGCATGCATTTGATGCTATGTGATTTTTTCCTCTGTGCAATTGTCAGTGTGTATTTGTTGGTGCACTTTTGTCCCATTGATTTTTGTTGTGCTTTCTTTGATTTTACAATATTGTATCAAATATATTAGAATAAAATCAAGTAACTAACAAAATAATAAAAGCAAAATATGCAGAACATATAGGTACCATACTTGGGAGCAGACCTATCATATTTAAGCAGGAAGTGTCAAAGGTGGCTACACTGTATCAACATTAAACTAGAAAAAAAGATAGAGTAACAGTGTGGGTTAAACATTGGTTCATAGGATCCATAGGGTCAAAAATGATCACATTTACAGCAAAATTTCTTGTATGTGCTAATCGACATGCAACATGTCACCACACAACTGCACCGTCAATAACTATTACTAACTTACATTTAATCTACCTGACCTTGAATAATAATTTATGCATAAACCTTTTAAAACTAGCAGTCTCAGTAAACAGGACATTGGTGTCAGTATTATCACAGTGAAATGGGAGGGTGTCACTAAAACTTGTACATGCAGTTTAAAAAACAAAAAGAAGAAGCCAGTCTTCAGTTTGAATTTGAAGATTAAGACGGATGGAGCCTTATGCCTTGACCTAGAAAGACTTCCATAGACTGGAATCCCTAAAGAAAGTCTTTAACAATGATTTGATATATGACAGAAGTCTGTGTAGACAAGCCAACTGTAGAGTAACTTGGTCAGAGTGTCTTATTGACGTCATTAAGCAGCAGCATTTTGAAACTATTAATAGTTTGTGAAGGGAGATGATTACAGCTTTTCAGTGGAAAAGTAACAAGCATGGCCAATTACTACAGCATCTGATTCTGTGATGTAGGGCAGGACTCTGGAATTGCTGTTTTTGACTGCAGCAGAGATGTGTGATATAAAGGTCAGACTAGTGCTAAGAATGATTCCAAGGTGATTCTATAGTTTTCCATGAAACAAGGTTTAGTGAGAAGAAATTAACTTTCTTAAACTGATTCTCTTGTGTAATTCAGGTTTATTTGTGTCAAGCTAAAATAAGTTAGCACAGAGCCAGACAGTGAAGTCAGGGAGACATTTTATTGTGAATAGTAAAAAACATAAATAAATAGAACATGTAACATTGGACATTGAATCAACACCAATGTGAGTAGAGGCATTCTTAATATTGTGATCTTAGGGCTTAACCTGCTGAGTCATCTCAAATGTCACCACACCACAAGTTTCTTAGACATTTGTCTGTATGTGTATTGCTGTACACATGTGCTATGCATCCACTGCATCCACTAAACAGTATCATCTCCAGACAGAGGAGCAGATTCAGCGACAGACTGCTGTCACTGTCCTGCTCCACTGACAGACTGAGGAGATCGTTCCTCCCCCAAACTATGCGACTCTTCAATTCCAGCCTTTGGGGGGGGGGGGTAAACGATAACATTATTCAAAGTTATTGTCTGTCTGTATACCTGCATTGTTATCACTCTTTAATTTAAAATTTTCTTTATCAGTATGCTGCTGCTGGAGTATGAGAAAAGTGCTATATAAATGTAATGAATTATTATTAAATGAATTATTATGTGAATTTTCCCTTGGGATTAATAAAGTATCTATCTATCTATCTATCTATCTATCTATCTATCTATCTATCTATCTATCTATCTATCTATCTATCTATCTATCTATCTATCTATCTATCTATCTATCTATCTATCTATCTATCTTTACATTTCATGGCATTTTGACTTTGCTTGTGTTTTGAGGAAATACAGTGGAACAGCGGTTAATGCTACTGCCTCAAACCTCCAGGAATCTAGGTTTATATCCAAACTCAATCACTTTCTGTAAAGTGATTGCACATTCACTCCATGGACATGTGGGTTTTTTACAGGTGCCATAGCTTCCTCTCACATCACTAGGATGTGATTGCTAAATTACCTGGCAACGCTAAAATGGCACAGAATAACTGAGTGTAAGTGTGTCCTGTGATGAGCTGATGTTCTTTACACCATTAGTGCCTATCTTTCTTGTGGAGAAGACTGTGCATTATGGCATAATTTATAAAACAGGTTTAGAAAGTTTAATGGATGGATGAACACCTAATAATAAACCTTGCAATATTTTTTGCTGTCTGAACTTGGTGATGAACATAAGACATTAGCTTTCACCAGTGAAGCAAAACTCAAATCCTTCTGCTTTAGAAAAACAAATTTCCATAAATTCTGTTATGATTAAATATTTATGAACTTAAATGGTTAGTTTATTGGACCTTTGCTACTCAAAGGCTGATGCCTCATAAAAAAGCAAATGATGTCACATTTTCTTCTATGTAACATCCTAGTAATTTGCTTGCTGTGCACTATCACCAAATAAAAACAAACCTCACATATACAGACTACAAAGATATTCTGTCTTTCTGTCTATCAGGACACTCACACCATTGCATACAGTGGAAGAAACAAATGGGTAAGTGTATAGACACAAGATAAAATAACTAAGAAGAATATTTTACTCCTGTAACAAAGTGACAGATAATAATGTCTCCACCAACAATAAAATACAAAAGCATGGCTTTGTTATACATGTTGTTAGTGAGGGTCACCCTCAACCTTTTTTTAGCTCCAACTAACTCAGTGCAGTTTTCTAAACTGTGGTGTGCTGGGCTGGTAATGTCACTTCAAGAGAGGCCCACCGAATTAACAAGCTAATTAAAAGGGCAAGCTCAGTTATAAGACACACTCTGGAGGTAGCAGCAAGGAAGAGAATTAAAACAAAACTGAGTACCATTATGAACCATGCTGCACATCTTTTTGACACACTAACACTTAGTATTTACAGCCAATGGATTATTCAGCAGAAGGATATCAAGAAACAGTACACAGGATCCTTTATACCAACAGCAATATGTCTGTATAATGCCTCATCGTGACTGTGACTGCCAAGTCAAAAGTTTTCTTTCTTTCTTTCTTTCTTTCTTTCTTTCTTTCTTTCTTTCTTTCTTTCTTTCTATTTATTTGTGTATCTATTTATTTATTTATTTAAAGAACTTCTGTAAAAACCCAAACTTCCCCCTATGGACAAATTAAGATCTATCTATCTATCTATCTATCTATCTATCTATCTATCTATCTATCTATCTATCTATCTATCTATCTATCTATCTATCTATCTATCTATCTATCTATCTATCTATCTATCTATCTAGTTCACTCTTATGGTGTAGGGAGATTATTTTATATAATAAGTTGTGGATGTAGAAATGTGAATGTAAGTGTATTCGGATGAAACTGAGATAGAGAATATATAATTTCAGTATACTTGTAAATAATTCTTAAAGAATAAAAATCCATCCAGAATGTACTATTTTATATTGTATAAATGTACAGTATTCTGGTAATATAAGAATGATACCAGATATGCTGACCATTTTTATTTACAGAAAAGTGATTATAAAATTGCAGTACAAGTACCAACACAACTTGATTTTCAGCTAACCACTTTTTTCCTTTTGAGAGAAGCTGGCCCAGGAGAGACTGCTGTTGTCATTTAGGCGGGGGATTACTCTGAAGACTTTCTTCCCTCACCCTCTCTCCATTTGCCTCAAACAAAATTTACAACATCTGTTTCAGTTACAAGATCACAGAACAAAATGACAAGAAAAAGTCATCCTAATATGTGGTAACTGAATATGATGACATAGCTTTGAGTAAATCAACTTTTTTTTAATATAAATCCATAGTGAAACCAGCTGAGAAATATGATTTTATACATAAACTTGACTAAAGATTAGACAGTAATCTTTCCAAGAAACTCAGTTTAGACTTCAAGGTTTAAAGCTGAAATTTACCAATACAATAAAAAAAAATCTTTCACAATGGGTAGTGGAAGAGCAAATATTTTTGACTGCAACATATACTGTAGAACTCTTCTGATTTATTAAAATATCTGCAAAATTCTTATTGAAATGTTTTAGTCATTAGCAACCTTTCCTTGTGGTATTTTTTATATGTATAGTAAACAACAATGCAAAGGATAAAGAATATTTTACAAGCTGACCAGAACATTGTAGTCAAAGATTGAAAACATAACAGTCAGGACTAAGCCTTTAACAACTTTTTTGTTATTATCAGAGTCAACTCCAGACCATACAGTTCGATTTAAAGAATGGATGTATGGAAATGCAATCTTTGGATTGAATTTCATACATGCTTAAACTACATGAACAACAGGACTGTTTTCTAGCAGCTAGTATTCTTTCCTTAATGTACACCTATTCTACAGACACTAATTGAAAGGCACTATATGTATTATTATTAATAATAACAAGAAGAAGAAGAAAAAATTGCTTTAAATACTCAAAGTATATATACACTGGCATTCAAAACATTGGAATCACCCACACATTTTCATGCTTTTGATAAAAATTGATACCTTTTTTGTTAAGATGCCATTAAACTGACTTAAAATACAGCTAAGACAATACTAGTGTTGCTAATGCTACTACTGCTTGAAATTACTAATTTTTTATTTATTATTCCCATATGACAGCAAAGCCCAATTTTCAGTAGCAGTTCATTCAGTGTCATAATGGTAAGCTCCCTTAGTTTATCCTTAATTAGTCCTGTTTAAATGCTACTTGGTTATTAGAGAAACCTTTGTAATTACTTTTGCACCACTGAAACCTGTTATTCTGTTCAATAAAGCAAGTAAATTGTCTTTCCTTGGGTTGCAAGGTACTGACATTCCTAAAGTTCAGTTCTGGGAGTCATAAATGGTCAATATGAAAGGTCTTTCTCAAGGAACATGTCCATATTTTTTATTTATTCATTTATTTATTTATTATATACAATGAAGGTAATTCCATGTGTTAGATTGCCGAAACGCTGACTGTTTCATACAAACGTACCTGTTACAGGGCCAACTGGTTCTAACCAGGATAGAAAGATGGGGAAGGACCAGATGCACAACTGCATAAGAGGAGAAGGACATCAGAATCTGTAGTTTCAGTAACAAATGGCTTACAGGACAGGCTTACAATTGGCTCCTTCCTTAAATACAGACCAAATACCAGTGTCATCTGCAACAGGGATGCCCTTAGAGATAGATTTTCATATAAAACCATTATCTGAAGCTGGAAAATAAAATGGGTCAAATTAGATGATGACTGGAAAAGCAACTTTTGATCATGCATATGCATTAACATTTCCCTCCCAATATATAGTGAATATATATAAATATATATAATTTTGATGGAGAAGGAATTGTATATATATATACAGCTATGAAAAACTCTTCTTCTCTTCCATTCATATATATATATATATATATATAATTCCTTTTCCATCAAAATTTATGGGATTCACTAGCAATACAGGGTCAGTTTAGGATCACCAATCAACCTAGCATGCATATCTTCGGGATGCTGGGTAAACCTGTCAATGACACAAATCGTCACATTTACCAATAGTGCAATACAAAGTACAATCTTAACCTTAAGATAATGTGTCAGACAGTTGGCTGTTTTACACTGAATACAATAACTCGTACATAATCTGCACTTTATTGAAAATCACTTTTGTATTACATTCATTATATTGTACAAAACAAATTAATTTTTAATATTTAAATAATCTTAAGGTAAGTGGTGTAAAAATAACCATTTAATTGTAATAATAATAATATGTATAAAGTTTAATTGATTTGAATTTTATATCTATTACAAATGACAAAACTGGCTATTTACAATTACAGTATTTTGTCAAAGCCTATCTATCTATCTATCTATCTATCTATCTATCTATTTGCTGAAGAGCTAACTAGTGCATGACGAACTTTTAGATATACAGTGTGGTGCTGCACATTTTGATGAAAAACAGTGCCTGGCTACATTCAGATCCATGAGAGTAGGACATGCCTGGGAGACGCTTAATTGTTTCTAAATGGAAATTACTGCAGGATGTGCAATTTTCATTTGTAATGAAAAGGAGAAATAGGAAGAGGAGGTGTTCTGCACTTGGGTGAAAGCTACAAAAGTTAAACTATTTCTGCCTCAGGCGAAGCTTGCTGGGAGAGTTCATCTGTTTTTGCTGCTCGCAATCCGAATTCTTGAGTTATGCATAATTAGGTTTCCATGGCTTAGGTCTTGAATCATAAAAAACAGCCATCATAATTACGGCCTAAGTGGAATCGTCTGCGTGCAATTCTAAAAGACTGGCACACAAGATCTGCAGGATGTGTACTTAATTATTATTTAAATATGCAAAAAGAGTTAGAATAGGACATAGGTTAAAGGCTTCGCCAAGTACATTCAAGATGAAGTTAGTTGATCGGTCTGTAAATAACTGTTATTAACATGTAGGACATAATTTTGCTGATTATTATGATAACACTGAGACTGTTGCTGAATACAAATATTTGCAGTCTTGAAGATTAATTTTGTATTGCTTTTTTTAAGAAAAAATTCAACTCGGCTAACCCGTTGACTAGCTTGTAAAATTCAGTGCTGTTTCAACAGCTGCAAGCCAACAAGTGTGGTTTTTATCTGTAGCCTTCAGAAACACTTCAGATAAGAGTCATCACTTCACACGTTCCAAAACCACAGCACTGCTTGGATTTACTGCTGCATGCTGGGATTTGTAGTACAGTAAAAATCTAATATACATGGATTTACAAAACTGCAGTCCCTCAGTTTAAAAAACAAATTAAATACGAAAACACACAAAGTAAGTGAATACACATTTAAAATGTTAAATATACAATATCAACAACGGCTGTTTACATTCTCTAAATTATTCAGATTATTTTTGTCTGTTTCACACATGCACCCACCCTAATTCATCTTTCGAAGTGTACGCAATTTGGGAATTGGGATAATAATTTTAAAATTGTATATGTACGTTTATTATTATTATTATTATTTACTGAATGCCACAGCTACAGGAGACAAGTCATAAATCTCAGGATATACGTAGTCTTTTGCGTTTACACAAAGATGTCCAGTATATTCACTTTTTAAAATATTTACGTGACTGCCTTAATATCTGAATTTTCTTTTTTACTATCAATATTGTAATTTTATTCATTGTGAGAACTCTGAAAAGTATCGGAGTTTTGTCCATGGATGGTTTTGCTTTGTGTCTGAAGCTTCCAGATTATCGATCGGATAACGGATGGATTTAGAAAATGCAAGAACATTTTGTAAACTTATTTTAAACGCACAAATACATATAACAAAGAACTGAATACCCCGCCAAAAAACATTGCTTTTGGAGTCTTTTTCCGTTAGCTGTATAGGACAGCTATGCTTACAGTTGCCAATATAGTTATCCATTTGGGCAACACGAACAATTCAACTGTAGGGTTAGGTTTAGGCAGTGTCGGAATCACATCTGGGAGCAGTGGACGCATATTTGGGGGTTAGAACTGGGCGGGTCGCTAGTTAATTAAATGTAAATATCGTCTAGTTTATACGTACATGTAATAAAGTAACTCGTTCAATTTATTTTCTTGTTACAAAAACTGTTCACTGTTGTTCTGTTTCCGTCACTTTCAGCACGACTGTACAAACTAACTTGTTTAGACTACATTTCCCATGCAATAGAGCGCCATTCTCAGAATCGGCGGACTTGTGTCACGTGCCCTGGTAAGTTCATCCAATGAGGTTGTCGCAGTAGGGAGCTCGCTACTAAACTGTGGCGGTGGTAACGACGTAAAGAAAAGTTTTCAACTAGGAATGCGGGGTGGTCTTCATATGTCTTGTAGTGTGTTGTTCTTTATGAAGATTTTGCAGAACTTTACTACCAATAATCGGATGGAATCATATTATTAGACCTACATTCAATTGCTCGCCGTGTCCTCGGATTGGGACTTTTTTTCTTCTGGGATTTTGATTTTCGTGTGGGAGTGAAAGGATCGAGACGTTCAAAGGGTAGTGGATTTTAAGTGGCTTCCAAAAATGTCTGCTGTGAGGCAGTCGTTTATTCCTGCACGGATTTCCATCCTCCTACTGTTGTTTTCGGGATTGGAATATTCTTTCGGGATTTATGGGAAATCGCGATTTTGTCCGTCCCAGTGCTCCTGTGTTGGGGATCTAATGGACTGTAGCCGGAGGAAGCTGGAAAAAGTACCCGAACAGCTCCCGGGATGGATCGTGCAACTGTAAGTGTATTTACTGGCATGTTGGGATTTCAAGTGTTGGCCCCAAGACACTTTAAACGCTAATGCACTCACTTTTCTGACCGCTTTAAATTCCCAGTGCAGAACATACTTTACGATAGTTTTTCATTTTAATAGTTGTTAACTAAAACTGATTCATGGAAGAAGTAAGGGGGTGCCTTGTTTCTTTTAAGAAAGTTTAGTAGAATCCGCAAGATGGGCCGTCCACGGCGCGCCTCTTTCACTTTGATAAGTGCATTACTTTAGAAAATTATTTTTAGATTACATTTTTTGCTTTAGTATACGCTATCAGGGAAAGGCTAATGAGAAATTGACATATTCGAATAGAATTAATATACCATATTAATTGAGTTAAAGTTTTTAAAGAGAATCAATACGGGAGTGTATTGTAAATGGCGATTAGATTAGCTAAATAAAGGCCAATATTTCAGTCAAGGTAGATCAAGATAATGCAGTACATCCGTTTAATTTGTTTTTCTATAATAATGTACGGCCAGGATAGACTATAAGGTATCCACCTATTTGTTGTTTCAAGATTTTAGACTATTGGTTCCTATTGACAGTATTTTATGTTTGTTTGCATTTATTCATTTTGTAAAATGAATACTCCCGTTAAACAAAGTGCATGGTCCAGCTTTTCCGTCCACAGAAAATATGAACTTTACATAATGAAGTTATAGATCAAGAGATCAGGTTCGACCTTCTGTTTGACCATTGTGTTGAGTTTGCACGCTCTTCCCAAGTCTCTCAACTATTCGATGTTCATGTCGTGTCCTGATGTAAACGTAAGATAACCATGTCTCGATATGGCTGAATGTGCTTTCGTGATAAACGTTATGCTGGGTCCAGTATCAGTGCTGGGAAATAGTTTTTTTATTTTTTATTAAATAAGTAATTGAATTTTGAGAGTGACAGCGCATGCAATTGCCCGGCATCCCTTCCAGTGATAGGTCCTACCTTAAGTTCGATGCAGTCCGTATATCCTTAGCTTCTGCGGCTTCGTAGACTAACTCACTCTCTCTATATAGAATATTTAATCAGTATATAAAACACGACAATTTAAGATTCAAGCATTTGTCAGTAATGCTCCAGAAAGTGTATTTGTTTTAGTAGGCTTGCCATACAATTTGTCTGCAGTTTTTCATGTCTAGTTCTCGTAGAATTGCCTGCAATCGAATGTACTATATAAAGTAAGTTGAGAAACAAGTGAGTGGTATATGTTTTATTTTATACATACCTACTAGATCAATTATGCTAGACAGGAAAACAAGCTAGTTAGTGTTGCATATATGAACATAGAGAATATGCTCCTGAAAGGCGCTATATGGAGTAAAGATTGACTAACATTTATAAGGACCTTCATTATTAATGTCTGACAACCCATCAATGTGTGTTGTTATGAAAGCCGAGGCCGATCTTATTTCCTTTTGAAAAGGGGCAACAGAGCACAGCCGTATACAATTCCTAAAGCTGAACGGGGTTTGTTTCAAGAATATTTTTCATCTCACCTCAGACTTGTACCACTTAGGGCCGGAGTAAAAGCGGTTTTCTCCTGGGCGCGTAGTTTTGCTGTCACATCATCTGTTAAAAGTTGGTTAAAGGCGTACTGTGCTAGTGATTTGGCCCCGAGCAGGACGACTTTCAATTAGCTACGGCTAATTCCGCGCCAGAGCCTCTCGAGGAGGTCATGCCGTCTTATTCATGAGATGTGAATGGCTGTATTGACAACATATGGGCTTAACTTTTGGATGTCCGTAGGGTGCCCGTCTTGTATGAATTCACAATGAGGATGGCGATTCGCTTACAAAGCGCTAACCTTTTCGCCTTTGGGTTTTATTGCTTTATTTGTGACAAACGCTGAATGTGCGGGGGCTGCGGGGATTCCAGTCCGCGGGCGACGGTTTTTCAATCGCATTTCTTGGCACTGTCCTTTATGCTATTGTTATGTGTGTTTTATCATTGTTATTTATTTTATCCTGGCCAAATTCTTAGTGTATCCATGTCTTGAGTTACTTTGGAGTTTTCTTATTACTGCCATAAAACGCTCAGCAGAACAATACATTCATCAATATTCAAATTTCACTAGGGTCATGGAGGACCGATGATGGACTAGGCGCCAGGCTATTGCGGGACATGTTAACGTACTCACCCTCGCTCGTATAAGCATAACGCGGACGGATTAGGAATGTGGAAGAGCTCCAGTAGACAAGAGGAGAACGTGTAAAGTGTACACAGTTTGCTATCAGCAAAAATTCAGAGTCTCAAGAAGTTCTGAAGTGTATAGTTAACCTCTGTGCCACCACACTGAAATAGTAATGTATTAATTATC
Source organism: Erpetoichthys calabaricus (assembly GCF_900747795.2). Taxonomy (NCBI): domain Eukaryota; kingdom Metazoa; phylum Chordata; class Cladistia; order Polypteriformes; family Polypteridae; genus Erpetoichthys; species Erpetoichthys calabaricus. Next base: position 195,620,588 of record NC_041394.2, read on the forward strand.
AGAATATACCTTTAAAGTAGCCACATATACTACCATAGGCCCGAGCAACAACATGCAAATAAACAGTATATTAAAAAAAAAAAAAAAAAAAAAAAACAAGAAAACTTAAACATTTAAATTATTGGGAGTAGTTAACTTTGCTTGCCAGATGTGAAGTTGAACCTCCGTTCTGGAACGATCATCATTTGCCACACCAAATGTCTCTGTTTTTTTTTTTTTTTTGGAGATATGGGCGGAGGTAGCCCAGTTTTCTTTCTTTTTTTCCAAGAGCCCTGGTGTGTCTGGCTGTTTGTTTACAATGGAAAAGCCGAGGTCAAGGGGTAATTGAGAGTAATAAAATCTCGCCTTCATCAAGAGGCCCAGAGTGACCTGAGGCCCCAGGGTCCACGGAGCAGAGACGCCGCACTCGACATGCTTAAGGCCAGCAGAGTCTACAAATATTAGGCCTTATTACAGATTCTTCCCTGTTTGAAAAAGGTGACTGTGCACTATGTAGAGTTATCTGACTGTCAAATGAGTATGGAGCACTACAGGGCTGTATGCATCTGTTAAGAAAAACAAAGTATAATGCAAATAAGACACTTTTCCAAGTAGAAAGCTGAATCCCAAATCATATTTACTCAGGTGTGTGTGGAAACTCTCAGAAGGGAAGTTTCTTCTGGTTATGTGTCATGCTAAAATGTTCACCATAGTGGCTTTGGGACTAGTCCACCAATACTTCCTTTCCCATATTTTTTACCTCACAGGTGGTGCTGCTGCTTTGCAGTAAGGAGATTGTGGAAGATTGTGGGTTCGCTTCCCGGTTCCTTCCTGTGTGGATAGCGCTTTGAGTGTTGAGAAAAGCGCTATATAAATGTAATGAATTATTATTACCTGTGGTTCTTTTGGATTGCACCCATCATAGAGTTTAGCAGGGCATCTAGTAAAACGTAGGATGGGGGGATGTTTAATCCAAAAGAGAACTGAGGGGCAAATAAGAACTGTCAAAGGTTAAAAAAAGTGAAGCAAATGTCCAAAACTATAATTTAACATTGACAACCTATAGTACTTGTGAACAAAAGCTGTTTTAAGTTTATTTAGTTGGCTTTTCACTGACACCACCCTAATAACTCCAGTCTGCTTAGTTGCATTTCAAAAGTAGCCTTATTTACAGTTTTTAAAAATACTGGTGTTGGAAATGGCACTTTACTGGGTTGTTTGGCTCCTCATTGAACCATTATTGGACAAAGAGCCATTTAATTCTGGGAATGGTTCTCAACATTTGAAAGTGGTTCCTTGGGTTTTGAAAGTAGCCCTGATATATGGAAAAAACAGGAATCATTAATTTATAGTAGATAACCTAGCAGAATACTGACAGATTAAGAAAACCTGAATTTTGCTGGTATTCTCATATGAGTCCTTACAAAATCAGTGACCCATTAGTATTTAAAAAAATCTTACTATTATCTATTCATGGTTATTTATGGAGCTTGTTATGTTTTTAAATAAATAAAGATTCTTTTTGGAAGTTTAATGTGGATGGCACTTTTGGGAAGCAAAATGGCTCCCCTATGGCATCACTCTGAATAACCACTCTGTAAGCTTTATTTTTTAAGAGTGTACTTAGGCATATCAGTAAAGAAAATTGAATTGTGAAAGTTCTTGGGAAGGCTGTGTGTACCTTATATGTTTATGTGGCAGGACCATGGATATTTTTGTGTAGGTATGTATATAGTGTTTAAATCTATCAAACCAGCTGTATATTTAAGTGTACTCCTAAGGTTCTAAGGCTTGACAAGATATTTATTACATGCTTCACATGTATCTCAATAAAGGCTCTGTATACTCGCCATCTATTAATATATCCATTTTGTGAACTCACATAATTAAACTTGGTCTGGAGATAGGATCAGTGTTTAGAATAAAGAAACAGAAACTCTGTGAGTGTTTAGAAAGTAAGTAAAGGCAGGAGCAAAATAAAAATTATAATATAGTGCACAAGCAGGTTGAAAATATAGTACTGTACATCGCCACTGAGATGCATCCCATACTTAGAAAGTTTCACAAAGTATTTGATTAAATATTTTAACAAGCCTATTCAATTTCATCGTGACTGCAACATTAAATCAATAATTTTTTAGATAAACTATTTACAAATGTGTGGTACTGGTGTAATATATATAGGTTTCAGATTTTGAAAGATAAAAAAAAATCCAAAGTCAAGCGAACTGTATAGTTAAAATTATTCAGGAGTTTTCACATTGTTGCAGGCGGGTGGGGGGGGTGGGGGTTGACCCAGCTCCTATTTATATGTGTAGCAATCAACATGAAAAAGACTTGCATTAAAAGACAAATGCCAATGTTTTTTTTGTAACCAGCCTATCAGTAAGTCATTTGCAAATCACCTACCACCTACTGGCACCCCTCTATACAAATTCACCAGTTCCTTTTTTAGGAAAATAGATTTAATCCTAATATATAGCTTCTTACAAAGCGAGTCCTATTGTAAAGTATTTAAGAATGGACTGTTAAATTCTGTTGATAGTTATTGACTAGTATGTTACATTACACCATTTTAATGCTGCCATTAATGAGTACAGCGCAGACACTTAAGATTTTTTTTTTAATTCACTGTCAACTATATTGTGTAATGTCATTATACATTGGACAAAGAAATGATCTCTTGAAGTCAATAAAATGCAGTTTTCTTTTTTCAATAAACAATCCTAACTGTGGATTTTAATGTTAGTATAGACCAAGTTTGTAAGTACTAAGTTAGTTTAATGTTAATTTGTTTTGGTGACAAGATGATGCAGTGTAGAAATTACTAATCTTTCTACATCAACCTGACACTGTTTCTTTTGCCATTTTCTGGCTTGCATCCATGTAACAAGCCATATAAAACACTAGTTTGAAGCACTTTTTGGATCTGTCTTAGTAGTAACAGTGCAGCCCTTTGTTTCCCAGCTCCTTTTCCCTCTGCATTTCTGCTGAATAAGCAGCTGTAAAGACCCTAAGGGTACTGATTAAAAAGCTGTTGTTAGATTTGCATTTGAAACAGAAAGCTTGACTTTCTGTATGTGTGCAGCATATCTAGGAAAAAATAGTAGTACAAAAAAAGAAAAAGCAGTTCTAGCAAAAAGTTATATCTCTGAGCCTAAGCAGCATATAAAGCTGATGCTGTTGGTAACTTGTTATGAGTATAAACTGTGTGCTGTCTTCAGTGTGCTTTTTGTGAATGTTCTTTTAGCCAAGGCAATGCTATATGATGGTAAAGCTGTCTTGCAGGTATCAGCCATTTCCTCCTTCCTTTGTTTTCAGTTCACAAAAGGCAGATCATTCTCAAAGAACTGATCAACAGCAAGAACTTTTGAAAACTCATAATGTGCAAATGTGTATCTTACTGAGAAAAAAGAAAAAAATCAAAGTGTTAAAAAAAAGATAACAGGAGGGATAAGCAAATCACATTAAGCCTTGAAAGATAAGCACAGTATAAAGTTTACGTCAAGGAAGATCCCGTATAAGGTTACATGTACTGAAAAAAAAGAAAAGAAAGCTTATCATTGTTTCTTGTTAACAGAGATATATTTTTATTTTGTTCATTTTTGATCAGATACACTAAGATGAAACAAGCCAAACACACATCCCTAATCTGGCAAATCTTGATTTATCTATCTTCCAATTTCAGGAATTTAGTACTAGTCTTTCTTTTTTTTATTTATTTTTTTAAAGATATCAGTACATGTGCATTTAAATTCTTGTAGTTAACAGGTCACACTCCATGCTGACAATAGGAAAAAAGCAGAATTAGATAGATAGATAGATAGATACTTTAGTTCATTAACAAAAGTGTAGGTCTCTTTCGTAAATAAAAATGAGTTTAGAGAGTAATGAATATCTCCCTCCAGAGTGATTAAATTGGCATTTATTTATTGTTGGATGGTGGTGCCAAGCTTGTTAATTCCACCCTTCCTTAGAACATATCTGTTCATGTTGGCCTCTTTGTGGTGCAGTATTTGGCAGTACATTTTAAATAAAAGTGTTTTAATTAAGAATTCAGGTTTTCAATGAGGTCTGTGAGAAGCTTTTGTGGAGTTTTTTCTTTTTTTCCTTTTTTTTTTTTTTTTTTTTAATACCTAGCCTGTCTTATAATTGTGAGCAACTCTGTTATTTGCTTTAGTGGGGTGACTCAGCCTCCAGTTATTTACTGGCACAAATTGTTTTGATGTTTATAAATTGTATCTAAAGTTTATATTTAGACTGATGTTGGGTATTTTTGAGTAGTTACAGAATTTGACATTATCCACACAAAGTGAAGACACCAACTAATCCTTCTCCCCTTTATTTTACTTCTGTTTAGTGATCTGAGCCACAACCGATTGAAATCAATCAGTGCTGAGTCTTTCCGTGAGCTCCATTACCTGCAGGAACTGTAAGTTGAATGGGGAGTGACTTTTTTTATTTATAAAATGTAAAATACTAGAAATTGATTATGTATATACAGTATCTGACTATAAAGTGTAGAGCATGTATATAATATATAGCTATTTTAAATAATGTTTATAATTGTATTAGAACCAACATTTTAATGTTCTTCCAAAGTACTATATTATGCACTGAAGAGCAATACAAAAAAGTTTGCAGTTCAAATAAACATGGAAATTCTATTCAGGTGGTGTTTCCAAAATATGTTCAAGGACCTCAGGATGTCCATTTTCAGTCAACATTGTTATGTAGTTTAGTTTATCTACAGCCTTCTGCACCAGGAAACCACTTAATATGTTATTAATTTGATTGTTAACCACCTTTGTTTTACCAAAAAAACCCTTGTACAATGGATGCCAGGAATTACTTTGATATACCAGTTCTTCAAATTTTGATGTTTTTTGTCTTGTTTTTTGTTAACATCTGTTTGCTTATACCAAAAAAAGATTCAGTTACTTCATTCTTTGTTTATGACTCCTGTCTGTCATTTTTAGAATACAGTATATGTAGTAATGTGCATCAGTGAGCATTAAGCTGTTATTTTTTCATAGATTAAGCTTATGTCTGTACTCGCAGTACTTGGGTGATCCCACACAATAAAGCAACAACTTACGTAAGGGGCACATGTTGCTCTTTAAAATTTGTAATGCCTATAGCATTATTCAGAATTTATAGATTTATTTTTATGTGTCTGAACTGTTAACGTTTTTAAAAGTTTAATTTTGTATAGACATTTTGTGTGTGTAGTATGTATGTATTTATGCAAGTATATGTATGTGCATTCATGTTTGTAAATTATGTATTATTTTATTCTCCCTTTCAGAAAATTAAGTAATAATAACCTGGATTTCATCCCAGACCTGGGGCCAGTATCGGAGAACCTTACACTGATATCTTTGTAAGTAAACATACCTTATATGTGATGTGTGTCCTTTCTTCTCAATTCACAGAGGATTTTTCTTTTTTCCCCCCGGACATGCAGGATTTTTTTTCTTGTTGGTCACAGAGCACAAGTTTAGTAGTTGTAGGGCCAAATCTGGAACAAAGCAAAGTGGCCAAAGGCTAAATAATTTTTTGAAAAACTATCCATTTCACTTCAAGAATAATAATAATAATAACATTTATTTGTATAGCACATTTTCATACAAAAAAGTAGCTCAAAGTGCTTTACATAATGAAGAACAGTAAAAAAAAAAAAAAAAAATAACAACATCAGAAATTAAAATAAGACAATATTAGTTAACATAAAAAAAGAGTAAGGTCCGATGGTCAGGGTGGACAGAAAAAAAAAAAAAAAAAAAAACTCTAGACAGCTGGAGGAAAAAATAAAATCTGCATGGGTTCCAGGCCACGAGACTGCCCAGTCCCCTCTGGGCATTCTACCTAACATAAATGAAATAGTCCTCTTGTGTCTAGGGTTCTCACGGAAGGACTTGATGATGATGGACATGCAGACTTCTGGCTTTTAATTCTTCACTGTTGGAACATCATGGTGCTTTGAGTAGATGGTGGTGGCTAAAAGGACACCGGAAAAAGAAACAGAAGAGAGAATAGGGGTTAGTACAGATTTTAGAGCTACCATGGATAGTTATTATAATGAATTGGATATACAGAGTATCAGGATTAAATTACAGTGAAATTATGAGAAGGCCATGTTAAAATAATGTGTTTTCAGCAGTTTTTTGAAGTGCTCCACTGTATTAGCCTGGCGAATTCCTATTGGTAGACTATTCCAGATTTTAGGTGCATAACAGCAGAAGGCCACCTCACCACTTCTTTTAAGTTTTGCTCTCGGAATTCTAAGGAGACACTCATTTGAGGATCTGAGATTACGATTTGGAATATAAGATGTCAGACATTCCGATATATAAGATGGGGCCAGATTATTGAAGGCTTTATAAACCATAAGCAGAATTTTAAAGTCAATCCTGAATGACACAGGTAACCAGTGCAGTGACATCAAAACTGGAGAAATGTGCTCGGTAGAAGCGACCCTTATCAGTTCTACTTTATTATGAAAGAGAAATTACTGTGTCTCAATGTGTTGTGTTTATAAGAAAAGTTCCATTTGAAAAAATGGTTGACTTGAACAGTGTTCTTTTCTGTTTCTGTTCTCGACAATAACTGTTTTATATGCAAATTTATTAATTTGAAATTCAAATCCTAAATGTATTACTGGATTGGAATTTCTGATTCTAAACCCAACATTTTAACTTCTGGTCCTCAGATACTCCTGAATCTGCAGATTATTGCTGAAAGTGTTCAATCTTTAAGTCAAAATTCCAACTAGCACAGGCTTATAATTTTAAGAAATCTATCTGCATAGTAAGTATATTTGTTTTTAGGGAATGCAGTGTCCTTTCTTAAATTATTCATTTTCTTCTGATTTTGGTCTTTTTTTTTTTAACAATGGTACAAAGTTGATGTTAATCAGCTGTTTATGACACTGTTTTTGCTGCTTTGCCGAATACATTACTTGATCCACTCATTGTTCATTCTGAAACATTTAAGACAAAGACTAAACAGTTAAGCAAATTAGGATAAAAGAAATAAGACAGAATGCTAAAAATACCTTTATTTTATTAATTACCTTCCTGTGCACACTGTATTGCTTTCCTGACTTCTCATATAATGTGCACAGTAAATATAATATTCTAAATATAATTCTGAAGAATATGTAGTACTTGTTAATACAAAAACCAGTGGCCATAGGAGTATCTGAGGACTAGTGTTGAACACTGTGATCTAGACAGGTTTTGCTCCATGTCTGTATATTCTGTTTAGCTTTTGTACTGAAAAAAATTAAACTGGCACACATAGAAAGAAGAACTCTACTGTATGATGTTGTTTTTCCTCTTTTAACAAAGATATGCATAATCAATTGTTTGAGACTTTATTATCTTCCATGCTTTACATGCTTATCACTGTGTTAAAGAAGTTGTCTGCTTCAGACCGTTGCTACTTTTATTTTTCCCACAGGTGTTATTGCTTTATCAGAGTTACAGCCAGATCTTTGTGATTTTTAAAATTATTTTATTCTCACTTGGTCACATTTTTCTAGGATGCTGAACGTATTGTTCAACCTGAGTGTAAAATAATACTGATGCAGGTATGGTTGCAGTATCACAATGGCTAGGCTAATGATAAGTCTGAGATAATGGTGATGTCCACTTAGAATTGTAAATAATAAGTTTGAAAAATCAGCTGCACTGGACTTTGTGTTTTTTGAATAGCAGTTGGCAACTTCTGATTGTCACTGTCTATGTGTTTTGATGCTCATTATACATCTTTTTGACCTATACATACATTTTCAAGGAATTCATGACATTCTGTTTAAGTTACTGCATATAGCCAATGTTAATAGACTACTAAAAGCTACTGTTGTAGGTTAAATCCTGATTTTCTTCCAAAATCTACAGACTTGTCAGTTTTTCTGTGTGCATAATGCAGCTTGTGTATTTGTGTATGTAAATGTTGTTTGATGTTGATGCATTGTAGTTATAGGTGTTTGTGCACATGCTGAAAGACTGTAGTATTTACAGAAAAGAAGTTTAGAAGGAGTTTGACTGCCTAGAAAGCAAACTGTGGTTTGATATTGTAATGAAAGTACAAAATACATGAGAAGCGCACTATTTAGGTTTTTACCAAGATGAGATTAATAAGGTTTTTCACATATTGATGTATTTTTATGTTTTCTTCTAGTACTTTGATAGCAAATGCCAGTAGAAAACATTTCTATGGCAATCATATGATTGATTACTCTTTGAATGACATGGCCTTGTTTAGGGCTGGACGATAAAAACAATAAAGATAATTATCACAACATAACTTTTCATCGATAGAAATATAAGAAATTGTCGATAGACGTCAATAGTACTAATTCCATCCATGTTTTGACAGACAACATAAAAAGCCAATGATAATGAAAATAGTGCTGTGCCGAAACAATCATGTGGCTGGAACAGAGTTGTAGCCATGTCAGGTTAGGTTGACACATATAGCATGTAGCGTAACAGCTGGCAGCTGCACACATGTTGATGTTTGGGCTGAAGCAGGCAAGCACACACCAGTACGTCAGGAGTGGGAGCAAGATAAAAGAGAAAATGGTGACAGAAAATGTTAATGAAAACCAAATTACCACAGAAGATGCCCCAATGGACACAGCCCAAGGCTCAAAACACGAGGATATTGCTGAAAAGAAGGGTCTGAGGAATTTGGTAGCATGGAAATATTTTGGCTATTTAAATGCAGAAATACTATCGTTGTGCATAGACACTGTTCTCCGCTGGCGGAGTTTATTATTATTAAGTGCCGACCCTTCTACTTGCCGAGAGAGTAAGCATCGATTCTGCTTGTTGCTGTATACATCCCTCCAACCACTAACACCAGCGATAGGAGGGAGGCACTCAAAGAACTCTACCAGGCCATTAGTGAACAACAAACAGCGCACCCGGATGGATTCCTCATCACAGCAGGAGACTTCAACCACGCAGATTTAAAAGTTTTATTGCCCAAATTACACCAACATGTGGACTTTCCTACAAGAGGAGACAACTCACTGGTTTTGGTGTATACAACCTGCAAGGGAGCCTACAAGGCCTCCCCTCTCCCCCACCAAGGTTTCTTTGACCACATCACCATCATGCTGAGACCTGCATACAGACTCAGAGTGAGAACCATCAGACCAACGCAAAAGCAGGTACGTGTGTGGCCAGAGGGTGCCTCCAGTGCTCTGAGGGACTGTTTTAGCACTACAGACTGGGACATTTTCAAACAAACAGCCACTTTCAATGACCACACAGACATTGAGGAGTACACTGAGGTGGTTACAGCATACATTGCAAAATGTATTGATGATGTCACCCATTACAAAAATATCACTGTTCGTGCTAACCAGAAGCCATGGCGGACAGGAGAGGTCCATAGGCTTCTGAGGATCCGTGACGCAGCCTTTAGGGCCAGTGCCACCGCAGGACTAGCAACAGCCAGAGCCAACCTGTCCCGTGGCATCAGGGAAGCAAAAAAGCAGTACAGCAAGAAAATATCTGGACACTTTAGCAACACCAGAGATGCACAGTCTCTCTGGCGTGGCATCCAAACCCTCACTAATTACAAACCCCCACTACAGACATGTGAAGGTGACATCACATTGCTTAACTGCCTAAATGACTTCTTTGGCCCGTTCGAGACACAAAAGAGCATACCGGCACAGAAAACCAACACAATCATTCCTCAGCAGCTAATACCAAAACTCAGCCATTTGGGACTCAAGACCTCTCTCTGCAACTGGGTGTTGGACTTTCTTACAGGGAGGCCACAAAATGTGCAGGTCGGCAATATCACTTCTAAGACCATCACGTTGAGCAGAGGGGCCCCACAAGGGTGTGTGCTCAGCCCGTTGCTCTTTACCCTGCAGACCCATGACTGTGTACCAATCTACAGTTCCAATCACATTGTCAAGTTTGCGGTCGATACAACCGTGGTCAGCCTCATCACCAACAATGACGAAGTCAACTACAGGAGCGAGGTGAGCCAACTGGTCCAGTGGTGTAAAGACAACAGTCTCTTCCTGAACGTGGGAAGACCAAAGAGATTGTGGTCGATTTCAGGAGAGGTCATTCACAGCACCTCCCACTGACTAGCAACGGTGTAGCTGTGGAAGGGGTGAGTAGCACCAAGTTCCTGGGGACGTACATCTCCGAGGACCTCTCCTGGTTAGATAACACCACATCACTGGCCAAGAAAGCTCATACCTGTCTCTGCTTTCTACACAAACTGAGGAGAGCACAAGTTCCACCCCCCATCATGCACTCTTTCTACCGGGGCACAATCGAGAGCATCCTCACCAGCTGAATCTGTGTGTGGTATGGAGGCTGCACTGCCTCCTGTAGAAAGTCCCTGCAACGCATAGTGGATGCGGCCAGTAAGATCATTGGTGCCCCACTGCCGTCCCTCAAAGACATTTTCCACACTGTCTCATCCGTAGAGCCATCGGCATTGCTGGTGACTCCTCCCACCCCTTACACTCCCTTTTTAGCCTCCTCCCCTCAGGGAAAGGGTACTGGAGCCTCTGTTCCCACTCCACAAGACTGTCTAACAGCTTCATCCACCAAGCTGTCAGGATGCTGAACTCTGTCCGCTACCTTCCCCCTTCCTCCCTGCCCCTGGACTGTAACAAGAGTCACCATCTACAAAGTACCCTACTTCAGCTGGTATTATATAAAGACTCAATATTATATCTGCTGCTAACTGTCTCTTTTTGTACATCTCATAAGCTACTCTATAATGCATCTTCTCATTTTTTTTTTTTTATTTTTTTTTTTTTTTACTGTAATTGGCTTTTGCACTACTGACTATTGCACATTGTACACAGGTCTACATTACAAGTTCTGTTATTTATCTTATATGTTATACTTTTTTATATTATATTTTATTGTACTATAAAGATGAGAAACAGTATTTCGATTCTCCTGTTTGTTCTGCACATATAGTGAATTGACAATAAAAGGCTATTTGATTTGATTTGATGTGAAAGTCCAACAAGAAGTAGAGTAGTGCGCACTGCAAATTGTGTCAAAAGCATGTTCCCACAAAGACAAGTAATACCACTAATCTTTTGTACTGTCTGAAAGCAGTGCCATTCTTTAGAGCATGCACAATACAAGACTTTACAGTGCCAATCCCAAGCAAGTGCTGCAATAATGGGGATATCTTGATAGCTGATGGATATGCAACAAAATGGTCTTTAAGGCAATATGTTTGGACAGCCGAAGGCACCAAGTGTGATACCTGACAGGTCTGTGTTACAGAATCTTTGAGATGTGGGAGGAAAATTAGATTACCACAGGAAAAATCTGCATAAACCCATTATGCAAACATCACACAAGTAAAGACCAGGTTTGAGATTCTATCAAAATCTCTTAAAGTTATGAGGCAATGGAATAGCATATTTCCCTGTTTTACAATTTAAACTTTTATTGCAATATTTACCCAAACATACATTGAGCCTTCATTGCATCTATTGATCAGTATAGCAGTTGCATTCTATCTTTATCTGTATTTAAACACAAATGTGTATTTTGTTTAGTTATTCAGAACTTTTTTTTTATCTTTTGATGGCCAATATTTATTGGTATTGTTTATTGTAGGGACTTAAGTAAGTTTGATTTTTAGGTGATCATTAGTTTTATACAGGTTTAGTCTTGAAAGGTCTCTTTGGTTGTTTTTAAGCCATCAAGGATATAGTCTTGGAGAGAGTAAATGTTTACAAACACTTAAGAAAAAATAAATGCATTCAAGTGCATGCAAGACTTTTATTGTAGCAGATTATATTAAGTAGTACACAAACTAGGTTAGGGGTCATCTTTCTCTTGGATTACAGCACTACGGTTTGTTTCACTGTGTACAGCAACTATTTATATTCAGTGATGATAGGAGTTACTTATATACAGCATGTATTTTTAATCTTTGCATCACTCTATTTCTAGCTAACACTTCCTTTTTCTGTTTCATGTGTGAGCTTGGAATTTTCTTGCATTATTGTTCTTCCTGTAAAACCAATGATTAAGTGTAAACAAGCACTTTGAATTGGAGGAAGGGGTGACAAAGGTCTGCCAATAACACACTCCTCCACAAAGCTTATCCATTCCTCAGAGAAGTATTTATTTATTTAACAGGAGGTTTTGAGCGATCCATCTCTGTGTAGCTAATTGTCTTCAAGCTGTTTAGTTTCTTCAACTGTTTGGGTTTTCTGTCCTCTCAGTAAGTAAATTCTCCACATTTTACAGTTATTAAGAGACTCTAGAGTAAATCCACTTAAACATAGTCAGTCATATTTCTAAAGTTGTTTTTGACGTGCAAATGCATGGTGTCTCCAACGTTGAGTCTGATGTTTATGTGCCAAAAACAAATCGCAAATTCCTTTTTTTTTTTCCCCCAATTCTTTCTCCATTTTCCAGTGCTGGCACTATGCTTGCTGAGTGTGTGTGTGGTATTTCCTATTGGAAAAAGAACAGAGTTTTCTAAATGCAAGCATATGCAAGCATATGACTTCTTTTAAGGCGCTGTGGCGCCTTTAATGAAATCCAGGAATTGGTTTGCATTTAAAAAAACCTATGAGTAAAATATTTTAAAGAGCATTTGAAACTGCCAAGAAATCAACTGTGTGGCTTCTATTTATTTGCCATTCTTCTAATAATCAGCTGGGTCAATCTTATTGATTTTAAAATAGCAAGAAAAAAAAAAGTTACTGAAGTTTTCATCCATCAAATAGGAATTGACGAACCATGCCTTGAAAGTAGAAACTTGCCTGCTTGCAATGTAAACAAAATTCAAAAAAAGATCTCCCTCAATCTCTTTCTCTCTGCAAAGAAATATAAATAAATACTTTGGATGTCTGTAGAGGTAATGCCATAAATTCCTGGGAAATTGTTCAATTAATTAAAATGATCACATCTCAATTACCTACATCTGGTGATTTATTGGGGTTTGTTTTTTCTTCAGGCCCAGGTCAGCAAAGTCAGCTGCAGCAGCCGCTGTGTCTGCCTGGCTGTTTAAATAAGAACTAAGTGACATTCAATACCTTTGTGGTTTTTGTGGAAACGAAGCTCGTAAGAAAAAGAAATAAGAAAGGGTAGTGGGGGTGAGAAGAGAATGGGAAAAAGCTTACTCAGTAATGTGTTTCTCAGGAAAGCACACTGTATGCCTTCTTGTGTAATGTATATGTCAAATTACTTTGAATTTGTCCATTGTTGTATTGAAATTAACAGTGTTTAGTATTTGAAGAACAAAAAAAACTGTCTTTTTTGAATTGGTTATACTTATGCCAATTTTAATGTTTCAAAGTTCCCAACAGCAATAATTCCAGTTTATTCTGATGAGCAGAAAAGCAAACTTTGGGCTTACTGGTAATGGAACCTCAGTGAATGAGGGTAGACGTGTTTAAGTTTTGTTTTCCCCGCTCTCTCACTTTCTAAGTGGTGGCGGGGAAGAGTGAGGCACGTTTGTCATTGGGTTGACTTAGCTTGACTTGGAAGGCTGCCTAATACTGTATATACAAGTTCTTGTTTCTGCTGAGAGAAGTTTAAAACAAATGTACAATGAGTGTGGACAGGAGGCAGGTAAAGAAGAAAAACTGTAGTCAAAATCTCCAAGACATGATACTTTCTAATTGTGCAGAGCAACCTAGAATCATGGTGGAAAAAAGGACACTGAAGTCTAAAGTAGCATTCAGAGACAGTAGAGTCATGGGGGTGTTGCATGCTAATGATTCTCAAACTGAAGATTGGGAAGCTGGAGAATAAGAACTGCTTTGCCTCTAGGCCTTTCAAAGCCAGGGGATAGTTTCAGTTGTGATTTACTTGAGTTGGGTTTGTGTTAGAGGCCATAGAACATTTCAAAAAGACTGTTGAGTTTTTAGTCTGATGTCTATGTTCACACATATTACACTATGTTTCCTTATCATTTTCTTTCTCTAATTTTTTGATCAACTATTTCAGTAACAATATTTTACAGGTATATACCTTCTACTAATACAAGGAGGCCCAAATAATGCATTTATTACAAAAGAGATGTCAGCGTGTTAGCCACTGAAGGATGCCATCAAGCCAAATTGCAGTGTTACAGCTTTTGTAGACTATGAGAATGATTCAGCACAAGTGGTTCTAATTGATAGAATGGGGGGAAATTAAGAAAGTTATGACAATTAGAATTAATATGTTCTAGTTTTAATGTATAATGTATTGTTTTCTGAAAACATTGTAACAAACCTTCTATTATTTGAATATTGTTTGAGTACTTGTAAGGTTTCTTCACATAATAGTTCATGCATTTAATAGTTGTAAGTCATTTTGGATTAAAAAGTATTTGCTAAATAAATAAATTCAAAAAGGCCATGTACATTTGTTATAATGCCTATGTGTTTCTCTTCAGGCTGCAAGGCAGCTGATGTAACTAATTTACTGCTGTTATTAATTCAGGTGATCTGAACAAACATTTTTAAGTGCTTAAACATGTGTAGACTGTGTTTCAAAGAACTCCTTTCAAGTGAGGGAAGGCAGCGGGCGGAGGTGCCAAGTGACAGACACTGCCGTTTCTGAGGGCAGATCTTTGTTTATTAACCAACCGTGTGGAAAATGAGACAGTGACAGATCATCCAGGTGCTGAGGGTAACACAGAGCCTAGCTTTCTGAAAGTATTTGCAATTTTTTTTCTTTTTTCTTTGTTATTCTTGTGGTGAAAATTAAAAAAAACTTTTACATTCTTTTATAGTTTTTCAGCAATTCTTCCAAAGACTTGATTAAACTCTGTTACATATAAATTATGAATAGGAGATAGAGAATGCCACTTGCCTAAAGGTAATTTGTTTAATGCAGACAACTTAGATTTTTTTTTTCTTTTCATTGTTTTGTAGCAAACATCATTGCTGCTTTAATACTCATTAATACTCATTAATACCATTAATACCTATTATATCTAACTATTACTTAAACGATTTCCATTTATTGGTAAGACAAGTACTGAGGTTTTTTTATTTTTTTTATTTTTTGCTCTCTCCTAGCCATTCTGCTCTATGGTCTCAGAGTGTCCTTATAAAATATTATGCACAGTAATTCCCCATAATAATCCAATTTACCAGAAAATTACTCGAACAAATTTGATAGGTCTCTAGTTAAATAGACAATACTTTATTTGTTAGTTTGTTGCCTGAGGAGCAAATTCAAAGAGATAGTAAATGAAAACTCCAAAATGCACCATGTACTTTGGCTAAAAACACTGAGAAGAAGGATCATTTTGTTGGCATTGAGTTCACATTTGCCTGGGTATGGATTGCTGGGGGTGGTGTTGGGTGCAAGTTGAATGTTTATAGGTTGAGGAGCAAGTGAGATGATTTGGAGCAACTTGAAAGATTGTTTCTTTTTCATTTTCTTTTTTTTCATTCTTTTCTCCTAATGCTCTAATCAATAATATATCCTATAAAAAATTTTAATTTAATTTTAATTTCTAAATGATTAATTTTCCCATTTATTCTTCCACTTTTTCACTTTTATTAAAATGGACACATGCTTTCACATAAGGACAATGTTTGCATCTCTGAACAATTTTCTTGTTTCTTGGACAATTTGTAAAGGACAGTTTTATTAGGATGCTTTTTTTCTGAAATTTTGTTATTGTTACTATAAATTTTTTGGTAGGCGGAATTACACAATTTGGTTTACCAGATCAGAATTTGATACCAGTTTTTGCATGCATTGTTATAATTGGCAGATGGAGGTGGAAAGTGTAACTGTAGTCTTATGGTTTGAAGCTCAGTACTCTAGCCACTTTACAAAATTTGTATTGCTATTACAGTTTTTCAGTGTTGGTCACTGCTTGGTTATTAAAAACAATAAATGGGTTTATGATCTACTGTCATCTTTTGTTGCTAAAAGTGCAGTGAATATTTTCAGCTTGAGAAATCAAGACATTTTTTTACTTATTACTCATTTAAAGCACCAATAGTGTAGGACATGTGATCCTTCCACAAAACAAAACAAAACAAGTAGGCCCACAACTATTTCTGCTACAAGTCTAATTCAAAGATATGATGGCAAGAACATGCATTTTTGCTACAGTAATGCACTTCAATAATGCTGTAATCACACAAAATAGACCACACATTTCATGGTGATTGCAGAAGTTCTTTCCCTGTAAGTCTACAGGATTTGCCAGCAGATGCAAACACCTTTGTTTGTGCTCCCCTTTATAATTTCTTGAAAACAATGGTTGTGAATGACAACAATTATGAGTGCATTCACAAAAAAATACAATACTGATTTGGGTTAGATCCTGTGTTTTACCAAGTAATTTGCAGACCAAAATTTGTGGGCAAACAAGAACACAACAATTTATCTTTGGCAAATTGTGTTTTCCAAAACTTTTCATTAAAAAAGTGACAATAACAATTACTTCACCAGATAACCTGAGTACTTGATCTGCGACCTATCAGTGAGCGTATAGTTCTTTTGTTAGCAAGAGTATTTTAAAGCCCACTGTAATAATAATAATAATAATACATTTTATTTATATAGCGCCTTTCCCATGCTCAAGGCACTTAGTAAGTTCAAGGTCATCATTAATGTTAATTTGACCGGCTGCATAAGGGATGAGCTTTTTCAGGTGATCACTGGGAATAAAATACTCTGAATTTAAAAGTATATCAATTAAAGGCCTGACATCTACATACTATATGCCTCTGTGCAGCCTACCAAGTACTAGTAGTTTCAAACCTCCTTCAGGATTTCCGTTAGTTTTGTCACAGGACTCTGCAACATTTTTCAGTGACAGTTTTTCTCAGCTGTGGCAGGGAATAATTACAAGTCCTCAGTTCTACCTGTGGTTCTTTGTAAAACTTCACTTTTGGGCCCTGAATATTTATGTTTGCCTCTGGAAGAGCTCATATCACCAGAGGGTCCCTGCACTTTACTATAAGGCATGCAAAATTCATCACCCAAAGGGTGTCTGCTTGGACTTCTGAATAGGCAGTGTAGCAAGCTGAGCAATATTCCTTCCAGGGCAGACACCTTAGAAACAGAAACAGAAATATTTGTTTAATTCATAAGGTTTTAAATTTAAAAAATATTTTCTTCAGCCACGTAAAGAGCTCTTCTTTTGTGCAGACCCAATATTTGGCATTGCTTTATACTCTAGATGTAACACTCATTAGGTGTGTCCTTAACTACAAAGTGTCATGGTATTTATTTAAAGCTCTTTAATCGGGTGTAGGTTGTTGTCGGATCAGAAGAAATATTTCTATCCCCAAAGGTGAGAATTTATTTATGGAAGAGAAGAGAGAACAGTAGGGAAGATACAGCAGAGAGGGAAAGTTAAGAAGGTAAATTTTCCAACAGAATCAAAATTCTGGCAGCTGTTTGTATGGCTCAGACTGGGCATACAATTATTATTTTTATTATTTATTTGTTTTTGGTTTATTCCTTTTTTCCCCAGAGTTGCTGTTTGCTATTTTTATATTCATGTTTTATTAGATGCTAGCTATCATTTTTTTGTCATTATACAAGATCACACTATTCTAGATCCAAACTAAATGGTACTGAATTAAAAATCTGGGTTTTCTGGGCAAGACAGATGACTTTCCATACTTGCACTGTTATATATTTATAGTACAACAATACGTTGGTCTTGCTAAAAATAAGAGTTCAGATTAGTTCAAAAAGAAAATTAAAACAGTCTTGATCCCTCTAAGTTATTATTTAATTTAGGCCCCCTCTGAGCGCCAGATGATCAATATTGACCAACTTAAAGGGAGTCTGTTGACTTCAAATATGGAATTACAGTGGTGTGAAAAACTATTTGCCCCCTTCCTGATTTCTTATTCTTTTGCATGTTTGTCACACAAAATGTTTCTGATCATCAAACACATTTAACCATTAGTCAAATATAACACAAGTAAACACAAAATGCAGTTTTTAAATGATGGTTTTTATTATTTAGGGAGAAAAAAAATCCAAACCTACATGGCCCTGTGTGAAAAAGTAATTGCCCCCTTGTTAAAAAATAACCTAACTGTGGTGTATCACACCTGAGTTCAATTTCCGTAGCCACCCCCAGGCCTGATTACTGCCACACCTGTTTCAATCAAGAAATCACTTAAATAGGAGCTGCCTGACACAGAGAAGTAGACCAAAAGCACCTCAAAAGCTAGACATCATGCCAAGATCCAAAGAAATTCAGGAACAAATGAGAACAGAAGTAATTGAGATCTATCAGTCTGGTAAAGGTTATAAAGCCATTTCTAAAGCTTTGGGACTCCAGCGAACCACAGTGAGAGCCATTATCCACAAATGGCAAAAACATGGAACAGTGGTGAACCTTCCCAGGAGTGGCCGGCCGACCAAAATTACCCCAAGAGCGCAGAGACGACTCATCCGAGAGGTCACAAAAGACCCCAGGACAACGTCTAAAGAACTGCAGGCATCACTTGCCTCAATTAAGGTCAGTGTTCACGACTCCACCATAAGAAAGAGACTGGGCAAAAACGGCCTGCATGGCAGATTTCCAAGACGCAAACCACTGTTAAGCAAAAAGAACATTAGGGCTCGTCTCAATTTTGCTAAGAAACATCTCAATGATTGCCAAGACTTTTGGGAAAATACCTTGTGGACTGATGAGACAAAAGTTGAACTTTTTGGAAGGCAAATGTCCCGTTACATCTGGCGTAAAAGGAACACAGCATTTCAGAAAAAGAACATCATACCAACAGTAAAATATGGTGGTGGTAGTGTGATGGTCTGGGGTTGTTTTGCTGCTTCAGGACCTGGAAGGCTTGCTGTGATAGATGGAACCATGAATTCTACTGTCTACCAAAAAATCCTGAAGGAGAATGTCCGGCCATCTGTTCGTCAACTCAAGCTGAAGCGATCTTGGGTGCTGCAACAGGACAATGACCCAAAACACACCAGCAAATCCACCTCTGAATGGCTGAAGAAAAACAAAATGAAGACTTTGGAGTGGCCTAGTCAAAGTCCTGACCTGAATCCAATTGAGATGCTATGGCATGACCTTAAAAAGGCGGTTCATGCTAGAAAACCCTCAAATAAAGCTGAATTACAACAATTTTGCAAAGATGAGTGGGCCAAAATTCCTCCAGAGCGCTGTAAAAGACTCATTGCAAGTTATCGCAAACGCTTGATTGCAGTTATTGCTGCTAAGGGTGGCCCAACCAGTTATTAGGTTCAGGGGGCAATTACTTTTTCACACAGGGCCATGTAGGTTTGGATTTTTTTTTCTCCCTAAATAATAAAAACCACCATTTACAAACTGCATTTTGTGTTTACTTGTGTTATATTTGACTAATGGTTAAATGTGTTTGATGATCAGAAACATTTTGTGTGACAAACATGCAAAAGAATAAGAAATCAGGAAGGGGGCAAATAGTTTTTCACACCACTGTAATTGAAGTAAATGTTTATCTGATATGTTTGGATTCTTGCTGGGATATGTATGCATATATATTTAATGAAGTGCATTTTGCACAGTCAGTGGACCTGCTTCAAGCTGCTCCACATGCAACTTCTGCTCTTTCCCTACAGAAAAAAATGTCGGCAGCCCTCCAGGACAGCCAAAGGGACTTTTTGGGTTGGGGGTGAATGTGCTGTTGTCTGTTTGGGATATTCACTTCAGATGCTGTCTTATTTGTAGCAGACTTGCAGGCATCTTGAGCAAAAAAGAAATAAAATACATATGCGGACTGCATAATATGGAAACGTACCAGGCCTGGTATAAAGTTCAAAGGCGTACTTCTTAATTGTTAGTGTAAATTCACTATTCTGCGTCTATATAGTGTTAAGATGTGAGAAATGCTCTATTTATAATATAATAAAAAAGGAAAACTGGGAATCTCTGAAACATCTAAGGCTGTACTGGAATGTAGTGTTTGCACTCTGGCAAATAAAGCTTTAGCTGCATTTGGCTGATCTGCTTTCATACTTCGTCACTGAAAGAAAGAACATAACAATCTTGATTATTAGTGCTTCTACCAGGATTCCTTATGGGGTCAAATTGTATTAATAACACCATTAACATTTATGTTTGTCCTAAATATTGTTTATGAATGAAAAGGAGACTACTTAATGCTGTCCCCCATTTTTGAATTTATATTGAACTTGCTGTGTATAGTAACACTAGTTTAATACTGTATTCACTTCATAAGTTGTATTAATCCTTTTGGACAAACATGGTATAAAAAGGTTTTGGGAAACCAGACAGAGCTTTAATCCATCTGAGTAAAATGCAATTTTTTGACTTACCCTGCTCAAGAACAAGTGACTAGTGTGTAGGCTCACATTTGTTAGTATTTGGCACTTCCACTCCAATATTTTACACAGTAGCTACATGTTTAAACATCATAAAATTGTGCAGAAAATTCAGTTAGTATCTCAAGTAAGACAGATCTTAAAGAGATCCCCCCCGTCTAACCTTTTTAACCTTTGCAAAGCTGCCTTTAAACCTCTTACTATATTTTGTAGATTTCTTTACTTAAGACTGATTAGGTGCAAGTTAACACCTTTATCTGGTAAAGCACGTATTTAACCAGGTGGTTATATCCCTGGAAGGGTGGCAGCAAGGCACAAAGCCCACACATCCTGTTACTGCATTGCAGCTGAAAAGCCCAGGGCTGAGTACTGTCTGAAAGGCATGAAGCCTCTCAGAGTGTTGACATTTGCTTTCTTTTTTTATTCTGTAGCTGCCTGCAGTCTTCTAGGTTAGATTTCCCCCATTAAAACTGGAAATTCAGGTTTTTATTATTCCCACTGAAGACTGCCATGTATTTTAGCTTGGGGTACATGTAAAATGAAACCAGGGTAGTGTGTATGTCTTTGTCTGTGTCTGGTAACCTAGCGCTTTTTCAAAGACTCCTGCAAATCCGCACACAAAAGACAAACTTGTACCTTTTTATTGGCTTCTTATTGCAACAGAGGAGAAGAAAAAAAAAATACTTGCAATATATTGCTTATGACACAGGTGGTACACAGTACAAACACGTTTATGCATATCTTTCCTTTATCATTTAAGCTATTTTCTCCTTATTTGCATGAATTTTGTCTTTTATATTGCACCTTCTGCTTAATTTATGTATATATAATGCATTTATTTTAATACTGATATATTTATATTAGTACATTTGCTGTCTATGAACAACACTCAATAGTGCATCACTTGCAAGGTACCTTGCAAGACAGCTTTACAGGTGTGTGTAGGTACATAATTTTTGTACACAGTGATTAAGTGCTTTGTTTATGGTAGAATATTGAGTCAGGTGACACGTGATCCTGCACTCAAGGCAGTTTTCCAAACCAGGTCTTTCACCACTAGATCATACTGCCTGCCAGTTTTAGGGTACTTTCATAAAGTGTACAACAATATGAAATTAATAGAAATTGAGGGGGTGGGAGGAAACGGATAATAGAGCATTGTGTGACCTTGTGCCAATTGAAAATAAGAATTTTAAAAATAATTATTTCATTTTCCTTTAAATCAATTTCTCGTGATTTAACCATAAGTCAAAAAAGTTCTTGTCCTTGTTTATGTCCTGTGAAAATCATTTTATATTGTTGTATAACACATCCAATTTTGAACCCGCTTAACCCATTCCAGTGTTAAAAAAAGCCAAAACCTATCCCTGCAGCATTATATTGCATGGCAAGAATCAACCCTGGACAGACTAGCATTTCTTGCACAAAACCACACCTATTCATACAAGTTGAATTAAGGGTTGACAATTGATCTAACACACATACAAAGTTCTACATTTTCAAAATGAGGTTGAGGTGGAGATGTAGGGGATGGAATCTTCTGCTGATATGTGAGACTGTGTAAAACTCACATAGGCAAAGCTCAGGCCAGGATTCAGGACTCTGGAGATGTGGATCAGCAGTGCTAACCACAACCTTATAGTGAATTCTTTTAGACAAAATGAATACACCATGCTCCTTCGTCAATGCAAAAACTTGAACTAGCTTACTCTCCAATTTCTAACTTTCTCTGTGAAAGAAAAAAATGACTTCCATTCTCATTATGAAAATTACTGTTCAGTAGTGAATACTGTCCTGGTACACTGTGGCGACCTGCAAATAATGAAATTATACCTAAAAAGGATTCTTTATTCAGTTCCAGTCCAATGCTCTAAGGAATGTGTGAAGTTGATAAATGGTCTCCTGCTGTTCTGTGATACTTGTGTGCTTTGTGAGCTGTTCCTAAAGTTGTTTACTCAAATGTCCCATTCGCATCCGTTCATTTTATTTGCTCATTTGGCTCACCTTGGCTTATTAGTTTATAACACAATGTGAGATCTCCATTCATTCTTTTTCAAACCTGTTTGTCTGTTTCAAAATATTTTACTGCACACAATTGTATAAAACATTCCATCTATTTTTGCAATTTAGAAATAACAACATACTGACAGTGGTTTATATTTAAACTATTACAAACTGACTTGCAAAATTTTTTTTTTAATGGGCAAAATTAGTGAAACTTCTGTACAGTAATAGCTAATGGTGCACATTACAAATACTATTTTAATTATGTTAATGAAGTTCCTTTTTTTGTCAAAATGTTCATTATACCAATTATGACATTCATAATAAGACTGTTTAAAAAAGAAAGAATATTTTCAATTTGAGTGGTATAGTGGATGTTGCTTGTAACTTCTATGTAAATGCAGAATTTGTAATGTATAGACTGGCAGTTTTTGAACTCCTGTCTAATCACTTGTCATGCTAAGCACACATTCTCCTTTTTTGTATAGTATTTCAGGTTTTGTGGGTACAAGTACTCCCACTTGCCAAAGATGTGTCTTTGGCTAGCTGCTGACTTATAATCGGCCTAATATCTATGAGTAAGGGTGTGATGACTTTGCAGCCTGTTTAGGGTTTGGATCCTACTTCGTGACCAGTTATGCCCAGACTTCCTGATACACCTTAATTTGCCATTGCAAAAGAATGGATGGAGTTTATTTTATACATTTGTCTTGTTTTGTTGCATTCGGTCTTGTCATTTTTGTGGACACTTTTACTTCTTTTTGGAATACTTGTCAGAAAGGAAGCAGTTTTCTAAATAGGTCTTTTTTGTACCGTGTACTTTCAAAAGCAGTGTTATTCTTGCCATAATTTGGATAGGCTGATTCCAAAGTACACATTAATCACTGATTAAGAGATTGTTTGAAATGAAAGCTAAACTGTTATGACCTCTGAAAGTCACATTTTCTAAACTGTAGCGAGTGCAGATTTTGTGTTTTGCAAAATGTATCTATTAGGTATTGCTACTATGTTTGTTTGCTGAACTCTACCTGATTTAAGGTCAGTCCTTCAGCTGGAAGTGTTTTTTACCGTAGATTTTAGATATATGGAGTGTTCTTTCTATAATCTGTGTTGAAATTAAGGACTCTGACATTTGCTGTTAAATGAGTGAATTCTATCTAAATAAATAGTATGACTAGTTGGGATGAGTAAAAGTTTCTGCTTGTTGGAGATGTTGACGTCAGTGCAGGCCATGCTTGTTGCACATTTATGCTCTTATACATGGTGGTCATTTAAAAACAAACAAATTATTGATTGATTAAAACTACAGTGCATTAAGTATAAATGGTTACAGAGAAATCATTAGCCATTAACACACATGAACACACAATCATATTGAGATGGTTTAATATGATTTATCTTCTAAATTTAAATACCCATTTTAAATTACAAAAAGATACTGATATTAGTTTCTTCTTCAAGATGATTCAGTCTTTACATCTAGGCCATACATCTAAAGAAAGATTAAACCCTCTCTGGTTATATATAATGAATAATGTTTATCATGTAGTCTGTGAATTTAAATGTCAAAAAAATGAAGAATAAGTTAAATGTTTTTGGAAAAATGCTGTTAATAGAGTTCGGAGCACAGCAACACACACTCCTGTATGCATTTGTAAAGAATTTCTGTTTTCTGCAGCAGCAGTTGTACAAAGAACACTCTGTGTAAGTTGTGTTTATAACTGAGCTGCTTCACACTGCAATTTAGGAGGCGTGCAGTTCAGGAAATTGCTGGCTTCTGCTGTGGTGCGCTTTCACTAAGGGAATGTTATTCATCACTAAAGTAATTGCCAGTTTTAATACCTTGTTAGTAATTACCTTATAAACAAAATAACACAGTATAAACCAGGGGCTGTGTGACCTGTTACCTAACTTGTTATTTTTAATTAGGGAAAATACCACTGTTGTGACACTCCGAAATATACATAATTTGTTGGTATTTGATATAGCTGTTTATTAAGATAAGGGCAGCACAATGAAAAAATGAAGGTACTGTATGTAATATGACAATAGCAAAAGGGCTTGTCTGGACAAGTGTTATAATTTAAGCTTAATTTATTCTATTGAACTTAAAGTGCATATAATTAAACTGCCAGCAGTCTTGTATCAACAAATTTTCTTTGTTTTTTTATTGCAGGGCACATAACAAGATAGGGGAGTTAAATTCAGAGCAACTGAAGCCGTTTCAGTCCTTGGAAACTCTGGATTTAAGTAATAACAACATTTCTAAACTGAAAAGTTTGTCATTCCCTTCAATGAACCTAAAATATTTGTAAGCTGAATTTAGTTTTCATATCATCTTTTGTGAATGTTATATGTAACATTTAAAGTAACATTTAAAATGTCACTGCCTTCTTTTTAAGGTATATTAGTAATAACAGAATTTCATCAATGGAGGCTGGTTGCTTCGATAATCTGTCCAGTACTCTTCAGGTCCTGAAATTAAACAGAAATAAAATTTCCTCCATTCCCCACAAGATGTTTAAGTTGTCGCAGTTACGCCTTCAACACTTGTAAGTGTTCTGTTGTCTTATGAATTTGTATATTTGAGTTTGTTAAGGATGTAGCATGTATACTTTAATTATGTGTGCAATGATGTTCTGAGATATGGAGCAGTTTTTGCATTATTAAAATGGCAACATGGCTTATGTATTATTATATTTGGATAACTATAGTGAATGCTTACTGTATATTATTTTAATTACTGTTTGATAGATTTGGGACCTATGAATATAAATTTACTCTTAGACAGACAGACATGCAGTAACACGGTGAATTTTATAATATTTTTCAAATAAGTGACCTTTATTTTTGTTCCTTAGGGATTTAAGTAGGAACAGAATTAGAAAAGTAGATGGACTTACTTTTCAAGGATTAGTTGCACTGAAGTCCCTGAAAATTCAGAGAAATGGCATCAGTAAACTCATGGATGGAGCATTCTGGGGTTTAAGCAGTAT
This sequence comes from Erpetoichthys calabaricus, assembly GCF_900747795.2. Taxonomy (NCBI): domain Eukaryota; kingdom Metazoa; phylum Chordata; class Cladistia; order Polypteriformes; family Polypteridae; genus Erpetoichthys; species Erpetoichthys calabaricus. The sequence goes on from NC_041394.2 coordinate 195,645,861, forward strand.
GGAGGTCTTGTAAGTACTAATTTTTCTATTTTTTTTAGCTTATCACTTATTCTGGTAACTGTTTCTCAAATGACCCATATAATCTTTGTATTACTTATGTTCAGACATTTAGCTAATTTTCTTAATTATGTTTAATTTCAGTGTTTTTATGTGAGTTTCGTAGTGTGAATATCTCAATGTTATTCTTAAAAAAAAAAAAAAAAAAAATCTTCTGGAAAGTTATGTGATAGTTGCTAGCTAAATGCAAAAGACTGACTTTTTAAAGGCAGAATTATATTGAGATATCTGAGTAATTTTGACAAATGTATGATACCTTCAGTTTTTTGATAGGGGAAGAAGATTTGTACAGTTTAAAGACAATCATTCCATGATTGGTGTTTTAATATATTTATAGTATGATTAAACTTTGCTTCTTTCCTTTAAAGGCCAGTATTCTTTAAAAATGCCCCGTTCAACTAGTATAACTTCCTTATCTATAGGTACTGCATACAGATTAGAGTATTAAAATCATTAAGACTCATTAAAATGAAAGTATGAAGAAAGAAGAATCTAATGAGATGTTCTCAAGAAGACCATTCATTGTCCTTTATGCGTGATGATGTTTACCTTTGTCTTTTCTTATATTTGCAGACAACTTGACTATAATAATTTAACAGAAGTGAGTAAAGGATGGCTGTATGGCCTGGTGATGTTACAACAGCTGCACCTCAGCCAGAATGCCATCAGCAGGATCAGACATGATGCCTGGGAGTTTTGCCAGAAACTCAGTGAGCTGTGAGTTGCTTTTATTCTTTTCCAGCTAGAGTACAGAGTTCATGCCAAAACATGAGCCCCTTACCAGTGATCTGTGAGTTTTTCATAACAAAGTTTCCAAGGTGACAAACGGGTGACAACAACAGTGTTTTGTGTGAAGAGTGGGTTACTTTTCTGTTGTGAAAAATCAAATTTGACCACTAACAAATATCACAGTGTAGCCTAACTTAGGGAATGAGATTAAAAGGAAAATGCAGTCCTAAGTTTGTTCAGGGAAATGTGCTTATTACATTCACAAAGAGATAAATAATAGTTTTAGAAATAGTGTTTGATATTAGTATTAGGGCTGTTTGATGTGTTGCAGTTTGTGTCTTTTCTATCTTATAACACTGTGAGTATAATTTCTAGGGATGCACTGTCTGTGTGTACATTCTTCCTTCTTCTTGCATGGGACTTCTCCAGGTGCTACAGTTTCCTGCAAAGTACCACTGAATTTATATTAAGGTTGATTGATGTCTCTTAATGTACCCTGAATGAGTAAAGGTACAGTCTAGAATTAGTACTGCCCTATTCAGTTTGGGTCCAGATCCCCATAACATGGTAATTAAGAAAGAAGGACTGCAAAATAGGTGCATATAACAAATGTGTTTATTTTTTTTCACATATCTTTGTTTAATGTGTATTAATAAGCATGGACAGCATAAAGTTTATATTAGTTAAGTTCAATAACACTTTTTTTAGCAAGGCTATGAACAAGAATTCCCCAAGCATACATGTTAACAGTCATAAATCTTTTGAGTAATGGTAATGTAATATCAAATAAATATGGAAGTGAGTAATCAAGTCAAAAATAATACTGGACTCGGCATTTAACTGTGGATCCTTCTGTTTGGTGTGTATTTCTTGTTTGTATTGGATTTTTCAGTTTTCTCTCGCTATACACTACAGCATAATATTACCTCTGTGTGTGTGTGTATGTCCATGATTGTGTCCTGTGATCAACTGGCCTCAGATATGCCAGAAGTTACTGCCTCGTGGCTATAGATGTCAGGAAAATTTCTAGCTTTCCATATCACCTTTGGAAAAATTAGGTGCAGAAAAGAGATGTCTATTCTTTTTATGTATTGCTGACTCTAGTCTTCATTCTTCATCATTTTCATTTATGTCATAAAATCTGTCTTCATTCTAAACTTTTCATGTAGATTTATATGTACATATTTACTTTTCCTTTGTTCTAGGATTACAACTAATTGATTACATGAAATTTTATAAAATACATCTGAATAGACTTAAATTCCTAGGATGATATTTTTATTCAGTTTGATTGTACTTTTAATTGCTTCATTGCTCTTTTCACAGGGATCTCACCTCAAACCAATTAGCACGGTTAGATGAGTCCAGCTTTGTAGGCCTCAGTCTGCTTGGCAAACTTCACATTGGAAATAACAAAGTGAGCTTCATTGCTGATGGCGCCTTCCGGGGTCTCTCCAGTTTATATGCTCTGTAAGTGTAGTAATTATTTTAATATAAACTATTGGTGGAATTTTGCTAGCCCTTATTCTAGAGCATGTTTCTTTTTGTAGTTAAATGAGCAGGAGCTGTACTGGTGTACTGGCAGTGCGAAATTCCCCAATTATTTTAACTGCATAATTGGTTGACTGTGAGTTTCTAGGTTAATTTTCAAGAGTTGCCCCCACCCATTGGCACATCAAACATGTGTTGCTGTTTTTCTGTCCCACAGTAAAATGACTATATGCTCTGTGCATTGTTTATATAATCTGAAGGAATACAGTTTCCGATAACTTAATGATTCATATCATTGAATAATGTGTTTACTGTGTTACTACTAAAATGCAAAATATGTGTAAATTAGCTCACTGTTTTACATTACATCCTTTATGTATCCTACTTTGAAAGTTTATACAATAGCTGATAAGATATAGCTGTACATCTTCAAAGTGGGGTTTTTTTTTTCAAATTAAATCATCTCATGCATTGTTTTAAAAAACCGAGATTTCTTTAAAGCTAAAGAAATGACTGAGTTTTCTAAGAGAACCATTACAAACGTAACGAAACCTAGATCATTCAGCTTTAGCCAAGCATGAACATAACGAAACTGATAGTTTAAAATAATTAAAGAAGGGAATCTGCATGCATGAATGGACTGAAATTCAATCCACAAGTTATTTAGAATTAAGTATTTGATCCTATAGGAGGTATAGTTTGTTTCTCAATGGTTTCTACATTGCTTTTGTTTTCTTTCATGTGACCTTTTTTCCTCAGACATAGATTTTTTTTTTAAATAAGAGTCTATGCCCACTGAAATGCAAACATGCCTTTTGAGTAACCTGAAAAGCAACTCATCTGTATATTAAGAGCCTACAAGACTTGCAGGAAACCTTTTTTTTTTTAAATTAAGCAACTCTGGTTCATGGAAAGCAAGAGGAGCATGATACACTTTTATGATTTTGTGCCTCATGGGACTTTGTTTACCACTTGTTCTTTTTAATGGCTATAGTGGCAAGGTCACAACTGTTCATAGAGTTATGAGATTTTTATTTTATATGTTAATTTTTTAGGGACTTGAAAAACAATGAGATTTCCTGGACAATTGAAGATATGAATGGAGCTTTTTCAGCCCTCGACAAGTTAAGAATACTGTACGTTAAAGATGATAATTTTTATAATGAAGCAACTTTTAGATGTTAAGTCCACCAAGTCAAGAAGTCAGAATATAACTGTACGCAGAGGCAACTGACATCTTTGAGACAGCAAAGAAAATAATATAATATTGCAGTAGTTATGCAGTATGTGCAATTAAAGGAAATGTATTAAAATTACAATAAAATCAATGTTTATATCTAAGTTTGAAGTATTTTTTTCATATTATTGCTGATGAATTTTGAACTAACAATGTTTGGAATTATCTATTTGTTTGCTTAGATGAAAATAACACAGGTATGAAGATTATATTATTATCTGTACCTTTATTGTATATTATTTAACTAAATATCTGGTATAGAATTCAATGCTGTACAGTATTAAGCTTTCCATATGTGTGTAGTTTTCTGCATCAAGTTTTAATTAGAATGTTTTTGCCTATTTTCTCCTCCTAACTGAATGTTAGACCAATGTTCACTCTTAATACCTTTTCAAATTGAATATTAGAAATACTCAGTTTATTCAGAAATAGTTATGCATTATGTACATTTCATGAATTGTACAGTTCTTAAGTGCTGTAAGTTTACCATGTAATAGTGAACTTAGTAATGACGTAACACCGCAGTTACTCATTATTCTTCATATTTGCAAAGTTTGCAAATAAAGTAAAACACATTTACTGCTTAAGGTTGAAAATGTTCATGTTAATGTATTATATGGATTTCTCATATTCAATGAAAAAACCTTTCATAACAATAAAAAAATAAGCTTTACAAAATGTTTGTCTTAATTATAAATCTTCTACATTTTAGGAGTCTTCAGGGAAACCGTATCAGATCCATTACTAAAAAGGCATTCTCTGGATTGGATGCACTCGAGCACCTGTGAGTATCCTAGTGTGATTCTTGGTTAATTCTTCACATTTAAAGTAGTTAAGTCAGTATTTGGGAAGTGTATGACTACTTTAAACCAAACCAGCTGTTTGAGATCAGATAGTCTCCCCTCATACTGTTCCATAAATTAGCTCAGACAAGAAACCAGGCAGTCTGTTGTAGTCAGACTTTCCATCTGGTGGAATTTGTATCGATCACTGTATGTGTGGGTGTAGGCTGGAAGAGTGCTTTTCAGCGCCAGAGACACATGATTTTAATTAGTCTTTCACAGGCATCTTGGAATTTTTATTTTTATTTTTTAAGAGCTGAAGCTAAGAACTACATAACAAACGGGCATTAAAACTTAAATGTAATTGGCCCTTATTAGGTGTTTCTAAATATTTTGTTGAACTGTTTGAATACTTTTATGATTTCCAGACCAGGGAGCGTCACTTCATAACTGTTTAATCTTTCTTTTTCCTTTTCATTTACAGAGATCTCGGCAACAATGCAATAATGTCTATTCAAGAAAATGCATTTTCACAAATGAAAAAACTTTTAGAGCTGTAAGTGTGGGATGCTTAGCACTTCTAGTATTTATGTTCTGTTTTTGTTCTTTTTCTTGTTACTGTTTTTTATATGTAGTGAATTGTGAGGCTAATTTCTTTTGTTAGGCACTTGAACACATCAAGTCTCTTATGTGACTGTCAGCTGAAATGGCTCCCTCAATGGGTGGTGGATAACCAGTTTCAGACCTTCATTAATGCCAGCTGTGCCCATCCCCAATTGTTGAAAGGGAAAAGCATATTTACTGTGAACCAAGATGACTTTGTTTGTGGTGAGCTAAAAACTTTGTACAGTGTTTTCAACAATTCTAAAGCATAAAGAGTAATTAGTTTGACAAATGGCAAACTTAAAGCTATAGCTAAAATAGTTAGGTTACTGTTGAATATATTTATAATTTCATTGAAAGTTCAGTTAGCACTTGTTCAGTATTTGACAAGGCACTTAATTTCATTCCTCTCTTCTTAGTTTTTCTGGGTAACAGGCCACCCTACTTGATCTTATAGTCCTTACTTCAGAGCAGTATTTTTTTTTTTCTGGTTATTTTTTTCAAAATCTTCAAGCACCACTCCTGACTAGTTTAAAAAAATAAATACTAACCTACTCAGTGGTGTCATATAGCACAGTAGGACTTGGCAACATACTGATTTGAAAAGCAGAGTTAAAGGGAAAAACAAATGTCAAATATATTTTACTTTAAGATTTAGGTACAGTAAATATATGTGGGTGTTTTTTTTTTTTTTTGCTCGCACACTCTCTCATAAAAGAACCCACTACCAATAAGTAAAATAAAAGTTGCCATGGACAAGTTCCAGTTTTTGTATTGGCCATTACAAATGATTGCCTCATTCCAAGTCATGTTTTACAAACTGTCTTTTGGTTTTTTTTTTTTCTTGTAGATGATTTTCCTAAACCTCAGATTACAGTGCAGCCTGAAACTCAGTCGGCTATTAAAGGTTCAAATGTGAGTTTTATATGTTCTGCTGCAAGCAGCAGTGATTCACCAATGACCTTTGCTTGGAAAAAGGATAATGAGGCTTTAAATGAAGCTGAAATTGAAAACTATGCCCACCTCCGAACTCAAGGAGGGGATGTTATGGAATACACTACAATACTGAGGTTACGTGCTGTTGACTTTAGTAATGAAGGCAAATACCAGTGTGTGATATCTAATCACTTTGGATCTTCGTACTCTACTAAAGCAAAACTGACTGTAAACAGTAAGTTGACTATTAAGGCTATTGTTTATTTATTAACTGATACGTCAAGTGGTTAATTTATGTTTATGATGTATTATATTGAAGTCCAGTTCACTAATGTTTAATTTTTGCTGGTTTCATGTCTCATTCAGAAATCAAGAAAACAATGCATAAACTAATAGAAAGAGTTTACCTGCAGAATTTCTAAGACACTGATAATTTACCTTGAATTGCTTTTTTTTTTTTTTTTTGTACTGCAGTGCTGCCATCCTTTACAAAAATACCAATGGATCTTACAATCCGAGCAGGAGCAATGGCTCGTTTAGAGTGTGCAGCTTTTGGACATCCAACACCACAGATTGCTTGGCAGAAAGACGGTGGCATTGATTTCCCAGCTGCCCGTGAAAGACGCATGCACGTTATGCCAGAAGATGATGTGTTCTTTATTGTAGATGTAAAAATTGAAGATATAGGTGTCTACAGTTGTACCGCTCAGAACAGTGCTGGAACAATATCTGCAAATGCTACTTTAACTGTTTTGGGTAAGATTGCTGTTACTTTTTGAAATATTTTATAGTTGGGAAAAATGGAGGTAGTAATCAAAATATGTTACATTCAGAAAGAGTTTCCTTTTCTGTTTTTGTAGTTGTGTATTGTGATATTTATCTGTATTGTATAGTACTAATTGCATTTTTTGCTTCAATATTTACCTTAGAAACTCCTTCTTTTATGCGTCCATTGATGGATAAAACTGTTGGCAAAGGTGAAACTGCAGTTCTTCAGTGTATTGCTGGTGGCAGTCCGCCACCAAAACTGAACTGGACAAAAGATGACAACCCTTTGTTTGTCACAGAAAGACATTTTTTTGCCGCAGGAAATCAACTGCTTATTATTGTGGACACTGATGTAGAGGATGCTGGGAAGTATACTTGTGAAATGTCTAATACACTGGGAACAGAAAGGGGAAATATTCGCCTCAGTGTTATGCCTAGTCCAAATTGTGATGCCACTCAGAGTGTTGGGCAAACACTAGAAGAGGATGGATGGACAACGGTGGGGATTGTTATAATTGCAGTTGTTTGCTGTGTTGTTGGAACATCATTAGTATGGGTGGTTATCATATATCACACAAGACGGAGGAATGAAGATTGTAGTGTGACAAACACAGGTGAGCAACATTTTGTGTAACACAATGTGATGTTACAATACAACATTGTATTTTTGAAATTTATTAACTACTTTGTATTATGAAATTATACAATGGCACACTAGTTACTTTATAAACATTTTGGTGTGCTGTTAAAGGTTTTTTTGAGGTTTTCTAGGTTTGTAGCATTCCTGTGTGACTATCCCCAGTTTTTATTAGGATACTTACATAATTTTATTTATTTTGCTGTTAGACGAAACAAACCTGCCTGCAGATATTCCAAGTTACCTGTCTTCACAAGGGACACTGGCAGAACGGCAAGATGGCTATGGGGCTTCAGAAAATGGTAGTCATCACCAGTTTATGGCCTCTTCAATTAGTGGTTATTACCTACAACAGAGAGACCCTAATGGTAATTACTAATATGCCAAAATAATTCTATGAATGTAGTTGAAATCTTAGTAAGAAATGTGGAAACATAAGATTTTTATAAAGTACTTTTTTTTTTTTACCTTATGAAATGATTTTTCAATTTTAGTTCAATGACTAAGAGACATTTTTATAGAAAAGGTTTTGGTAAAATCAATTTTATGAGCCTCTTAGTTTTCGTGTGCAATGTTTGGCTATAATGTTTTGAAAAACTGAATTATTATAAACTGAAACACTCCAACACAGGCATATTATAAATACCACCAGGAAGGAAACTGTCGATACAATCTATTAGATTTTTGTAAAAGACAACTTGGATAACAGACAAAAGGAAACCATCCTTAGTTGAACTTTCAAAAAAGCATTTGATTCCCTTCTTCATGTAAGATTAATTCTGATGCTAAAAACCATTAGCATTGGAGATAACTTTTGAAATTGGATTTCTAAGCCATTTAATATACTAGACTCTTAAAATGCACTTGTTAGATCACATCTGGATTAAAAGACCTCTCCTTCTGAGACAGGCAAAGGAATTTAAACATAATATGTATCGAATAGTGAAGACTACATGGGCAGCAAAGTTAGGTCTTCAAAATTCTCAAAAGCAGCAACAAAGTTGATTCAGCAGGTGTTTTTCAGCTAAGTGGTAAACAGTACTGAAGGGCACAAGTTAAAATTAAGAGCAAGTATATTACAGAGACAAGTCGATATGAACACTTCACATACAGGGTTGTGGAGATTGAAAAGCACTGAGTTACATACCTGAAGCACATACTTTTAAAGGTTTTGAAAAGAGTCTAGATGGGATAGTGGAGTAACCTAGCTATTAGCAGACCAAAAAGACTGCTCAACTAAATGGTCATATTTTTTTTTAAATATCTTATTTAATGCATTTATTTTTTCTCTCACAGGAATTTGTCCTTTAGAAACAGGTAGTGAAGCAGAAATAGATGCTGTACTGGATCCTCTGCTTTGTCACTATCAAGGTAAAATAGGAACTTTTTGCAAAACAGAAAATAATATACAGAGATGAGTAACTTTCTACAGTTTTTGTTTGTGTTAAATTGATGTTTTATTTTGATGTTAAAGTATACTTCTGGTCTTGGTACTGTCTGATATCTCTCCTATAGTATGTTTGTTGTTTTTGGTAAAACAAAAAAAGAAGCAGAGAGAAATTTTAGAAATTGTTAACATATAATATTAACCATTTGAGATTTTAATGGAGCTGATATTTTATATTTTTCGCAAGGTTGCACACCTGACCAAAGAGCTATTTGCATTGATCCTTATGAAGTGGGGTTTAAAAACTCCAAGAGGAGGGATTATTATCTTTGTAAAAACACTCTAGAAGACACTGGTGAGCTTCCATCTAGCAGTATAATGATGCAGTTGCCAAGTGGAAGTCAACATAACTTTACTCATAATCAAAATGATGGAATATGTGACAGTGATGTTCCAGAGTCAACTCAATTTCAACAGAGAATACCACCCTGCAGTTTCATGGGTAAGTAAAGCATCGCCCTGTTTTCTCTGTTGATGTATTTCTGTGTTCATGAGTTTGTAAGTTAATTTGTTTTCTGTCATGGAGGTTTTGTAGAAAATAAAAGATCTACTTGAGATAACTAAAAAAATCTAGATGCACATTTCATATGAAACTGTATGAAGTAGGTTTTAAAGGTAAGGTATCAACTGCATTACTGAATAATGAATTGCATGTGTTTAGTGTCAAATATGCAGTTAAAGTGCACAGAGTGCTATCACCTCAGTATCGCAGTATCACAATTAAATGTTCTGAAATCTGGTCACTTTACACTTGAGGCAAACCCGATCTAATATTAAGTATGGCAGAATTAATGAATTGTGAAAATGCCTTTCAGGTGGCTTGGAGGATTTATAGTTTATAGAAGGAGATGTGTAATGGAACATACAAGTATTAAGAGTTGGCATGCTGGGTATATGAAAAGAAATGTGCGAGAAATTTGACTTAAAGGAAAAGACATCAATGGGAAGACCATAAAGTACTTTTTTTTTCTTTTTCTTGTCAGTTAAGCCGTGCCAGTGAAATTGTTTGATGTGGGGATTCAGTATCTGCTAGTTTTAGGTTACTAATAAATGACTGGTGAGAATGGTCTTGGTGTATGTCCCAGAGGTTAGAAAAAGCAGCACAGAGAAAGATTACTTTTGAAATAGGTTCGTTTGAACAGTTTTTGGAGTGCCGTAGGGGAGAAGTTATCAGTTGGTGGTTGCGTGAAAGAACGTTTCAAAAGTAGGAAACAGATGACCAACACATACATTTAACAAAGATATATATTGTATGGTGAATACATAGGTGCAAAGAAGTTCAAGTTAGCTGGTCATCTGTTGAGTGTCTTTGCATTTCATTATAGTAAGGAAAAAAAGTAAAATTAAGGGCTTTTTCTATTAGTAGAAATATTTGGCTACTGCTTAAGTAAGTGTCTAAAAAGAAAACCCCCAGCCACCACAGCCCTCCAGAATGTGAGTTTCGATAGATAGATAGATAGATAGATAGATAGATACTTTATTAATCCCAATGGGAAATTCACAATACCAATACAATTTTCACATACCGGTTTAAAATTTGGAAACAATCTATCCAGGACTTTTTAATTACTACATAGTGATATAGAAACAGCAGCTCATACTAATAGTAGGCTGCCCTGTTTAAAGTAGCAAACAGGTATACTGTACGTTGTCAGCTAACATGAAATATATTATAAAGGTATCCTATTATTGGTCTACACTATTGTGGCAGACATAGAAAATTAGACACACAGTATTTCTTTATGCAGAGATATGTCATGTTTTCCTCATGCTCTGTCACTGGAGGTTTGTCAGTAAAACATGAAACAGTGCTACACACACACAAGTTTAGAACTATAAATCATTCAGCACATCCCAAATAATTCTGTCAAGCTTTTTTATGTGTACCTATTTGTTGTATGCATATTTTATTTTTATTTGGATCTGTTTGTGACCATAAGAAACTTCTTTTCTTTCTAAGAAAGTATTTGTACTGCCCTCATAGTTGTGTCTATTTTGCTTCGCTTTCATCATCATAAACTTCCTGAAAAATGCTGAGAGTGGTGGTAAAGGTTTTACTGAATTAAACTTGTTTAACTACAGTAAATGTTTATCAGCTGCTTGGAACTCATCCTTCACTCACATGCTAGTAGTGTTCTGCTGATGTGCTGCTTGCACTGTGTCCTACAGACATTGCCCTTTTTCTAAGTGATATCCTTCATTTTTTCATGATAGGTACATTAAGCAGATATTTGGTAAACAATTATACTAGATGTGTGCTCTATCAACCAGCACCTATTTGCATTATAATTGTCTTCTTTGTAGCATGGTATTCAAAGTTTAGTTTATTCAAAAGAAACTGTATTTTTTTTTCTTACAAGTAGCTAGAATTCTGCCCATTCTGCATAAGGTTTTTAATGTTGTGCATTTTTACTGGGAAGTAAAATCTAGTAATTGTGATTGTTTTCTCTCTAGGAACGTTTGGAAAATCAATATGGAGGCCACAACAAGAGTTTTCTCTGAACTGTGGTCAAACAACACCTTACAACCCTGTTACTTTACATGAAAATCCTTATTCTGCAATGGATAGTGGTTCAGAGCCAGAAGATGATAAAATATTGAACTGTGTTGTTCAGAGTGCGGACATTTATGAGCAACCTTTTGACAATATCAGGACTCCTAGCTTTCAGTCTTACAGAAGCAGCACATAGCCACACAAGCACAATATTCCAGCATGGTGGATCTAAAGAAAAAATGCCTACCTCAGTTTTGAACTGTGTTCAAGATTTGAACTGATAATGCACAATCATTCAATGGGAATGTAGAGCAAGTCGAGGACTGAAAGAACAATAACAGCATGTGCTGTTTACTTTGCAAATGAAATATAATAAATTGGTTTAACATATTGTTAATGTTATACTTTTTTAATTAAGTATATGTTTTGTAAATTAATTATGTAAATAGGTATTCTACTTATTTTTATAATGTGGGTTGTCTTTTTAATTGAATTGCTATGTTTCATGAAAATGTTTTACAGTTTATCATTAGGCTTTTTGTTTTTTTTTTCCAACAAATTTGGGCATCTTTTGCACATAAATATGTACACATATGCTGCTATAAATTTCCTGAATGAACCTTTACATATTTGTATGGTAAATGCAACAAATTTAACAAAAGAAAAAAAAAAACTTTGGGATTGACAAAGAAGAGGAAGTTCATTAAAATATTTTGCATATGTTTAGTTAGCTGTTTCAAGATATTTTAAGTCATATTGAATACATGTCATCAGCACTAGTGTACAAAAATTTACAATTTTAATAAAAAACATCTTCAGAATTAATTGTTAGATTGCAAATATTTGTGTTCAACATCTACCTTTAGTATGTCAGAGTACAACAGTAAAACAGTTTGTATTCCTTTGCAAATTTTGTATAAACTGTAAATATGCCAAAGGTTATACTTTTTATTTTATATATTTAAGTAAAAAAATTGCTGAAAAAGAATGTACAATATGTTATTTACATTTACTGCACAAATCGCAGAAATCTTTCCACCCCTTTGAAAAATAAATCTTAGGATACGTGTATCATCCAAATTTTAATATTTTTCACAAAATGTATAGTTTTAAACAGTTCTTGCTCATGTGAAGAAAAGGTGTTACAGTTGGAAAAGGAAAAAAAATCTATAATGGCATAACATCTGCCTCAGTGTTTTTAGTTACATAAAATGAGGTTCATGATTAGGAAATATCAAACAAAGAACTTTCTTTATTATCCTCTGCCTTCATCGCTATTTGTATATATAACTTGGTAGGGCTTGGAAAAAATACAGTTTGAAATTGTAAAATTATCATGTAGCTACATTTAGAGTCCTTCACATATAATGTACTTGTGATATTTCATGAACCTTATGCAAGTCCTGAAGTTATTTATTCTGGTGCAGACCTAGAAACTATCTTGTTTCCTTGATACTTCTGGAGGGGGGTATTGGTCTGATTGTTTCAGTCTCCCTCGCAGTCATGTATGGCTCCTCGAACAGGCCTGTTGGCTGTAGGGGCAGGTTAGGGGGGGAAGGGGGAATTGGGTCCTTATGAAAATTAAACCAGCTGGGTTTTAGAAGCTGAACTTGGAGGTAGTGATAAGAAGTTATACACCCTGAAGTGTCAGGTTTTTGCATATGACAGAAGCAAGAGCGACAGATGTGTTAATTATTTTTCTGTGTTGTGCTTTCCACTGTATTTAGACCTGGTGCTAGATATTGGCCTATGTTGGTTGGTTGAGTTAAGATACTCAGCACAGATAATGTTGTTGTTGACTATAATATTTATTTTCAGAAATTTAAGAAGCTTTATATAAGTATGCAAATCAATACAAAAAGACATTTCACAAAACAAAGATCTACATTAATTATATATCCTATATATATTATAAACTAGCCTTCCCCCATGGCACCACCCACATAGTAGTGAAACAGGACAGTAAGGAGGGCCCTGCCCAGCTTCCCCCTCCCCTCAGCCTGCAGGCTCTGTCTCGGATTAGCGCAAATATATCGCTCCTACAAACGACCTCTGATTTTTAGCGCAATGAGAGAAAGCAAAATCAACCGGAATGTTCAAGCAAATTATAGAAAAAACCCAATCTAAATCTGTTAAGTAGTTCTCTCATCTGCTAGCTAAGCAGAGGTAAGGTACACGCCCCGAGGCTGGCACATGAGTGAGGAGGGCCCCGTCCCCCTCCTCTCAGCCTGCTGCATGTTTCTCGGATTCATGCAAATAAATTGGAACTGCAAGCAAACTATGATACTTCGCGCAATGACAGAAGTCGCAAAATCAACCGGAATGTTCAATCCATGAAGTAGTTCTCTCGTGAAAAGCAGACAGACAGATGTTGGATTTTATGTATATAGTTTTTTCTTTTTTTTTTTTTTTTTGCTTTAGCATTGTAAACTTTTTAAAGATTAAATATATATAAATATTTAAAATCCACCCCAAAAGTGCCAAAAGAGGAACCATTCTTAGACCAGTTTAAGTTCTGAATATGAACGCTACCAAAAATATAGTACATTTATAATAACTATTCTTTTTCCATGTTTTCTCTAATACAATAAAATATCAAAATATGTAAACCTAAAATATACTTTTAAGCCCTTAAAAGCAAAACTTTGCAAATCAGTCATTTTCAAAAAAGATTTGAAAATATATGTTGAACAAGAGTCCTCTTCAGCAGTACAAAAAGAACACAAATCATCCCGCACAAATTTAACTGGTAAAATGTATGAGTAATTTTAAATAATATCTCTTTAACCTTATTTGTAATTGTACTTAAAACCTTATTTGTAATTCAGATTTATATCACCAAATATTGCATTCCAAAAAGAAATACAAAAAGGGATGAAAAGGGGTTTAAAAATAGTACTTAAAATCCAGTGCCACATTGTTTGTTCAGCTTTCACAAGGGCAGTCTCAGCTTTTGATGAAATGGATGTTTGGATTTTTGTGATCACTGGTGGGAAAGGAAGGCAGCACAGTTCATGTTATTGCAGTTGTTTGCCGTGTTTGGGTTTAATTATTGAATGCAATGCATGTATGAGCTGTTGTGATTGTCCTCTTTTGCTAGCTCTTCATGTAAAGCATTATGATCCCATCTCAAAGTCTTCTTGTGTAAATTATGTACTATGTGTTGTTCTCTCAGCTAGTATAATGAAGTAGCTAGTTTGTGTTTGATGGCCTGTAATAACAAATAAGCATTAGCATTTGGACGAACGATACCCTTCTTATTGACATATTTGTAGGTTGGTTCTAGCAGGTGGCAGGAGTTCAGTTAGGATGTCTTTTTCAGGCCCAAGGACTCTTGACCTTATGGTCCAACAAGAGATAGAGCTGGTTGTGATCTGGGAAGGCACTCCATCCTCTCTATAGGATCGCTCCCCAAGGAATGAGCATACAGGTTAAATAGTTTTGTGAATGACATATAAACAAGGAGAAAAAGCTTCCAATACCAAACCCTGATGGACACAGCATCTAGTTGTAGACAGGAGTGAGGCACAGCTACCGACATGATTGTAAACACATTGAAAATGATGTGATGAGAATGAAATAAACCAAATATGAAGAATGGTAGCACTGCTGCACTTCACAACAAGGAGTCTGGGGTTTGCATGTTCTCACCATGTCCAAGTGGGTCTCGTCTGGGTGCTCTGATTTCCTCCCACAGTCCCAAAAGGTGTATTGAAGTTGTCCTGGTGTATGTGTGTTTGCCATGTAATGGACCGGCACCCTATTCAAGTGTTGGGCCTACTTTGCACCCAGTGATTGCAATCCTGTGACCCTTAGGAAATGACTAGATGCACAGTATGTTGGTATTGGTTGTTAGTTTCTTCTTTTTTTAATCATGTTGGAACCTTTGCCTGATTCTGACCAATCCTTTTAAATCTTAGGAATTCTGTTGTAAGGCTTTCAACAATGGTTAATTTCAAACTGGTTGTTAAGTGTGGCTTTGGCTTAAATGAACTGTTTTTTTAATTTGGACTAGCTGACTTTTGAGCTAGATTTGTTTAAAACGAGCTTAATTTAGCTGACATTTTGCTAAGCTTTTGACATTTAAAAAAAAAAAAGATGTGAAAACTAATAACCAAAAAGTAAAATTAGTATTTTTTTATATATTTTAGTCATTTTGGTTATATTTTGCATCATTCCCTAGTTTTGACAATGTCACTGTTACCTGCCATACTTCATGAGATAAAACCATTAACCACTACTGCTCCAGCTACTGCTAGCAGTACCACCACACGCATCATCCCAAAAAAATATCATGAGAGTTATTTAGGGAACTGCAAGCATTTAATCCCATGTTTTTCTAATCAATGTGCCCAAGCAATTCTACTCAAATATATTCAGAAATTACCAAAATACTGATCGTTGATAAATTCCCTACAGGTTTAATGCCAGAAAGATCTGGTAGCAATTTAGGATTGTTCAACAATGAAAATAAAAGCAAACTCTTGTCTCAACCATCTAATAAATTAACAGAAATACCTTTTTGACAGGACTAAAGTAAAATTAGGAAACTCTCACAAACACATCATGATTAATGACTAAACCGTCTACAGATATCGACTATAGCACATTTTAATGGAGAACAGTCCAGCCTAGAGAAGAGTGTCTTTGTGCAGCTAATCTTTCTTACAGTATTTTTGTTTCCTTCTCGCCCCTAAATTCTTCATATTATTCTGTAACTATTACAACATGTCAGGCGTACATTTTATTATTTTTGTGCAAATTAATCAATGGTTTAAATGTTTTTCTTTGTCAATAATACAGTCAATCACTTGAACATTGTAATATTTGTCTTAATAAGCTTTGATTTCCTTCTATCTTAAAGAAGAAAAATCGAGTTTGTAAACAAAAGGATGGATGGGCAGAGGAAAAAATACACGAGTCAAATTATAATAAATCATATAGAGACTAAATATATATAATAATACTGAGGTAAATATCATAATAAGAAAAACTCCACTAAACAGAAGCAAATAGATTTCTCACTCTGTCTAAATTTATGACATTAACACAGCAAGCCTTCAGCTTATGAATGAATGCATGTACTTGGATGCTCTGGATTGTTTAGCATATGTTGCATATGATAAAATATATAGAAAAAGAATTTTATGATCATTTGACATTTTGCATAAATGTATCAGACTCACATTTCCAGAATATTTTTGTAGTTGGTGAGGCAGTATCTTACATGTCACAAAGAACTGCATCTATTAAAACCAAATGAGGGTCCTTTATAAGCAGCAATGCACATTTCTAATTTTGTTAATTAATGCATGCATGCATTAACACACACACACACACATTTCACACATTATACTGTGTATATATATATATATATACTGTGTATATATAAAAATTCAACGTCTGTCTGTATGTCTGTCTGCTTTCATGAGAGAACTACTTAATGGATTTAGATTTGGTTATTTTCTATAATTTGCTTGAACATTCTGGTTGATTTTGCGACTTCTCTCATCACTCTCAGTATCATAGTTTGCTTGCGGTACCGATTTATTTGCATGAATCCATGAGAGAGGCTGAGGGGAGGAGGAGGGGGCTTCTCAATTACGCGCCAGCCTGTTGGAGTGTACCTTGCCTCTGTTAGCTAGCGTTACCTGTTTGTTCAACAGACATTATCATCTACAGATTGTTAAGGAGTAATGTTTGAAGTTTTTGAGAGAGACATCAGAGCTATGTGTGTTTTAGAGGGTAGCTGCTGATTATCAGAAATATCACGGCCACATGCTTTTCTCCCCACACGGTGGATGCTCTACTGTCAGATCTGAACACAATCAAATACAGTGCCAACATTTGATGTTGGAGTGTACCTACCTTCCACTGGGCCAGAATTCCATTTATTTTTTTTAATTGATTTTTAAAGTTTGTCCTGTTTCACTAATACGTGGGCGGAGCCACGGGGTACAGCTAGTCTGCTATATAATAAAACATTAAGGTCTGTCTGTACAATCTGATCTGAGTAATCTGATTGGTAAGTTTGGCTTTGGTGATGTGTCGAAAGAGCAAGTGCAAGTGTGAAATGCACAAGGAGGAGTAAAAGCATATCCAACCAGCATATCACGCTAAGAAAGTTGCCTTTTAAAGACGGAAAGTATAAAACCAAGATATGTGCCTTGAAAATAATGACAGTGTCTGAGAAGCAGGGTTTATGAAAACAGGCTCAAGAAAGGGAGCTCTGGTTAAGAGGTATTCACAAATACGCTGAAGGTATGCGTACAACAAGAGATACCAAATACATTTCAATTATTCTACCACCTGTGGGTAAGTACAGTGGCTAGTATGTATAAAATTATATTTGTGAGTTTGTTCACATTTTTTTATTAATCTCTTCAATCAAATATCATACCATTAATACCAAATGCAATACTTACAATTATCCAATAACATAAAACCACTTATAATGCGATTTGGCTTTCTCTGTCCTATCAATTTAGACCTATTGGGTCACATTCCCTGACCTCAAAACACTATTTGCCTTTAATCCTGACCAAGATGTTGACCTTCCACTTTCCATTGTGCCTTTGTTACAGTATTCACTCATATTTAATTGCCAATTTAACAACATATTTCTGTAAAATGTATGCAAAGTGTTTAAGCCAAAATCAATTTAAATTTGGCTTTTTTATATAGTGCAGGATCAGAGAGCTGTACATAATTGCAAAGATAAGAAATTCAAAGTAAAGCAAAACAAACTGTGTAATACATTTTAACAAATAATGCTTGAAAAAATTCTCAGACCCCCCTTACACATTTTCAGATTTTTCAGGAATACCAGTGGATATTTACACATGTTTATCTAACCTGTATTTTTATTTAGAAGTGACATCACCCAACAAAAACTTAATTATTTCTCAGCAGATATCTTATAAAACTGAGACATGTTTGCAAAAGTAAACACACCTTATTTATTAATAATGAGTGGAAATGTAGTGCAAAATTGTTGAGATAAGCTTGACTAAGACATTCTGGCAACTGAAGAGAGGAAGTTCAAGTTCAGATGATATAGATCTCAGAGGAAATAAACCTTGTGGTTGGCCAAGATTCTTGGGAAGACGTAGAGCAACTAGCCACACACTCTTTTGCTGGGGAATTTTACAGAATACTACAGTATAGGGCACTTTGTTTAGTTTTAGTTAAACCAAAACAATAAACTTATTGTTCTGGTACTTTATCTTCTCCAACTTCAAGGTTCCATTTAGTCATGCATAACTTATAAAGCACCAATGGCACTTTCATATATTCCATTTTGTACACATGCCATCTGAATCAGGTCAATTGCAGATGCATTTTCACTTTTTTGTCAGTGAGGATGAAGGTATGTGAAGACAGGATGGTGCATATATCAAAAATCTTTTAGACACCTGCATTTAAATATTTCTAACGTCTTCTCTAAGTGTTGTTAAAATCTTCACAGTCTACTGAACCTCATCATAGACCAGGGTATTTGTTGGATTTGATGGTATCAGGGACTTGGTACCCTTTAAGGGTGTCTAGGGCATTGTTCTCTGAACTCTTGCACTCTCATTTAATCTCAAAACATATTACAAATTACTGTTAGTACTCTTTGTTTTGTTCCTCCTTGTAATGTGTTTGAATTTTTTTTTAATTTCTTAGCCTCCTTGAATTTCTAACACATTGATATACATATACGGTTATAGAAGAGCTACGTTCCAGTTGGGCAGTCAAGTTTGCACATTTGTGGTTCGGTAATGGTTAAATAAATGCACTATGATGGAAAGTAGGGGAGTCCCTTGAGGTTTCAAATTCAATGATATACATATTAGCTGTCCCCAGCAGCTATGTAGTAATGAAACAGGACAAACTTTAAAAATCAATAAAAAATTTTTAAAAATGCAATTCTGGTGGAAGGAAGGTATGCTCCAACATCAAATGTTGGCGTTGTATCTAATGATGAACAGATTTGACGGGAGAGTGTCCCCCACGTGGGGAGAAAAGCATGTTGCTGTAATATATCTGGCAATCAGCAGCTACCCTCTAAAACACATGTAGTCCTGATATCTCTCTCAAAAACATCAAATGTTACTCCTTAACAATCTGTAGATGATATATATATATAGAGAGAGATATATAGATATATATATATGTAGTTGCAAAAATGGGGGGAAGGGGTTGTTGTCCTCTTTGTGGTTTAACAGTGATAAATGCATTCTTGTGGAGAGTGGGGTGAAATTAATAAATAAATAACAATATATAAAAAATGAATGAAAACATCAATATTTAGGGCATAAGCTCCTCCCTGCTGATGCCAGAGGCATACAAAGAGCCTTCATTTACAGAATCCTAGTGAAACTATCAATAACGTGTTTGTATTAACTCTTCACTGTTCACTTTAATTTTCTTTTTTTTCTTTCCTCAAGATACTCGACATTTTAAGATTTCATCATTAAAATGTACATTAGTGCCATACAAGGCATCTTCTACTGTACACTTTTTGTGTCCATTTCTGCGGTTGACTTAAAAAAAAAAAAAAAAGCTTTTTGAATCAAAAAGAAATGCTTCCGCTGGCTTTCTTTGGATTTCTGTAGTGGTCAGTGTACTGGAGATACTTTAACCTTTTCAGCTGACATATCTCAGGTAACAGGCCTAGAGCCAAAAAGTCTTCTCAGGCTGAACAGGAATGCAGAGTATTCTGGGAAAGTTGAAAGCAGTGCAGGATTTATAGTACAGTAATCCCTCCTCGATCGCAGGGGTTGCGTTCCAGAACCCCCCGCGAAAGGTGAAAATCCGCGAAGTAGAAACCATATGTTTATATGGTTATTTTTATATTGTCATGCTTGGGTCACAGATTTGCACAGAAACACAGGAGGTTGTAGAGAGACAGGAACGTTATTCAAACACTGCAAACAAACATTTGTCTCTTTTTCAAAAGTTTAAACTGTGCTCCATTACAAGACAGAGATGACAGTTCCGTCTCACAATTAAAAGAATGCAAACATATCTTCCTCTTCAAAGGAGTGCGTGTCAGGAGCACAGAATGTCAGAGAGAGAGAGAGAAAAAAGCAAACGATCAAAAATCAATAGGGCTGTTTGGCTTTTAAGTATGCGAAGCACCGCCGGACAAAGCAGCTGTTAGGAAGGGAGCAATGTAAAGGTAGTCTTTCAACATTTTTTAGAGGAGCGTCCGTATTGTCTAGGGGTGCAAACAGCCCCCTTGCTCACACCCCCTCCGTCAGGAGCAGAGAATGTCAGAGAGAGTGAGAGAGACAGAGAAAAACAAACAATCAAAAATCAATACGTGCCCTTCGAGCTTTTAAGTATGTGAAGCACTGTGCGGGAAGCATGCCGCTTGACAAATAGTTGCAAGAAAGGGAGCAACGTGAAGATAATCTTTCAGCATTTTTAGACGAGCGTCCGTATCGTCTAGGGGTGCGAACAGCCCCCCTGCTCACACCCCATCCGTCAGGAGCAGAGAATGTCAGAGCAGAGAGAGAGAGAGAGAAAACCAAACAATCAAAAATCAATACGTGCTGTTTGATCTTTTAAGTATGCGAAGCACCATGCAGGAAGCATATCGTTTGACAAAGCAGCCACATTTAAGCCCAGCAAAGAAGAGAGCAATGTGAAGGTAATCTTTCAGTGTTTTTTGAGGAGCGGCCGTATCCTCTAGGGGTGCAAACAGCCCCCGTGCTCACAATATATTTGAGGAGTTTTATTTAATAGGTAATACGTGCTCTGGTTGGGTAGCTTCTCAGCCATCTGCCAATTGTATGAAATCAACTGGGCAAACCAACTGAGGAAGCATGTACCAGAAATTAAAAGAACCATTGTCCGCAGAAATCCGCGAACCAGCAAAACCAGGGATTACTGTATTTAGCTTAGTTAGAATTTGTAGCTTTCGATTCCCTTGGAAAATAACCTTGAGCTTGTGATAATGATTAAGTAACATTTTCTGCATGATAGCACCAAGGGGTTTCTGTGTGTGAGAAGGGAAGAGAAAGCAGCTGCATTCTATTAGACTTTTTAAATAATGAGTTTATCTCAGTTGCTGCTTGTGCCAAAAACTGAACTCTCTTATAGTTCAGTTGCTGCTTTTTTGATACTTTTTGAAAGAACTGAACTCTGTTGCTGTTTGGTAAAAGAAATGGACACTTGCAAGAAGCTTTTCTCTAGCTGAAACAGAAACTTAAATGGAGCACTAAGATAGCCGATGGACACATTGAAAAGAGCTATTTCCCTCCAGCATAAAAATTTTTCATTTCATTTTTTAATTACATTTTTCATCTGAAGAAAAGAAGCCATCTAGAAATTGTCATCTGATCTGGAACTGAATGAAGACTCCATGGACCCACCCACTTTGTATACCATAATTGCTTATATCACTTTATATTTGCTGTTACTGGTTTTGATTAAAATACAGTAACATATATAAATGAAAAATTAAGTCAGTGTCTCTGTCTATTGCTTATCTAGCTGTGGTCCCTTAAGGGCACAAAATATGATTTTCAAAGCTCTGTATTGGTAGTAAACTGGGTTAAAATAAAGGATTGAAAATAAAATACAGACCCAATTAGCAGGTACCTTGCCATTAGAGGACCCTATGGTTGCATATACAAGGTACAATAGAAACAGTGAGACAGGTAATGTCATGTTTTTTCCAGCTCCCCAAAATAGAAAAGTCTTGAAAATTAGCCCATAAAACAGATCTCACCCCCTAAGCCAAGCCTGGGCCCCAGGTAAATGTGAGGCTAAAAGCCTCACTAAGCCACAAAATGGTGGTCAGGTTTTTAAACTCAAAAGGAATAGCACATAGTGTCAAAAGCTTAAAGTATATCTCTCCAGGGGAAGAACCATAAAAACTCAGGCTTCTCTTGGGGGAGGGGGGGGATGGGGTCTGGGAGAAGTATACAAGAAATCTTATAAAGCTGAAGATGTATTAAAAATAAAATAGAACATGTGCACAAAAGGCACACATGAGATGAAAAGGAATTATCTAAAAAGCTTTCCTCAGCCAAATAGTCCCAATATATAAAACAGAAATCAGAATCCTTACAATAACAGCAGAACTCACAAAACCCAGTAAATACAAAGAAACAATAAACAAAGCAAGAACTCCCCAAACCACCAAGCACATTTACTGAACTGTGAAGGACATGTGGCCCTGCTTCTTGGGGAACCAGCCACAAAATGCATGGAACATCAGTGAACACATCTAAGCAAATAGAAAACAACAGCTAAAAAAATCAAATTAACAAAAAAGGCATAACACATAATAATTGAACAAAACTACCATCTATAATAATTAATGATGGAAAAAACAATGTGAACAAAGAAGGCAAAAAAATAAAACACTTTAATCATAAGCTAGGTGATTGAACCCTGGCTTGACCATAACAAGTAAGATTTATAAAGCTGCTTTTGACATTTCTTCCTCTCCCCAATTAAGAAAAAGCCCTAAAAGGTTTGTTGGTACCTTTCGTATTAAGCATACCATGTAAAAGTCATAAATTACATTTTGTTATTTGGTCAGGCACAGCACATACATATTTAAGTATATCATAATTTATAGAAATATTTCAATTTGTTGTCAACAAAAATATCTAGTATATAATAAAAAAGGTCTTTGTGTCCAATCCCTCAGAACAATCTGGTTGGTCAGTTTGGCTTTGGTGACGCAATAAAAAAGTGTGAGGGTAAGACGTACATGGAGTAGTAAAGGCATATCAGCCATGCTGAAAGAGTGGCCTTCAAAGATGGCAAGTATAAAACCAGACAGGGGGCAAGAAAGGTGCCTTGCAAATAATGAAAGAGTACGAAATGCAGGAATGCGTTCAAGAGAGGGAACACTAGTAAAGAGACATCCATACATAAGCAAGTATGGAGGAAATGCGCTGAAAGTACACATAGGGCAAGAGATAGCAAATATTTTTTGTTATTATTCTATAAGTGGCTAATGGAGTCATAAATTTGAAAGTGCTCTGAACTGATGAGTAACTAGCTCCTCCAACCTTCCTTTTCTCAGTTTATTATCCAACTGTAATATGACTTTTATGCACAAACAGAACTCTTACATACTGTATGTGGAATAAATTACTATGAAATATTGTGGATATTGTGGAATACGGATAGAGGAGCTATGTTTGGCTGAATGGCCTACTCTTGTCAAAACTGCTGTTATACTCTTATTCCGCATCAGTATATCCATGTAAAGCACTTAATGGGCAACAGCAACCAATGGGAAATCAATGGCAGAGATGCCTGCAATAATAATGAGCAACCACATAAAACAGCAAAACATTACATTTCACCAAAATTCAAGAATTCAGAGGTAGTATGAAAAAAAGAACACACTCACTTACTCATGCAGAGAACCTGCCTAATATAATTTTCTGACTCTGGAAGCCTGAGCCTATGCTGAAACTGTTGGGTACATGAGAGGATCTAATGCTAGATGAGACATCAGTTCATTACACAGCACACTTGCTCATTCATGCACTGACATAGTTACTTGCAGACGATCAGTTCAGAGCTGACTATTAATGCTTTTGAAATGTGACATGAAAATCAGACCATTCAGAGAAAATTTAAACAGATAAGACAAAAACCCTTTTGTTGACCTCTAAAGAATGAGATCAAGAACAAATCATGTCAGACATACTGTATTTTATCTTCTAATCAACAATATATCCATCCATCCATCCATTATCCAACCCGCTATATCCTAACTACAGGGTCACGGGGGTCTGCTGGAGCCAATCCCAGCCAACACAGGGCGCAAGGTAGGAACAAATCCCGGGCACGGTACCAGCCCACCACAGAATCAACAATATAATTAAGTGAAAAATAAACTGGTCATTTGTAGACTGAGTAATTGGAAATAAAAAATGTTCACCTAATTTAAATAGTAATGTGTGGAAGTACCGTTCCTTTAGCTAGGATAACAGCAATAAGTTTGTTTATGTAAGGCTCTATCAAATTTTGCAGTTTTATCCCACTCTTTCTTCTAGTAGAGTTCAGGTTCAGTAAAATTTCTAGGATTCAATGTGCATGGAATTCTTAGAGTGCAGATCCACGCTCTTAACTGGCCTTTTAAGGAGATTGATTTTCCTGATTTTTTATTCTGTTATCCTATGAGGTTCCACTTAGCCTCTTGGTAGCCTCTCTGATGACCTTAATTCCCAACCAGATATCAATAATCTGGCAACTCTTGACTGCTCAGTTAAGTGGAGGCAAGGAAAAACATATTATTTGGTGGCTTAAGCAGTTGTATAAGCAACAGAAGGAAATTGATGGAGTGGAGAGCATGACGAAGGCACTCAAAGTTCAAGTTCAGAAAGTTGCACAGTGCCCAAAATAAAAAAGAAGATATCAAAGTTGACATAAAAAGGTGAGTCGCAGCCTACCATCTGAGTGTCAACACCTCTGGAGGAGGGAGCGGAATTCCATTTGAGCAGCAAGCTGCTGCAATTATTGGCGGGACAGTTATATATCTCACCACAGAATAAATGAAATGCATTTTCCCATCACGGATAGTTTTCAAAATAGTGGAAATGCTTTCTATTTACATAAGTAAATTCATTCTCTGAAGGCGCCTTTACAGCAATCTGTGTGTAGTCAACCACTTCAAATACATTTGAAAAACTGGATGTTGCTGCGAATTATGCTTTGATATTTTCCCATTCAATCACAGTATAAGGAAATCTTATATATCTGGATGACAAGCAGAAAATACCATCCCATTCAGCTGGGATGGCGTAACTCAGTGATGACTGAGGAATACCTGATTGGTCTGCCAGTTCACATTGAAAAGCTCCTGTGACTAAAAACCAGAGGTTGGACAGACCTGGCAAGGAAGCAGTTGTGTCACAATTTCTCAAAATCTTCCTTTCTAAAGCCGACCCCAGTTCAGCACACAGCTCCAAGAAGATAACTCTTGGAAGTCGAAGTTGACTTAGAAGAAATCAGTATGGTCTCTAAATAAATCACTTCTTGCTGACACTTGCTGACATCTTC
Source organism: Erpetoichthys calabaricus (assembly GCF_900747795.2). NCBI lineage: Eukaryota > Metazoa > Chordata > Cladistia > Polypteriformes > Polypteridae > Erpetoichthys > Erpetoichthys calabaricus. The sequence goes on from NC_041394.2 coordinate 195,671,067, forward strand.
TAACAACTCTAAAGCAGCCATGGTTGTTGGAAAAATGTGTTCATTCTGTCCACCATTCTGTTGTTACAGATTGATTACAATCATCCATCCATCCATCATCCAACCCACTATATCCTAACTACTGCACATGGTCACGGGGGTCTGCTGGAGCCAAGCCCAGCCAACAAAGGGCGTAAGGCAGGAAACAAGCTCCGAGCAGGGTGCCAACCCACCGCAGGGCGCGTACACAAAAACACACACACACCAAGCACACACTACGGACAATTTAGATTTGCCAATGCACCTAACCTGCATGTCTTTGGACTGGAAACCCACGCAGACACAGAGAGAACATGCAAACTCCACGCAGGGAGGACCTGGGAAGCAAACCGGTTCTCCTAACTGCGAGGCAGCAGCTATACCACTGCACCACCGTGCTGCCCCTGATTACAATCAAGTGTTATAAATTTGTAAATCGTATGCTATTAATTTCTGTATATTTGATAATGCCCGCATCATGGATTCGAATCTACAGGGAGATTCACTCGAAAGAGGCCTCAAATATTCTGTAATAACTCTCGCTAGCATGAAGCAATCTGAACGAAACAATGTGCAATGTGCTCCTCAGTATATGGAGCTTCAAACAAGCCAGGATACCCCTGCGTCATGGCAATGAGGTAGGTGCCAGACAGCCATTGCGATGTTTAACCTCCATTTGCATCTAATGGGTGTATAACACCCATACACCTTCACTCAGTCACTTGACTTCTCATCAGGATGGTGGTGTACAGTATTGAGCAGCCCATCTTCATGGTGCAAACCTATTGGCCCAACAGTTTGTTTAAGCAATGTCAGAATCAACTGGATGATCGTGAGTTAATGGAAGGTTACTTCCAGCAAGATGGAGCAATGTGTCACACATGAGCAAGGAGCATGGCAGAAATTGGCAACAGGGTAATTTCAAAGATGCTTTGGCCCAAACAGTTGTCAGATCTAACACCGCTAGACTTCTTCCTTTCGGGTATGCTCAAAGAAAAAGTCTATCGCAACAAGCCTCACACTGTGGAAGATTTGAAGAAAAACATCCAATGTGAAATTGCTGCTATTCCCCCCCGAGACACTTGCTGATATGTTCAGGAACATGTAGCACCATGTCGAAATGTGTCTGGCAGAAAATGGAAACCACTTCCAGCATCTCATGTAATGCAATCGATTACACATACGTCAAGGTATATAGCATATTTTTTTTTGGTTCCGATTGCTTCATCCTAATGGGAGTTACAACAGAATATCTGGGGCCTCTTTTGAGTGAATCTCCCTGTTGAAAAGAAAGGAAAAACCACACCCATTTACAAATCCAATGAAAGATGTGCATATGCATGGTCTAAAGCTGCTGTGAAAATGTGAGTAGCTTTACGGAAAGTTTAGTTTTAATACATCGCGATGTGAGTGTGGAAACAGGCATACACAACATTTTTGTGTGTGCGAACCGTTTATACATAAGGCCCCTGGTGTTGACATATTTGTTCCACTTCTTGATGATTTTTACAGTGTCCTTTGATACAGTATATGTCATGCTGCTGAAATTGTTTTTATCTGTAGATTAACTCAAGTGGAAGCAAAGTAAGCTTATAAAGATTATCTTTTGAAACTACATTAGTAGCTAGCCAGCACATGTGTTCTTTTTACAGCATTTCTATATGTGCCTGACCAAGTAGGATCAAAATAAACAATCCAGGAAATGGTCTTTGAGAGAGAACCAAACTATTACACTTCAGGTAAATTTGGAGCTGCCAATCTACCTAAAGTCATATCTTTGAAAAGTCCTTAAGGAAACCCAAGCAAATTAAAAGAGGTCTTTACTACTCCATACATAAGACATTTTGAGTTTGCCATTGTGCTTTCTACTTCAATTATTCAATAAAGAATAATTGTAATTATGCCAGTATATTGGTTATCAAAGGTAATTTATTTCACACAGGGTGTACAAGTGTTAGTCCTGGTGTGTATTTAGTCGATTTACTTAAACGATTTTGGCAACTAAATTCAAAAGTGTTATTTCTCTTTTGTTCTACCCAAATAATGTTGCAGGTGGACTTTTGATAACCACATATTTCTGAAAATACGAATGTAACAGAATATGCTGCGAACAGAGATCCTTTTAAAACTTATGCTATTACTTACTGCCCCTGTTTACAGCCTTATTAAATTTTGTCTGCAGAGACTTGACTCTCTTAATTCTGTACTTTGATGTATCACTCATTGAGTGTAGAATGCAATAAAAACACTGGAACGAACAAAATGAGTAACTTTCCTATAAAATATTATTTTGAAAGAGCTACCTTCCACGTTTAACCGCTTAAAGCTTTGAAACATTAGGTTTCTTTATAAAGATCAGCAAGCTAAACTTTGATTTTTTTCATGATTAGTGCAAGGAGTTATTTATTTGAGAATTCAAGGGCTTGTTAAAGAACCACACACTGATTTATGTAAGGTAGCAAGGTAAATCATTTGTAGAGAAAACTATTATCTAATTTTGGATTAAAAGTACTTCAGTACAAAAATGCATGAGCTCTGGCTATATGTCTTTTTTAACATAAACTATTGTGTTTCACTTACAGTATATGTGTTTACATCCTTACTAACATTTAAATATTCAGTTCAATTTATTTTTAAATCTTCAGAAGTTTATACTTTGAGCAAAACATGTTAAGCAGCAATTAAAAATAAAACTAAAAGATATATAACACACACATACACACACACATTGACCACTTCATTAAGTACACCTTGCTAGTACTGGGTTGGATCACCTTCTTTGTGGCATAGATTCAACAAGGTGCTCAAAACATTTTGGTCGCTATTGACATGATAGCATCACACAGTTGCTGCAAATTTGTCAGCTACACATCCATGAAGAGAATCTCCTGTTCCAACATATCCTAAAGGTTCTGTATTGGATTGAGATCTGGGGCCTCATGCATAACGCCGTGCACAGAAGTCACACTAAAACATGGCGTAAGGACAAAAGCGGAAATGTGCGTACACACAAAAAAATCCAGATGCATAAATCTGTGCGTTCACCAACTTCCACGTTCTTCCGCTACATAAATCCCAGTCAGCGTAAAAAGTAACACACGTGCACGCGCCTGCTACCACTCCCAAACTCCTCCCAGAATTACGCCTCTTTGAATATGCAAATCAATATAAATAGCTCTTAAGCTCCACATTCTGTGAAAAGGCAATGGCAAAAGCATATAGGAAATAGAAGAATTTCAGCGAATACCAAGTGGAGGCAAGGAAAAACTTACTATTTGTTGATTTTAACAGTGGTATAAACAACAAAAGGAAGTTGATCGAGTGACATGGAGTATCAAAGAAACTCGAAACTCTAGTTCACAAAGTTGTACAGTGCCCGAAATAAAAAAGAAGTTGTCAGATATCAAAGTTGCCGTGAAAAGGCGAATTGTAGCCCACTGTCTGAGTGTCATATGAAAGCTTATTAGGTTACAGAGAAAAGAAAAAAAAAATAGGCACACAGTGGGAAAAAAAGCTTGAAATGTCAACTTTAATCTCTAAATTTCCACTTTAATCACGTAGTTTAGTTTGTCATTAAAGTAGAACATCATAAACTTCATCTTAAAATTGTTTAATTTACTAGTTTCTCAAACACCATTGTAACTAAAGTAGTACGTTAAATGCTTTGTTTTGTATGTGTTCTTCTATGTGCTCTATGTGAGTGAATCACTACGTGCTTCTTAAACAGGCTTTCTCTTCCTCCGACTGGACACAGAATCCATTACATTCGTAATATTACAGCTCTCTGAATAATTAAAATACTGAGATGTATACTTGATATCATTTTCATGATTATAGGAGTTAAAGCATGTTATTAAACATGGGAAAACGGTGGCACAGTGATAGTGACGAGCTGGTGCCCTGTCCAGAGATTGTTCCTGCCTCCCGCAAGATGCTTGCTGCACCGTGCGCTACCTTTGATGAACTACTTTATTGTAGCAGTACTGTCTATTTCAAACGTGCTAACCCCCAATTCCTGTCCTTTCTTTTCTTTTTCCAAGTAACCAATCACCACACAATCAGCTCTGTAATAGATGTTAACCCATATGTAAGCTTAGAACGCTGATTCTTCAAACATTTAAGGAACATTGAAATATCTTCGTACTACATGTTTAATTATTCCATCCTTCTATCCTTCTAGTGTCACGCCAGCCCCAGCAAGAATACAGTGCGAGGCAGGAACAATCTCTGAACTGGGCACCAGATCGTCGTGAGCGCTGTGCCACCGTGTCCTCACATGTTTAATTATTAACAATATAGATTATTTAAATTATGTTAACATTTTATCTGTATAATGTAATAAACATATTTTCCTGCATTTCATCCTAAAAATGATATTGTCATCATATGTAAATACGTGCTTTATAAAGTGGGCAGGTTGTGCAATATTATAACTGTATCGCAAGTTTACAGTGAGGTGATTGTACTAGTAAGTACAAACTGCTTTGACACTGGGTGCTGCCAGTTTGCACAACCGAGCGGAGAACTTGCGTACGCCAAGCATTTAGCTGGTCTGAAAATGTGCATGGCTTTACGGCAAGTTTAGGTTTTATACTTTGCGATTTTAGCGTGGAAACGGGCTTACACAACATTTACAGTATGTGTGTATGCACCGTTCATACATGAGGCCCCTGGTGATTGTGGAGGTCATTTGAGTACAGTGAACTCACTGTTATGTTCAAGAAATCAGTTTGAGATGATTTGAGTGTTGCAATATGGTACATTATCCTGCTGGAAGTAGCCATCAGAGGATGAATACACTGCGGTCATAAAGGGATGGACATGGTCAGCAACAATACTCAGGTAGGCTGTGTCATTTAAATGATGTTCAATTGGTACTAAGGGGCCCAGAATGTGTCAAGAAAATATCCTCCACACTGTTACACCACCACCAGCAGGAGCCTGAACTGTTGATACAAGGCAGGATGGATCCATGCTTACATATTGTTGATGCCAAATTCTGACCCTACCATCCGAATGTTGCAGCAGAAATTGAGACTCATCAGACCAGGCAATATTTTCCAATCTTCTTGTGTCCTATTGTGGTGAGCCTGTGCAAGCTGTAGCCTCAGTTGTCTGTTCTTAGCTGACAGGAGTGGCAAGGTTCAATGTGTTGTGCAGTCTTGGGCATGCCTTGGTTGTAATCAGTGGTTATTTGAGTTACTGTTGCCTTTTTGTTAGCTCAAACCAGTCTGGCCATTCTTCTCTGACCTCTAGCATCAACAAGACATTTTCACCCAGAGAACTGCCACTCACTGGATATTTTCTCTTTTTCAGACCATTCTCTGTAAACCTTAGAGATGGTTGCGTGTGAAAATCCCAGTGCATCAGGAGTTTCTGAAATACTCAGACAAGCCTGTCTGGCACTAACAACCATGCCACATTCAAAGTCATTTAAATCACCTTTCTTCCGCATTCTGATGCTCAGTTCGAACTTCAGCAGGTCATTTTGACAATGTCTATGTACCTTAATGCAATGAGTTATTCCCATATGATTCGACATTGGCATTAATAAGCTGCTGACCAGGTATACCTAATAAAGTGGCTGGTGAGTGTAAATACAGATTCACAAGATCATGGGCCTTAGCTCTTACAAGACATTGATGATCAATCTGCCAGTCTTGAAGATTTTTCCCTTTAGCCAGGGAATTCAAAGAAGTATGAGCCAGGATCTGCTGCTTTAAAAATTGATAATCATTGATGGTGTCAAGTAGAACGTTATGTATACTTGTTGTGCTTCTCTAGTCAGGAGATGCCACTGTACTGTTCTGCTGTTTAGGGATAGTTTCTACTTTGTGCCCAGGATAGGCTCTGCTCACTCTTGACTCTGGACTGAAATAAGTGACATTGAAAAATTGATGAAGGAATGAATCGATGAATGAGTGAAGCTTAGAATGCCTTGGTTTTACACAGAAAGACATAAAAATTCCATTACTCAAAAGGTCATAAACAGCTAGAATGTAGTACAGGAGTAGGTAGGGAGATGAGATACTGTATGCAGGAGATTTTAGGGAATGATGTGGATGGGAAACAGCTGTCCTGGATTACATGCATAAGCCTGCATGTACTAAATAGCTTTCATACCTGAACATTTCTGAAGCTTTTATGTTTGATTAATTGATGCTATATTTTACATAATGTCATATTTACATTGAAGTCACTGATAACCTTTGTTAGAAAAGATTTTCATAGCTTAATTTGTGTGTTTTCATTCTTTTCTCTTTCTTGAATAAATTCACTATATGTACTTTATTATTATGTTAGCCATTTCTCTCCTTTTAAGCTTCCAAGGCTATGGCAGTCATCTTAAGAGGAAAATAGGACTCTGAATTTGAACTGTTTCTCATACATGTTTTATTAGAGCTAAACATGTGATCTTCAGATTTACACATATATATTTGCATAAATATATATATATATATATATATATATATATATATATATATATATATATACACAGTTAGGTCCATAAATATTTGGACAGAGACATTTTTTTCTAATTTTGGTTCTGTACATTACCACAATGAATTTTAAATGAAACAACTCAGATGCAGTTGAAGTGCAGACTTTCAGCTTTAATTCAGTGGGGTGAACAAAACGATTACATAAAAATGTGAGGCAACTAAAGCATTTTTTTAACACAATTCATTTCAGGGGCTCAAAAGTAATTGGACAAATTAAATAACTGGAAATAAAATGTTCATTTCTAATACTTGGTTGAAAACCCTTTGCTGGCAATGACAGTCTGAAGTCTTGAACTCATGGACATCACCAGATGCTGGGTTTCATCGTTTTTAATGCTCTGCCAGGCCTTTACTGCAGCGGCTTTCAGTTGCTGTTTGTTTGTGGGCCTTTCTGTCTGAAGTTTAGTCTTCAACAAGTGAAATGCATGGTCAGTTGGGTTAAGATTAGGTGACTGACTTGGCCATTCAAGAATTTTCCACTTCTTTACTTTAATAAACTCCTGGGTTGCTTTGGCTGTATGTTTTGGGTCATTGTCCATCTGTATCATGAAACGCCGCCCATTCAATTTGACTGCATTTAGCTGGATTTGAGCACACAGCATGTCTCTGAACACCTCAGAATTCATTCGGCTGCTTCTCTCCTGTGTCACATCATCAATAAACAGTAGTGTTCCAGTGCCACTGGCAGCCATGCACGCCCAAGCCATCTCACTGCCTCCACCATGTTTTACAGATGATGTGGTATGCTTTGGATAATGAGCTGTTCCATGCCTTCACCATACTTTTTTCTTGCCATCATTCTGGTAGAGGTTGATCTTGGTTTCATCTGTCCACAGAATGTTTTTTCCAGAACTGTGCTGGCTTTTTTAGATGTTCTTTAGCAAAGTCCAATCTAGCCTTTCTATTCTTGAGGCTTATGAGTGGCTTGCACCTTGCAGTGCACCCTCTGTATTTACTTTCATGCAGTCTTCTCTTTATGGTAGACTTGGATATCGATACGCCTACCCTCTGGAGAGTGTTGTTCACTTGGTTGGCTGTTGTGAAGGGGTTTCTCTTCACCATGGAAATGATTCTGCAATCACCCACCACTGTTGTCTTCCATGGACGTCCAGGTCTTTTTGCGTTGCTGAGTTCACCAGTGCTTGCTTTCTTTCTCAGGATGTACCAAACTGTAGATTTTGCCACTCGTAATATTGTAGCAATTTCTCAGATGGGTTTTTTCTGTTTTCGCAGCTTAAGGATGGCTTTTTTCACCTGCATGGAGAGCTCCTTTGACCGCAAGTTGTCTGTTCACAGCAAAATCTTCCACATGCAAGCACCACACCTCAAATCAACTCCAGGCCTTTTATCTGCTTAATTGATAATGACATAATGACGGACTTGCCCACACCTGCCCATGAAATAGCCTTTGAGTCAATTGTCCAATTACTTTTGAGCCCCTGAAATGAAGGGATTGTGTTAAAAAAATGCTTTAGTTGCCTCACATTTTTATGCAATCGTTTTGTTCACCCCACTGAATTAAAGCTGAAAGTCTGCACTTCGACTGCATCTGAGTTGTTTCATTTAAAATTCATGTGGTAATGTACAGAACCAAAATTAGAAAAAAGTTGTCTCTGTCCAAATATTTATGAACCTAACTGTATATATATACTGTATATGCAACTTCAAAATATATGTGACTGCTTCTTTATTATTTCTTTTTATTATTGCTTTATTATTTTTATCATTGCATCATTTTGGAAATTATAAACTCTTCAGTTGATATACAGAGATGTGTTTTCTTTTTTCAACCAGTGTAGATACTGTGGTATATGAAAATCTAAAATAAGCTACTTCCTAATAGATTTTTTGTTCAGTGTTTTGTAATATAATTCAATACTTATTATTTGACACTCTACTCACTCTCACACAAGTCATCTATCCATTTTATTAACTTGCTTCTAAAGGACCACAGGGAAACAGAGTCTATTCTGGCACCAACCATAGAAAGTATACCAGCCACAGCACACAATCACCCATACAAAAATAGTATATTCACTTATGCAGAGTTATTAGCAAGTAATTGGAAACCTGAGGAACTCGGCAAAGCCATGCAAACTATGCACAGAAGCCTGTAATTAATTAATTTGGAATTCATTTATTTAGAAACACACTGGAAGACACTGTGACAGGAAACACTTCTTATGTTCCTCATTTCTTACATGTGTCATTTTTTTCAATACTTAGTGACTAAGACTATATAGCACTATATTACACAAAATATAATGTATATAATGTGTTTAATATAGAATCTTGATCTGTGTTAAATCAGAAAAAACAAGTAAATAACCATCATATGGCACTAGACAACACATTTTTTCAAAGGTTTTGCTTTCTGAAGCATTTTTGGTGATTATAATAGACAGCTTCAAACTGAACATAAATATAATTTCAGAATGAATGTATTACATAGAAATCTGGACATAGATGAAATTAACTTTTTTTAAATTAGTGTGTCTTAAAACACTTAATGATGCTATTTGCATTAGTCCAGTTGAGCGAAAAATGTTTTTCTCGTTTCTGTGTCGAACAATAGTCAAACTTTTCACCATATCCATCATTGACTGCACCAAGATAAGCAGAATAAAAGTCCAAGAGTGAATGCAGAAAAGGAATCTTTCATGAGATGTTGCACTTTGTAGTTTTGTATGTCTGCAGTATGTTTTCAACAAGCTGGATATTTTTTGGTGTTCAGTAGTTACCAAGAAAATTCTAAACAACATCCTTAATAGTTTCTATGCGACTTCCTCCAGCCCCACTCGCAGATCTTCGAACCACTTGTCAGTTGTGCTGTGTCTGACTTTTGGACCAATGAAAAAAATGTTTTCCTAAATCTTGACATCATGATGATATTTGTCTCAAATATCGAATTCCTTCTCCTTCCTTGTTCAATCCCTTCACATGAACAGGAAAAAATATCCTTTTTTGGTTCAAGAAGTGGTTTATTTGCCACAGACATCAAAAACTTATGGAGCAGCCAGTTCTTGTTAATGTAATGTGACTCTTTAGCATGGCTATCCCTTTCGCAAATGAATCATATTTTTTTTATTATATCACAAAACCAAATACAAATTATTTACTCCGATGCAGAATTTTGAAGAACACAGGGTGCAAGGTAAAAAACATCCATGGATTTAGTGGTTAAGCTTAGGGCATGTTAGACTAAACAACAATGTTTACTTGCATGTCTACAGGACTTCACCAGAGTACCCAGGCATAAGCCCTGCAAACACAGAGAGAACATGCAGACACTATAGAGAGTAATGTGGCCATAACTCATGACTAGTTTGAAACTGTGAGGCAGCAGTGCTAATCTCTTTACGATTATGGCGAATCACAAAAAAAAAATATTTTTAATCAAATCATTATGGAGGATACTATTTCAATCATAAAATCCAAAATTCATAATATAGTTCTAATATCTGAATAGCTTCAATCTGCTATAAGGGCTGCTTAAGCGTTTAAGAGTTGCTTAAACAAGTACACATTAACGGATGTACTGTAGCTATAGCATTATTACTCAACAATGCTGGAGGAGTTTTCTGAATGGTGGTGCAGTGGTAGTGCTGCTGCTTTGCAGTAAGGAGACTGTGGAAGGTTGTGGGTTCGCTTCCCGGTTCCTCCCTGTGTGGATAGCGCTTTGAGTACTGAGAAAAGCGCTATATAAATGTAATGAATTATAATTATTATTAATGGTGCACACTGAACCACTGAACCACCTGCCGCTAAACACCAAGTACTTGGTGGATGATTTCAGGAGATCAAAGGCTCCACCATCTTCTGTGACTATTGATGGAGAGACTGTAGATGTGGTGAGAACCTGCAAGTAACTGGGATCATCTGTACAGCAGTCTGGATTTAACTACAAACACTGAGGCTCTGTACAAAAAGGTCAGAGTTGCCTTTATTTTAGAATATTTAGAGCATGCAAGCCTGTTTTACAGATGTTTTGTCAGTCTGTTTTAGCAGGTGTATAACTGTCTATGCAGCACTCTGCTGGAGAAACATCAGTACTGCAAATGAGGTCAGTAAAGTCAGCAAAATGATTGGGAAGTAGTTGAGAGACGTAGAATTAAAAGCACTGGGCAACATGGGCCATGGCACTCACCCTGTGCTTGCCATTCTGGTTAAACAAAGGCATACCTTCAGAGACTGATGCATCTCCGCTGCTATTAAGAGTGGTAAATGAGGTCAGTATTGTTTGCAGTCATTATACTCTGGACTGAGTCCTTTTACTGCTGGGGTAGTGATTATCTATCTATCTATCTATCTATCTATCTATCTATCTATCTATCTATCTATCTATCTATCTATCTATCTATCTATCTATCTATCTATCTATCTATCTATCTATCTATCTATCTATCTATCTATCTATCTATCTATCTATCTATCTATCTACTGTAACAGGTACCCAACTGGATGTAGCCTGATTATAACCAAAAGCAACTCCTTGATGCAACATTAGCCTCCTCGTTCCACTGTTTATATGAGAAAAGCTGTCTTTATTACATTGATTATTTTTACCTGTACGTAAAATTACTTCAGCTTTGAGGAAAAATGAGAAGCAGAAGTGAAATCTTTCCAGTAAATCAGAGCAAAAACTAACTTTTGCTGGGACAGATTCAGCAACAGATTTTTTTTTGCCGACAGAAAAACTTTCCCTAGATTTAAGTGTAATTCCCCCACCCTCCCTATTTGTGCTTTGATTTGGGCGCCAGAGAACTAGACAGGAAGTCGATCATTCCTCAGACCACCAGTGACTAAGCACAGAAAATGGATTTTGCATGCTTAGACTTATCTTATTGCCAGATTTTCTACATTTTGTTGCTAATTTGTCTTCATTGCTGCCAGATGTGGTGACAGATGTTGATAATACATATTAGATAGTTATGAAGTGTTCTATAAAAGGTTAATATTTTCCATGCTAAGCCTGAATAAGAAGAATTTGCACAAGATATTAATCACTGGGGAAAATAAATCCTTTGGCATTTGCCATATTTGCATAAGAACAAAGATGCCCACTTTTAGCACAGGTCAAAGTGTACTTGTGTTTGCTTTTTAATGCTTTGAATTGAGAAGAAAAGCACCATGATTTTTTCACCCCACAGGGCATTGAGACATTTTATTCTACAAAATAATTAGTGTATGTACATGACCAGGTTTTGCTTAGCATGAACAGAGAATGAAAGGTATTATGCATTAGAGGCAAATAAGTTGGACTCCTTCAAAGTAAATGTGCAATTTGAAAGCCATTAAATTAGATCATTTTAAAAAAGGGTGAAGTAAACAGTTCCAGGAAATACACCGCTAGTTTACTAGTTCCTTATTGTTGTCTGCTATTTCTATTTTGAATAAAAGAAAAGAAATCAAAATAGAGCTATTTGGTGAGCAGCACATTGGCACGGAGGGTAGCAATGCCGCCTCACAGCTCCAAGAGAATAAGCTCAAATTCCACCCCATCACTCTCTTTGTGTGTGGAGTTTGCATGTTTTGTCCTTGTCTGTGTGGATTTTTCTCAGGTGCTTGGGTTTCCCCCATGTCCTAAAAATTTTGCATGAGTTAACTGGCAGATTCTAATTGGCAGAATGTGTGTGAGTGGTGTGCCGGCACCCATCTAGGTTTGGTTTCTGCTTGATGTTTGATGGTGCTGGAATAGGCTTTGGCCTGCCATGCTTTTGAATTGGATTAGATGGTTTGAAATAACAACATCAACAACAACATTAAATATTTCATACAAAACATGTAGCTCTAAGTGTTTTGAATAAATTAAGAAAAAATATCATTCTTCAGATCAAGATATCTGGTCCTAGAGTATACACATTAAAAATTAAATACAAAAAATAAAATAAATACATTTACAGATATTTATACTAGAGATAAAAAAAAATGGAAGAGTAGAAATGTTACAAGCGTTTTTAATGCTGAACCATTTTATTCACCCTTAGTGCATGTTTGTGAGGTTTAGAAGTACACTCTCTGTAATTAAAATCATGGTACATTAATAAATCATGATAAAATAAAAAACAAAATACAACGATCTTCACAGTATGATGTAATGTTTAAGCTGATGGATGTAGCTCACTAATGTATCTGGCAATGCTGCACATGTCCTTTCTATTCTCCTTCTCTTTCTAAATTCATTTATCCCACCTCATGTTGGAATACCATCTAAGAGTGGATGGCAGACTTGACCATAATTAATAATCAACCCAACGTTACACTTCTTTCGTATGATACAAAAAGCATTAACACTAACCAGAATGAAAGCTTGTTTTAGAAGGACCAGACAAGGACTAGGACTGGGAAGCCAGATCAATTTACCTCAAACTAGTCTATTACTATGTATCTCTCTTCACTAAGTATATGCTGATAATACAAATTTAAAACAGCACGGTAAGATAATCAAACAACGCAATATTTAAATACGTCAGAACACATTTGTTATGCTCCCAAGATTCATAAACTTTAATTGAAATGGAATCAAAGACTTGTTAACAGAAGTTCCAGCTAAAAAAAATAAGTCCAGCTGGCAAAAAAAATGAAGATAACAGCGCTCATTGAGAAAATTAGCCTCTGGGGGTCCATATTCCTTTGGAACAAGTAGATTCCTAGTTCTGCCGATGTAGGCCAACTGGCTGCCCTAAACATTTCTAATGTTGTACACTGCAGCATCATGTGATGTTTTGATTCTGCATCTCGAACTATTAATTTCTATGGTTTTCAGTCATGCTGGTACATTATTTCACGCACATTGGAAACTGCTTATTCAATGTATCTGGAGAAAAATTATGAAGACGACAATTAAAAAGCCTCGCAGTTAGGAGACCAGGGTTCGCTTCCAGGGTATCTCCCTGCGTGGAGTTTGCATGTTCAACCCGTGTCTGCGTGGGTTTCCTCCAGGCGCTCCGGTTTCCTCCCACAGTCCAAAGACATGCACGTTAGGTGGATTGCCGATTCTAAATTGGCCCTAGTGTGTGCTTGGTGTGTGGGTGTGTTTGTGTGTGTCCTGCGGTGGGTTGGCACCCTGCCCGGGATTGGTTCCTGCCTTGTGCCCTGTGTTGGATTGGCTCCAGCAGACCCCCGTGACCCTGTGTTCGGATTCAGCGGGTTGGAAAATGGATGGACAATTAAAAATTAATGTAAAAGATCAATAACCAGTATTGTTCATTATACTTTGCCTAAATAACCTAGAAATATTATTGAATTATGAAAAACCAAATTAGCTTCTCAGACTATAGTAGAACAGTCATACTTTAGCATCTCTTTCACTAGCAATATGTGGGCCTTTTAACCAAAGGCTCAAACCACTATAGCACTTTTATTTACCTTTGGAACGTTAAGAAGACCAGCAAGATATCTGGTTCTAGAATGTCCACATTAAAATTTCTTTAAAGTAAACAAGGCCACGTTTATTTAAAACTTTGTTACAAAAATAATTTTGAAATCAGCCCTAAATTTAAAAGGAAGCTAATGGAACTTAATGACAGAATTACATGGTCATACTTCCTAGTTAGTGTAATGATCCTTGAGGTGATATTTTCAATTAGATGCTATTAAGGTTAGCATATGGTTTAGGGGCTTTTTCCATGGTTCATGCATGTTACTGAGTTTTAAATTGTTATTTGAATTGTTATATATGCATTTATTTAAGTGCTGTTTTTTATAACATGTTATTAATTATGTTTATTGTGATTGTGTTTTTTCTACTTATTAAAAATTTATGGATTATATGAAATTGTAGTTTCACACCTATACACCTTGTGTTTTGTGAATGGAACCACCTTTGAATGCAAGGCCACCATTTACATGTCAGCAGGAGCACTATTTTGTTTTGTTTTGTTTTTTTTTTTTGCACATTGGATTGGATTCTTGGTTCTTGAACTGAATTTGTTTGCTCTGTCTTTACTAATCGGCATACCCTTTTATTTATCATTGTTTGACATTCTTCTTTAAAATATATTTTGTTAATACTGACCTTTGAGCTTCTTTGTTTGGAATATTTCTGAACCAGAGATTTTTATGGTTTCCTCTTCTTCATTTGAAATACTCCTCAAAGATTATTAAGGATTGTGGTGAGTTTGGGCTTCCTCTATTTTGTTTAGGAAAATGGGCCCTTTTCGAGTAGTAGGCCTCAAACAAGCCTGGGACTAGATTTGGCAGGCTTTGCCTCATTTTCCCATTTTTTTTTTTAGCTTGGGCCTGTAAGTAAGAATGCTTGTGGCTCCATTTCAAAGTTTTTTTTTAGGCCTCATCTGGTATTTTTATATATCTTGTTGAATATTGAAGCCTAGAAATCATAACATCTGCCTGTTAGAAACTGAAAAATTTTAACAGTTATAACAGTCAGAAAGATTCTAACTTACCTTTTCCTACAGAGAGCAAGTCCCAGAAGTTTATTTTCTCTGGAATTTGTGTAGTCTAGTTTTGTTCCCTTCTCCTAAGTTGCCAGCTGGCTTTAGTTTAATATGTTCATGCATTACTATGTACTAATGCGGCTTTAAAACCTAATTTATATTTAAAAATGCATATATTATTTGGGTTTTATTGCATTTATACATACTGTACATGCATACATGCTGTCAGAATGTTATGTTTATTCAAGCAAAACCACCAGATAAGAAAAAATATTAACAAATTGGTAGTAACAGGGATCCTGCAGCCACCCCAGGCCTCTCAATTCAATTTGCTCAGCTGCCTTTCACTCTAGCGCTAGACGATGAAAAGTACGACCCCTGCTGGGCGTCCCTCAGTTTTATACGCTGTCCAATCGTTAACACCAGCTCGAAATAACTAAATGTGCAACATCACAAATGACCTTGCACCCTCAAAGCCTCAATTTTTGTGGAAGCCTTTCTGTTTGTCAGACATCACTACTTGTGCGCATGTCGATGGCTATGAGCACACACACACACACAAGTGCACTCATCTCCAACTTTGGGCAGCTCCCTGAAGTTGCTTTCACTTTTACTCTTTCTCCATGACTTCATAACTCATGGCTCCACTACATGCCTGGCTTACTTTTCCATCCTTTTGGAATCTTCCAAGGCATTGATGCAGTCAGCATTTCAACAAAGGACCACATTCTTTAATGGAACAGGTTACGAATGACACAGGCCTATCATGTTCCTTTTGAAAGGAGCTCTGATAGAGTCAAACAGCAGCACTTATTATACTGTATGTGGAAGTATGTTTTTCATACTGTATCAAGTGTTTGTGTACAGCTATATATTACAGCAGTATATACTGTAGGACAGGCTACATGGTGGCCTACTTTTGTGTACTACAGCAATGTGTTTCAGAGTAGTCTAACTTGGTTTTATCATTTTTGTAGAGAATCATTGAAATTTATGCCACAGACATTCCTCATGAAGTCATCTTTGTTGATGAAGCAGGATTTTCTCTTACCAAAAGGAGTAGAAGGGGAAAGAAATAATTGACCATTGGCCATAGTGAATGTCCCAGGCCAGTAAGGAGAGAATGTGACATTATGTATCATCATCAGCCACCAAGGCATCCTCCACCACTATTCCACCGTTGGTCCATACAACACCATGCTTTTGCTGGTTTTCCTAAATAATATGTGATATCATGTATAGCGACTAA
Organism: Erpetoichthys calabaricus; assembly: GCF_900747795.2. Lineage (NCBI taxonomy): Eukaryota > Metazoa > Chordata > Cladistia > Polypteriformes > Polypteridae > Erpetoichthys > Erpetoichthys calabaricus. Next base: position 195,687,233 of record NC_041394.2, read on the forward strand.
ACCAAAGAGAGCCAGCACAATGAGAGCAGCCATACTACGTGGTGATTTGGGACAATGTCAGGTTCCAACGGACTGCTCTAGTTCATGACTGGTTCACAAGATTCAGCAACAACTTTCTTCCTGCATATTCCAACTTCCTAAACCCATAGGGAATTTTTTTGCATGGAGGTGGAAGGTCTGTGACTGAAACCCCTACATTTATGTTCACCCTCTCCTGGGCATGGAGGAGACTTACTTAGGTATTAGGGTTGAGGCATGCAAGGGTTTTTTTAGACCACTTTCTGGCTAGGCCTAATATTGCCTGTGATGTTGATGTAAGTCTCTGGCCTGACACAGACTAGAGGTGGGATGTTTTGGCATAATAAATGTGATTCCTGTCTTCATATACATACTGTTTTTTTCTGTTGGTTTATTTTGGAAGATACATGGAAACTATTTTACTGTATTCTATTGTTTTTACAATATATTTATGTTTTCACACAATTTCAGTTTATTTTACTATAACACATCAGTTTATTTTACTATAACACATTTAACACATTAAAATATTTTGAAAATTTATAAATGTGTTGTGTCTTTATATTGTGTTCATCATGCAAAGTAGTTGTTTTGGGGGAAAACAGTAAGTGTAGTTACTCATTGAAGTAAAAGGTTTTCTCAGTAGTGTCCAGTGGCTATTTTGTAGACATGAAAGTTTTAAATTTGTTATGCATTTTTGTTCATGGTTTTGAGAAACAGAGAATAATTTAAGGAAATGTGTCCTGACAATAAAGAAAAACTGTAATAAATGTATCTCGTAGTGGTGCTATAAGAAGTAAGTGTGGATTTTTTACATATATCTTTCTGTACAGAACTTTGAGAGGCTCTTCTCCATTTTGTGACATTTATAGTGTTTTAATATTTCTTACAGTACCTTGAATTTTTTGCTGTACTGTAAAATTTATTCTATTAAATTCTGTTAAATTAACACTTATACAGTATATATATATATATATAAATATATATATATATATAAATATATATTTATATATATATAATATATATATATATATATATATATATATATATATATATATATATATATATATATATATATATATATATATATATATATGGATCAACTTCTTCTAAATATTGTAACAAAATGAGACAGAGATGCGTTAACATAGTTTGGGCTGCCCCAACTGAGGGTAGCATTTCATTCAAAAAATTAAACTAATGCACTAATTACAGACTGAGCAGATTCCTCCATTGGTGTTGGATTTATGGAAACTGGCAGGAAAGAGGCTGGGCTGAAGGTGGGGCTTGTGATGACATCATTAGTCTTTGAGTTAATTTTCTGGGCTGAAGGCAAATAAGAATAAGATGTAAGCTGCCACGTAGCATTTAAATCCTCCTCCTTCATACACCAAAAGTTTTGCTGTGTACTAATTATTCATTCATTTATTTTCCAGAAACTACTTATTCAAATGCAAAGTTTGTTTGAGGTCTTTCCCAGCAACATAAAACACAAAGTATGAAGAATCTGTGGACACTTTTTGTGACTGAAGACAGAGAAGAAAATTAAAATTAGTCAAAACCTTTTATTAATACATACCAGGCAAAGGTAAAATGTCAGAGAAACACAGTCCTAGGACACCGCACTTCATCTGCCTCGAGCGCAGATGTCCTTGTTCTTTTATACCCTTCTAATCTCCTGATCGTTGACTATGTAAGTAAAAAATAGCATCCTGACTCATTGTACTTTTCCAGTTTTTGTAAAGTCATTACCCTAAAGGTATATTTTCTTGTCACACACATCATCAAAAGAAACTTCTAGAAAGTATACATGCTTTTTGTCACGCACGCCAAACACAAACAAGTTTCATCACTCTGTCCTATTTTCTATACACACATACATTTTGTTCAATTACATCTTTTTTTTTGTTTCCACACTCCTCCCTTTTTGAACAAAAATGATGTGGGCCTATATAATTCTATTTTGAAATGGTTGATGAAGGGGAAGGGGGATAGGAAGTGGAAGAAGCTATACGAGACATGCGCTCCTCATGTAGCATATATGCCCTTTCCATAGAGGCGGTAAAGTACTTAGATATTATATTGCGAAACAAAGGGATAATACAACAACCAACCAGGAGGAGGAGACAAAATGTCACAACCAAAGAAATAAAAACAGATCTTATCCATTGTCCCCAGGATCCGAAGGAGGATGTAAACCACTGATCCCAAGGATTTGTAATGCCAGAATTAGTGGAAAGTTCTTTAGAGAGAGCAGTAAGGCCTGCCAATGCACGAGTTATTGATCCATCTGGCGCGGTATTATTTGGAATATATGTACAACAAGCATCACCAAACATAGCACAGACACCTCCCTTTTCGGCAAGTAACATGTCCAGGGCTAGACGATTTTGCCAAGTCATCAGAGAAGTACGATCAAGCTGTTCATGTATGCCTTCAATAGCGTCTTTGGTGAAGTTAAGGAAACGTTGCTGGTTATAATAAAGATAATTAATCCAGTCTACATTCTTATTAATAGTAATTTGGGGTATGATAGATTCAAAACCAGCTGCGACTTGATCCCTAGCTTTAAATCTGTCTGGGACACCCCTAGGGACTCCAATAGCATCTATGTATACTCCAGGGCCATGTAAGGAGATATCAGTAGGCGTATGGAAAAGGGAGCGGGTATGTCGGAAATAAAAAGGAGGTGTGAAATAATATGGGGAGTGAGAGGGAGGTAAGGATAGGAGTCTAAAAGGCATAACTAATTGGATTGGAGCACAGGTACCAGACCAGTTAGGGGGAAGGGTGGCAAATAATTTGGACCTACTACACATCCACCAAATATCTGATCTAGGAGTGGTTTGGGAGAGAAGAAAGGAAGACAGAACGGTGTTCAGAGAAAAGTTAACCTGAAAAGTTTGAGAACAGAAAGAAAATGGTAATTCTCCTACCCATGTCGTTCCATAAGATTTGAAACATGTATAATTTCCTTCGTGAGTTTGAAACATAGGGGTATCCATGTGACGGGTGGGGGGAAAAAGAATAGATAGATTAGAACACTTTGAACTAGAGAGGGGTTTCTTAGAAGTAGTGAATAAATACAGAAGGCTGGGGCAACCCCACGGGGTCAGAAATGTTAGATAATGGGAAAGGGACTGTAGCTAAATGGGGACGGGCTGCAGCGCACGCATAACAATGAGAACGATTAACTTGCTTAGCTGAATAGAGAACCCACTGCAACCATCTATTCTGATCCCCATAACCAGTTTCTACTGAAAAAGTGGATGAAAGGGTAGAAATATTCATAATCTTAACAGGAGAAAAATCTGAACCAAAAGTTGGGGTGATGGGTGTGTGTGCCAGAGAATGAGGGGTGTTAGTAACAGGATCGTCAATCTTAATTAGAAATCTCCCTAAAGGGTCTGTTCCAGATACATATGCCCCTAATACATAAATACCTGAGTCATGCAAAGAGGGGTTCTTCAAAGTAATGATCAAGGGGTTACAATGGTTGTCAGCACATTCATGAGAGGCATGTCCTTTTATGATAGAAAACCGATTTTTCAAACCGTATTTTTGAGCCTCAAAAGGTTGATAACCCCAGTCCTCAGTTCCAGTGTTAGCAAAAACCCATTGCCAGTTGTCGCAGTCACTTCCCCTCATACACACGTATTTGTCAGATCCGGTCCACTGGGCTTGTCGACCAGTTCCACAGTTGATAATAGAGCAGAAATCAAACTGCACTGATGTGGTAATTCCCAACGGGAAAGTCAAGGTGACCAGGGCTGTAGACAAGGGAAAAGAAAAGCATAGTAGCACAGCAATCAAGGGTGCCATCTCTTGCAATGTGAGGCGTGAATCCAGGCAGGCAGTCCTTCAACTTTCACGGCGTGTGGTGTGGATAGAAGAATTTGGAATGGTCCTCTCCACCTAGGCTGATGCCAGTGTTTCCTCCGAGTATCTCGAACCAGGATCCAGGTGCCCAAAGGAATTGGTAAATCCTTGGAAAGGGGACTGGTCCTCCAGGCTTGATTAACCTGCTGGTGGATTTCCTTCAACGAGGTTCGCAAACCTGCAAGACTAGAGAGAAGATCATTGTCCACAGTATGCAAATTCACATTTCCTACAACCATGCCAACGGGCATGGGACGTCCCGGTCAGAATCTCAAACGGCGATAATCCCAGTTGTCGGTGTGTCCGTCCCCTTAGTCCCATTAAAGCTAAGGGTAGTGCATCCGGCCATGATAAATTAGTTTGTTCACAAATTTTTGCGAGTTTAGCTTTTAAAGTGCCATTACATCGTTCTACGATGCCTCCGCTTTGAGGATGGTATTTACAATAATGGTGCACATTAATTTGGAGCCAGGTGGTTAATTCATTTATAACTGAGTTCACAAAATGAGTGCCATTATCTGTTTGTAACTTTTGAGGGATACCCCATCTTGGAATAATCTCTTTAATTAGTGCTTTAGCTACTGTTTTGGCATCGTTGTGTTTAGAAGGGAAAGCCTCTACCCATCGGGAGAACACATCGACAATCACAAGACAATATCGGTACCCTTTAGACGGGGTAGTTCAATGAAATCCATTTGGAGGTGTTCAAACGGACCCATTGGATTAGGGGTAACGGCGGGACTTACCTGAGTACCTTTTCCCACATTAAACTTTTGACATATTGCACAGCGTCTGCAAAATTGCTCCGCATATGTAAAGAAACCTACAGCTTCCCAATGTTTTTCAACATCTCGAACCATGGCATCTTTTCCTGCGTGATCAAGGCCATGGGCGATTTTTGCCATTCCCGGAAATGAGGCTTTTGGGAGAAAAGGTTTGTTAGTATGTTTATGAGTCCAGACTCCATCAGAGAGGGACCCTTCTTTGGACCATTTTCTCCTTTCGATATCCGTGGCTGCACTCTGTAAAGAAATAATTTGATTATCAGGATCCTGGTCATTTCTCTGTTGGAATAAAGAAATTGGTGTGTTATTATATGCAGCCTCTTTAGCAAAGTGGTCAGCTAATTCATTCCCTTTGCTAACAGGATCCTGTTTTCCTGTGTGAGCTTGACATTTAACAATTGCTAGCTTCGATGGTTTGGTTATAGCTTCTAAAAGGGATTCGATCAATTTCTGATGTTGGATAGGTTTGCCAGTACTGGTCTTAAATCCCCTTAGTTTCCATAATGCTCCATGATCATGGCAGACTCCAAAAGCATACCTGGAATCTGTATAAATTGTTACGATCTTCCCTTCGGACAGCTGACATGCTCGAGTGAGTGCTACGAGTTCAGCTGCTTGTGCACTTAAGCTTGATGAAATTCGATTTGCTTCCAGCAGGCGGTCCCCTTGGACCACTGCGTAACTAGTTGAGGGTGCTCCATTTTTCAATCGCAAGGAACATCCATCCACAAAAATCATTTCTCCAGTTTCTAAAGGTGTTTCCTGTAGATCTACTCTAGGTTTTACAACTTTTGCTATTTCGTTATGGCAATTATGTGGTTCTCCTTCGTTGTTAGTTGGGAGAAGAGTGGCTGGATTTAAAGTGGAGCATCTTTCAATTGTAACATTTGACAAAGTACAAAGTACATTCTGATAGTGTATTGCCCTAGCAGTAGTGAGATGTGAAGTCTTGGCTTGTACTAGGATAGAATGTACAGCGTGAGGCACTTTAACTGTTAGGGGGCTCATGAGAACTACATCCGTGCTTGCTAATACAGCTTCTGTTGTTGCAGCCACAGCACGAAGACACGGAGGAAGCGCTGCGGCCACTGGATCCAGTTTTTTAGAAAAATAAGCCACCGGTCTTTGTTTATCTCCATGTTGTTGCGTCAGTACTGCATTCATAAATCCCTGCTTTTCGTCCACGAACAAAGTGAATGGACGAGAATGATCAGGCAAACCTAGCGCGGGCGCAGATAGAAGAGAAGCTTTGAGGTCACAGAGAGCCTTTTCTGCAAATTCATTCCATTGGACCTGGCCAGAAAGGGGAATGCCAGGAGTATTAGCCAATTGTTGCAACGGCTGTGCTCTTTCAGTAAAATTTAGAACCCACTGTCTGCAGTAGCCCAGAATACCTAAAACAGACATAACCTGTTGTTTTGTGACCGGTCTAGGAAGATTTTGGATGGCTGTAATGCGATCGCTAGAGAGAGCTCTTGTTCCATACGTAATGTCATGACCTAGATATTTTACAGTTGTTTTGATTAGCTGCAGCTTAACTTTAGAAACTTTATGGCCATTTTCCCCCAGAAACAGCAACAATTTCTGAGTATCTATTGTACAATTTTCTTCCGTAGCGCTACATATCATTATGTCATCTACATACTGTATCAATGTACTACCTCTTTCCGGCCAAAAGCCTTCCAAATTTTGGGCAAGAGCTTGTCCATAACACAAGGGGCTTCAGTGTATCCCTGAGGCATGACGGTCCATGTCCAACGGCGGTTTTGGAAAGTAAAAGCAAACCAAAATTGAGAATCTGGGTGAACAGGGATAGAAAAGAAAGCATTTGCTAGGTCAATAACGGAGAAGTACCGAGCGGAAGGAGGGATAGTAGAGAGGATAGTGGAGGGATTAGGGACGATAGGGGCCCTAGGGAAGATAGCAGAATTCACTTGTCGCAAATCTTGTACGAAACGCCATGAACCGTCAGCCTTTTTTTACAGGTAGAATGGGGGAATTGACTGGAGAGTATTCGATTGGAATAATGGCACCGCGTTTGACGAGATCGGAGTGTACGGCGGAGATGCCAGCCTCTGCTTCGGGAGACAGAGGATACTGGGCACGGTGCGGGCGGAAGGAGGATTTCGGGTGGATCACCAGAGGCTCACAATGGGCTATCCTTCCATAATCATTCTTTCCCTGGGACCATAGTGAATCAGGGAGCATAGAGAGCCAAGAAGGGAAAGTGGTTTGCAATGAACAAGCAAAAGAGGAAGGACGGCACAAAGCGCGATGTACTAAAAAATCAGTTTGAAACACCACTTTAGTTATTAAATGGTCAGAAGTATCAAAAATACCTGGAGTAACTTGTAACCAGTCTGATCTTTCAAGGCATTTTTCCACCCATGGCCCTATTTCCCCCCATTTAACAGTGTGTGATTTAGCTAAAGAAATATGAGGCACTGTGCCGCCAAGATAATATATGTGCTGTGAGCATGTAAGATGAACAGAAGCAGCTGCCTTTGTGGATGAAATAAAAACACAGTAGATGTGAAGGGTTTCGGGGCAAGTACCAGAAGTAAGGAAAGATTCTAGCCAGGTGGTGTCTACTTCTATAGGGAAGTATTGGGCAGTACAGTGTAAAATGTCAGGGGCCTGTAAATTGGGAAAAAGACAAGGGGAAAAAGAATGTAGGGCTTTGAGGAGAATGGTGTGTGGGGAAATATCTAAAGTCCATGCTGCAAAAGAGGGTTTGGGATAAGGGGTAATTTGACACAATAACTTGGGGGTTGAACAGAAAAAACCTTTTTCAGTCATAGAAATAGAAAGAGAAAGTTTTGTCATGAGATCTCTTCCTAAAAGGTTAACTGGACAAAGCTGATTCAAAAGAAAACGATGCAGTAAGGTATGTCCGCCAGGACGTGACTGGACTTGAAGAGGTTTTGATACTTGAAGAAGGTGAGGTTGTCCAGAAGCAGTAAGTACAGTAACAGTTTCGTTCGAGGCAGGGACCTTTGCCAGCGAGAGGGTAGATCGAGTGGCACCAGTGTCGATTAAGAAAACAGTCTCAGTGCCATCAACGAACAATGTCAGTAAAGGATCAGTCTCTGAATTATGGGTGAGCAAAGGTAGTTGAAAAGAGTAACTGGAGGTCCCTGCGTTTTCCTATGGGCAGTATTGTTGGTCAGGGGTGTCAGAGAAAACAGGTGGAATAAGGGGAGGTGGGGGCTGTTGCTGTCTGTGAGGGCACTCTCGACGAAAATGTCCAGTTTCACCACAGGCGTAGCAAGAGAAGGAATTAGCATTGGAATTTAAGGGAGAGGGAATAAAAGGATTCTTAGTGTGGTCAACAGGAGGAGCTCTAAAACCACCTCGTCCTCTTCCTCGTCCTCGTCCCCTTCCTCTAAAGCCATATCCTCGACCTTGGTCAGGAGCATTCCTGGTATAATAGTTCATCTGTGCTGCCAATAATTTGGCATGAGAGTCCGATTCCTTCTGCTTAGTTTGTTTTTCGGCATGTACAGCATGTCGTTTGACTTCATCAAACGTGGCACTTTCCCACTCAATACAGGAAGTGCGGACTTTGTTTTGTATATCAAGGCGCAAGCCGGAAACAAAAGGTGGAACTGCAGCTCGGGTGCGGTCATCAGCATTCCCCAAGCCCGAGTGATTAGCCATAAGGTCTTGAATCCTATGTGCCCATTCATCAACCGTCTCATCTCTCTTTTGTTTTGCAGCAGAAATAAGGGACCAGTCCGTTCCTTTTTTATATTTTTCTGCAATATTTTGTCTCAACGCCTCCCATTGTGGGTTAAAGTCGCCTTCTCCACCCATCCCCTGTCCTCGAGTTAAAGCTGGGTTCCATACCCATGGAACGTCATTGCGGACACCCCTGCTAACAGTGGCCCATGTGGTCCCAAGCTTTTGACGAAGTACCTGGGTCCATTCAGCAGCATTAGGCTTATACATGCTATCTAACTGATCAAGTTGTTCAACAAATTTTAGTCCTCCTACTTCCTTTGGATCTGGAAGTGCATTCACGACATCTTTTAATTCTTGAATGTCCCAATCCGATTTATCATAACTGTTGTGGGATTTTGGGGTCCAGCTGGATGGGCAGGGTTATAATGGGGATTGGGAACTTCTATTAAAGGGCAAGTAAGTGAAGGTGAAGGATTAGATGGGAAAAAAGTTGGAGCTGGTTTGTGACTTCGAGTGCATTTAGAGACGGGGGTTTGTGTAGTACAGGGTGAGTCATAGTGATCTGTGCCTGGGGAATCATCGGGAGAAACTTCTGCTAGTTGTAGTGCAGGGGGGGCAGTCGGAATGGAGGATAGAGGAGGGGATAATGGAGGTGCCTGAGGTTGGTTCTGAGGAGGGGAAAAAATATTAGGATAAAGGGGGTCTTTATTTGGATTATTCTTCCTTTTCCTCCCATCTGCCTGTGGTTCAGTGCCTGTCTGAACTTTCTGTAATGTAATTAGCAATTCCTCTTTCTCCTTTTTAGCCTTTCCCTCATTTGCCCGCAACAAATCATTCTGTTTCTGTACTGCTTCTAAATTTCTGTCTTTTATTACTAATTCCCATCTATCGAACATATCCATTCGATACGGTCCACTATTACAACAACCCTGCTTATTCCTACATAGGATCTTCCTGACTTCCTGTATTTCACTTACATCTCCTGTCCCCTCTATCGGCCAACGCCCACCACTCTGTCTATTCCATTTCTTACATGCCTTCTTGAAATCTAAACCTGTCTTCTTTCTATAAATTTTCTAGGAGAACCCATTTCTACGGAGCGTCTGTTGATCATCGAAAATAATTCTTCCAGCATTAATGATTTTGATCCCCCTGTGCGGCGATTAACAGGCTTACTGTTATAATTTTCCCATTATGTTCCCTTGCCCTCCCGGGGTTCTGTATTTAATTTTCCAACTATATACTGATTCGTCTAATCCCTTGTACGTATGAATCAGCAAGGCATTAAGTGTGCCACTCACTAAACCTAAACTGTTCCCTTCTTAGTTTCAAGGGGAGACACCTAACTATCGGTCCTGATCCAGTTCCCAGGAGAACACAGTTTTGTTGCTTATTCCGTATGTAGATTTATTTATTTTCCCATAGCGCTACATATCTTCCGTAGCTACATATCTTCCATAGCGCTACGTGTCATTCCGTTCCTAACAGCAATCCTGTAATCTGTGCTCTTTTCGGTTTATATTTCCATCCCACCCCGTTACTCGTCCCGTTAGCCTGTCCGCTCACATCCCCGGGTTCCAGCTCAGGTGACTTCGTGTCCGATTCGGTTCAAGTCTCCATCACCTTAAGCAACCCGTTGAGATATGAGTATGACTAGACGGTCAACAGGAAACTCGCCCTCCCGTTATTTAGAAAATAAAAAAATGTTCGGAAATCCCCCGGTGCTTACCCCAGCCTGGAAGTGTGCGAGCTCTGTCTGGAAATCCGTTCAGTCACCGTGGATGTAGCAAAGAGGAGACCAGGGGCTCCTCACGCAAGAACCGCTTCAGGACAGGGCAGTCCTAACTTTTGCCGGAGCTGCTTGCTCTGCTGCCGGAGGCCTCAAATTGACGGCAGTCCGCTAGTAAGACGGATCACTGAAATGGTCTCGCCAGAGGAGTCGACCGGCCGTCCCTTGCCCCACGTCCGGGCGCCAAAACTGTGGACACTTTTTGTGACTGAAGACAGAGAAGAAAATTAAAATTAGTCAAAACCTTTTATTAATACATACCAGGCAAAGGTAAAATGTCAGAGAAACACAGTCCTAGGACACCGCACTTCATCTGCCTCGAGCGCAGATGTCCTTGTTCTTTTATACCCTTCTAATCTCCTGATCGTTGACTATGTAAGTAAAAAATAGCATCCTGACTCATTGTACTTTTCCAGTTTTTGTAAAGTCATTACCCTAAAGGTATATTTTCTTGTCACACACATCATCAAAAGAAACTTCTAGAAAGTATACATGCTTTTTGTCACGCACGCCAAACACAAACAAGTTTCATCACTCTGTCCTATTTTCTATACACACATACATTTTGTTCAATTACATCTTTTTTTTTGTTTCCACAAATCCCTGGAAGAAATGTCCATCCATCATAGAGCACAGTCACTCTTACACTCAGTTTTGATTTGCCAGTCAAACTGCCATGCGCGCACTTGAGATGTGGTAGAATCCGGAAAAAAAAAACGACATAGACATCGAAAGAATCTACAGACTCCACTCTGTCAATACCCTTCGCTACGATTTCAAATAAGAACTCTCAAGATTTGAGTACTATTCAAATACATGTGTGTCATCTAGTAGACAATTTTTTTTTAAAATATTTCTTCTAAAATGTATCACAGGTTTTGGCCTCAATCACACCTTAGCAACAAAAAGTCATTTGATAAAGTGACAAGCCTTAACATATTTTCGTCAAGTTGTCTGTATTCAGACACAAACAATGTGCTACTCTTCTTTAAACTCCTTACTTCTTTTAGGTTCTACTTTATTTTTATCAAAATGGAAATAGAACTGACACTACTGGATTGATTATTTCAGTTACTACCCAGCAATATCAATGTAAGGTGAGGTTGGCAGAGTAAAAGACACATAATGGGCACGTTCTTCAAAAGAAGACGATTCATTGGATCGCTTGTTTCTACATAATGTGCTTCAGGCTGACCCTTAAGTGTTAATGAAGAATTTTAACTTCATCATATACAAGAAGGCTTGTCTGCTTTATAGTGTTACACACATACTCTGCTTTTATAAAATTACTCTAATGAAATTACCAAGTAGTATAGTGAGTAATACCACTTTGACTGGATGTTGTTCTGCAAAAGGTACCGTAAGTTACTGTACGTGAATAGGAATTGATAAGCTATGCTGGGCTGAATGGCCTGTTGTTTTCTAAAATATTATGAAGTGCATAGTACGAAAATAGTACGTCTTAAATATATTAACATCTCAATGAAGTGTACAGGAGGTTCCTGGGGGGGAGGGGGGGTTTTAAAAATAATTCTTATTAATGGAGCTCTCATTATTTGTTATTATATACTGAAATTACTTGGATGGTTTGTAACCATATTTGTCTCGTCCACAGACATATTGTTCAAATAACCGTGATTATGTAAATTGCTAAAGGTCCTGAGAAAATTAGGATCTGGTTGACACAGCCAGCTGTTAAAACAAACACTAAAAAGCAAATTTTATACTTAAAAGCTATACCTCAAATTATATCTCCCACAATCACCTTTATAAGTTGTAGTTCTGTTTTACTTGCTTATAATCTATTCACATGTTGTGCAAGAGTCTTAACAGTTAAAAGTGATTTTTAAAGTTGCAGATGTTGTAATAAATCAACTGCTGGGCTGCCATAGCAATTGGCTGCTTGACAAATGTTCCACAATAATGCAGATCTGTAAAATGTGGAATTTCGGAGGCTCTGCTTGTAACTCTCTTGGTTCAATTGTAAATTCCCAACCGTGTTGGCACAGGTGAAAAGTAAGCTATAAATAAAATACAGATGTAGAGTTTTTTTTATTTTTTTTGCATTTTTTTTACTTACTCCTTGAACATCCTGCTTGTGACTAAACACAACCATGACAATACCTTCTGTGCTTTGTGTGTCTAAACTTTTTCAAATGTTTTTGCAGAAGTTTAAGGCCTGGTTTAAGGAATAGAAATAAAGATAAACTTTTATTCGAACTATGGAAAATTTAAACATGCAAGTGCTCTTCAGCATAAAATATAATAAACCTCTCTAGGTCATAGTGAACAGCTGTTTTAACAGAATACAAACATGTCTTAAGATGAACTGGTTGCTGCACATTTATTAACAAATAAATTCTTAAGTTGTGTGAAGCTTACTTGAAAAAAAAACCTATAATGGACAAAATATTTGATCAATTCTAAAGAAAAGTTTATAAATATATCTCTTGTAGGTTTAGATTAGAAGGGTTTGAAAATATACCATAATTTGAAGAGTCACAAAACGGGAGACAATAAAACTGTAAAGGTATCTATATTTTTACTCAAATGGTGGATATTAATATTAACATATAAAGTTCACTTATAAAGGAAAATACTAAATGATAGCTGAGAGTGACCCAAACTTACTAAATCCAATTCAGAGTCGCAAGGGGCTAAAGTCTATTTTGACAGTACTGGGTACGAGACAGAATCAAATCCTGGATGGGGTGCCACTCCATACCTGCACACGACTGTGCACACACCAAAACTTGGCACCCAATTTATTACTGTTAACTGCTTTATTTATCCAATCCTTATGGATAAGTGAGGAACATCCCTGCAGTACCTGCAGAAAACCCTATGTAGAAGCAGGGTTATCATGCAAATTTCACACTAACAGTGACAGGACATGGGATTTGGACCAAGTCCTCTAGATCCTTCAGGAAACAGCACTGATAACTACCCTGTTACATTAAGATAGAAATGTTCTTTTGTGAGTTGATAATACTTGAAAGTATTTTAAGAGAATAAGTGACATCAGTGGCATGTTTTGGGCATGTATCATTTAGAAACATAAAATATGAAAAAAAGAGGAGAAGTGCTGGATGACAATAACAGCCAGGTTCCGTTTACTACCTTTTTGGTTCTCTGAAATATCAACACAGTTAAAGTTAAAGGATTATTTCATATATTCACGTGGCTAGGGGTGACTTACGTCCCAAAGACGTGCAGTTAACGATGCAGATTGTGATACAGTATTTTTTGCTCAAGTCAGACAAAGTATTCAATATTTAGTATACCATTGGCAGGCTTTATAGCACTACTCTGACAGCAAAGCTTCAGTTACTGATTCATAGCCAAGTGCTTAACTTTTATCAGATGTCGACACAAATTGAGAGACTGCTCAGAAAGCTAAATGAATAGGCATGTAAAAAGCAGACTTTCATCTATCTATCTATCTATCTATCTATCTATCTATCTATCTATCTATCTATCTATCTATCTATCTATCTATCTATCTATCTATCTATCTATCTATCTATCTATCTATCTATCATCTAAGTTAATTTTGACTGAGATAATAGACTTTCATCGAGGCAAGGGTTTGAAATACTGAAACTTTTTTTCTAGAGTAAAAATGGAAGATGTAGATACAGCTGAACGGGATTTACTATAATGCAGTTAGACAAAGTGATGTGTATTACAATATCTATCCAAACCAACTTTCCCCAATTATAGGATGACACACCAACCCTGGAGGAGGTTCCAGCCATTCACAGTGCACACTCATGCACACATCCGCGCTCACTCACTCACTAACTCGCACACACACACACTGGGCCTATCTGGAGTTATCCCAAGCCGGTCTCTGTCTGTATGCGGTATCTATGGCCTCCCCTTGTCTTCATGAGTTTTCACCCCACACCCCAAGGACATGTAGTGAATGATTCAGATTGTAATACAGTATTAAGGACTTAGGTCAGACAAAATATTCAATATTTCGCATATATTTGCTTATATATATTATATGCTTATATATATTTAGCAATATATTTAATTACGAATTTGTACTTTTGAGGTAAGGTAAATCATATAATTCAATAACATGCTGAAGGATTATATTTCTTATAATATACACAGTTTTTCTATTGTTTTTATACACATTTGCATTACTGAATACTTTTTCATAGAAAGTCTATTGGGATTAATAAAGTATCTATCTATCTAAACAATGCCCTTAACTTCTACATTTTAGCTAACTCAGCATTCTTTTCAAGTCAAGTAATCCCTTCTTTAATATATCCAAGTTGAAAAGTTAAAAATAATGCCAAGTCTTCACTTGCTTCACTTGTTGCAAGGGATGTCTGGGACAAAATAACAAGCACATTTTAACACATAATGCAACACGCAAGTATAACATGATGAGAAACACACCTCTTACACTCTATAAGTAAGTTCTAATTTTGAAGATCTTCTTCATTTAAACAGAAAAAAGCAATAACAAAAAAACACACAAACAGGTCAAATGTAACATTCTGTAGTATATACAAATGTAAAAGCACAAAATGATGCATTAATTTACATATGCATCAAAATTCCACATGCACAAGAAAGAGTGACAATCGGAATGACGAAAAGAGCTGGCTATCTCAAGCCAATAAGGGGCAGTCATTATTTAAATACAGTAGTGTAGAATTCATCAAAAGCACCTGGGCCCATATGCTGGGAATATGTAAACATATATGAGGAGGTTCCAGGTTCTTTCTCTCATGTATGTTTAGGAGGCGGAGTGGTGGCTCTGTGGCTAAAGATCTATGCTGATATCTATATGGTTGCATCCTGTTACTGCCAGAAGGGATCCTGATAGTATAAATGCAAAAATATTTTTTTAAATATTCTTGCTTCAATTGAAAACATTAGAGCTCCTCCAGACCGATCTTCATGCCATTTTGCTCCACAGGATGTAATACACAGTCTGCTCTGTTTGCCCCTGAGTGAAGATGTGATTTTCTAGTTACTTCACTTTTCTTCTCTATGCAACTGATGAGCATTAAGTTATAAAGTAACCTTTAAATCCCACTTTAGGAGTGAGGGATGACTCTGTGTGTGAGGCAACGTGCTGTTCAAAGGACTGGGTTGGTTACTGACTTCCTGATAATGCTGCTGAAACAGAGTCCATCTTACAATACTAATGAAAATGGATTAAGTACGGTCACTAATAGGATGGTTTTATGAATGGATGAATGTATTGACCGAGTGAGTAAGGATGTGTGTGCGATGGACAATTAACACACCCAGGAATGGTTCTTGCCTCACATCCAATGGTGCCAAAATATACTGAAGCTCCCTACACTGGAATAGGGCCAGCATGAGTTAGTAGTGCTTTGTGTGTATGGGCGCCTTACAATGGACTGGTGACCGTCCACAATTGATTTCTGCCTTATGTCCAGTGCTGCGAGGAAAGGAACGGACTAGTCCCCTGTGCCGTAATTATTGGATAATCAGGTTAGAAAGCAAATGAATGGATGGAAGGATGTATGGATGGATAATTTGATAATTACCATGAAGAAGAGTTAATTTTGTGTTGTTTTTATATCAAAGGAAAAAACACAGATCCAAAATGTAACTTTTTCACCAATACTAAGTAAATCTGCCTTTAACTAAACCTTCTTTCCATTTGACTTCATATTCTTTTAAAGTCTTGCAGTAAATTATACAGTTACATACTTGACTGAATACTTATATCCTCTCTTTTAATTTGTTATACTGTATATCGCTGTTTTTTTTTAATTTTATGCAAGAATCTCTAAATTGAAATAAGTGATAAAACATTTTGTTAACACTGAAGTAGGAATGTAAAGAGCGGTCTGTCAGCATTCTTGCACCTCAGTTTTATGTGTTTAATTAATCTTCCAGGCCAAGTTTTTTTTCTTTTTTGTACCCTTAATGCTTGTTTATTCCTCATCACAGTTGTGTTTATCTTTTAAAGGAGCATTTGGCAAATGACTTGCTGGGCCTTGAATGTATCCTTAAAACAAACCAAAAGTGCTTTTTGAGGCCAAGGAAGTGGGGGAGGGGCGTATGTGGGGCAGGGGGATCAAAGGCAAATTCTTCAAGGAGAACAATCACTCTGAGGTTGATTGAAATTACTCATGATGAGGGGGAAAAAAAAACCTGTTAGAATTGCCCAATCTTCATTAAATTGCTATAGTCTATCAAAGCTACCAAATGTTAAAATACATCACATATGGTTACAAGAAAACACATTCATTTTTTTCATTCTTGTCCTACACGGGAAACCATATAAGAGCGCCTAAAATACAGATTCCAGTTGAGTTACATTATTGTTATATTAGCTGACTTTTGTTATTTTTTTAAATCTGCAGTTTAAAGTGTTTTGCTACCTTTAGAAATATTTCAGCTTTCTGTTTCCCCCTTCCACCATTAGTAAAATGTACTGTATAGTATTTCAATTCCTGTTTACTTATCAGGGATTTCACTTACCATAACCAAGCTATATGAGTAGGTGTTAGAACATTAACCACATTTTAGTTACAGCCATTGATTTCAGCCTGTAAAGTAAAGGCAGGCAGTGTAGAGTAATGGCTAAGGCACTGGACTTTACAAAGCAACATTGCTGGATCAATCTCAGTCTCTAATGTGATTAAAATAAAATGTATGAAATTGATGTGTTTGATTGGAGAGAATTCTTAAGTATTTTGTGACATCATTCATGCTTTTCCTTTCTCTGTATTTTTTTTTTGCAGGAAAACACTCGAAACAAGGCACTCATCTTACCATTTTCTTGTAATGGCTGTTTCCTGTTTCCCATTTCCTGCATATGAGGCGAAGCACATGCCACATGCAATGCCCAATACTGTCTTTTTCTCTCATGTATGTTTAGGAGGAGGAGTGGTGGCTCTGTGGCTAAAGATCTGTGCTGATATCTATAGGTTGCATCCTGTTACTGCCAGAAGGGATCCAACTCTGCTGGGCCCTTGAACAAGGCCCTTCACCAGAAAATTGCTCCAGGGGCACTGTACAATGGCTGACCCCGCACTCTGACTTCCAAAGTCCATGCGAAAACACGATTTTCCTTCGGGAATTAACAAAGTATATCAAATCAAATTAAAAAAAATCAAACTGCTATTGTGGGCTGCATCAGGAGTGGGCAGTAGGAGGAGTATAGGAACCTCATCAAGGACTTTGTTAAATGGTGTGACTTAAACCACCTACACCTGAACACCAGCAAAACCAAGGAGCTGGTGGTGGATTTTAAGAGGACCAGGCCCCTCATGGACCCCGTGATCATCAGAGGTGACTGTGTGCAGAGGATGCACGACCTATAAATACCTGGGAGTGCAGCTGGATGATAAATTGGACTGGACTGCCAATACTGATGCTCTGTGTAAGAAAGGACAGAGCCGACTATACTTCCTTAGAAGGCTGGCATCCTTCAACATCTGCAATAAGATGCTACAGATGTTCTATCAGACGGTTGTGGCGAGCGCCCTCTTCTACGCGGTGGTATGCTGGGGAGGCAGCATAAGGAAGAGGGACGCCTCACGCCTGGACAAACTGGTGAGGAAGGCAGGCTGTATTGTTGGCATGGAGCTGGACAGTTTGACATCTGTGGCAGAGTAACGGGCACTGAGTAGGCTCCTGTCAATCATGGAGAATCCACTCCACTGCATCCACTAAACAGTATCATCTCCAGACAGAGGAGCAGCTTCAGCGACAGACTCCTGTCAATGTCCTGCTCCACTGACAGACTGAGGAAATTGTTCCTCCCCCACACTATGCGACTCTTCAATTCCACTCAGGGGGAGGGGGGTAAACGTTAACATTATACAAAGTTATTGTCTGTTATACCTGCATTTTTATCACTCTTTAATTTAATATTGTTTTTTATCAATATGCTGCTGCTGGAATATGTGGATTTCCCTTTGGGATTAATAAAGTATCTATCTATCTATCTATCTATCTATCTATCTATCTATCTATCTATCTATCTATCTATCTATCTATCTATCTATCTATCTATCTATCTATCTATCTATCTATCTAAATCAAAATCACAATGGGCAAAGTGGGCATTTAACTACCAGAACAACTCCAACACGTGTCTCACAGCTCAACACAATGTCTACACATGGCACAAAATGATTCAAGCTATTTTTTTTCAAGAGATACCTTTATTCTAAAACAAAATGACAGGCAGATTACCACATGAAAACACATAAATGTTAACATATGTGAAAAACACACATGAAAACATATGGAAAACACAACGGCAATTACATGCGTCTCTGCATACATATTAGCATGAATCAAGTCTGAAGATATATGAAAATATTAACATTGGACTGGACTTATTATAAAAATGGATATATTAAGTACATAAAACACATGTGTAATAGATACCTTAAATTTCATTAAGGGTATTTAGAATATTCACAGCACCATTTGCTGGACAAGAACATTTTTTTTTCTGTTTTGCGACTATTAGATGCACTACAGCAAGTCCTTAAGGCTTTTAATCTAAAATGTTGTTGCTGGTGCCCTGTAAGTCTTATTAACTAAGTGTTTTAGGGCCTTGTTAAACAGCAGTGGCTTTATCTTTAATTTGCTGTCTTTTATTTCCCATTTATGGTAATTCTTGCAACACTTTGTCCTGTTCACATTTTTGATGGTTCTGTACATACCTTCACAACAACCAGGAGGAATAACTCTAGTGATATGCTATCACTATTAACACAGTCATGCTCATTTTGAGTTCCCATTTACTAACAATATGTCTTTGGATTTAGGAAGAAAAACAGAATACCTAGAGGACATCCATGTGGACTATAGGCAAAATGTTCTGTGAAGGCAAGGAGTGCCAGAGAGCCCAAAGCCACAAACACGAACACACAAGACAGTACCAGGTTCAAATAAAGAGTGTGTTATTACACAATACCTCACAAATGAAGCACAAAAACAGTGTTATCTCTCCTCCAAATTACCTTCTCACTGCCCTCCCCCAGTTGAGTGTTGCTTATCTTCCTCACAGCTCCAACTCACCTCGAAAAAGGGAGTGTGGTCACTTTTATTTAGGACCCAGGAGTACTTCAGGTGCCAGGACTGTGGTCTGTTGGAAGCACTTCTGGGTCACATGGAACTCCCACACAGCAGGGAGTATATCTCATAAATGGTCAGCATAAATGGACTCCAGCAGAG
Organism: Erpetoichthys calabaricus; assembly: GCF_900747795.2. Taxonomy (NCBI): domain Eukaryota; kingdom Metazoa; phylum Chordata; class Cladistia; order Polypteriformes; family Polypteridae; genus Erpetoichthys; species Erpetoichthys calabaricus. The sequence goes on from NC_041394.2 coordinate 195,706,592, forward strand.
CTGCACTGCCACACTACAATTTCCGGCATTCCCTGTTGGTTCCTAAATGGGCGCTAGTATCGAGGGCTGCTGCCATCTAGCGACTGGGAATAAACATCCCCTGGAGACAGTCCCTCCTTGACCTCCTCTTCAATCCTGGCCAGGGATGGTGCTACAAATATTTCCAGTCGGGATGCCTGTCCATTTATCTAGGGCTTCCTGCCTAGCTAACGAACCATCTCCTCTATTGTCTGGATGTCCGTCCATCCATTTGGGGAGCTTAGTCTGGGTACGACATCCTTCTGTCTCTCAGCCAGGATGCCTTTCAGTCCACTTGGGACTTCCCCCTCCGGTTAAAGTATCTTCCCAACTCTTGGCCGGGATGCCCATCCATCCCATGTGCAACCTATTGTGCCTTCTCTAAAAAAAAAGGCAACCAGTGTCCTTGTTCTGTAGTGCCACAAAACACCTGCTATGCCACCCAAATAACTAAATTAAAATTTGATAGCACTAAATCATTTTCCAATTTCTTAACAAAGACATTTAGGAGAGTATGAGGCATTTCTGTTAAATTTTGAAATTTGGTAGATACTACCGACCTGCGGTGAGCTGGCGCCCTTCCGGGGGTTTGTTTCCTGCCTTGCGCCCTGTGTTGGCTGGGATTGGCTCTGGCAGACCCCCGTGACCCTGTAGTTAGGATATAGTGGGTTGGATAATGGATGGATGGATGGATAGATACTTCTGAAAAACAAAACTAACAATATGTTAAAATTAGGAGAAAAGTTATATTTATTAGGAAAGTAGTTAATTAAAAAGGAGGAGACCCCCGCGACCCTGTGTTCGGATTCAGCGGGTTAGAAAATGGATGGATGGATGAATTAAATTAAGATAAAAGGAAGGAAAACCTATACTTCAAAAGACCTTGGATAAGCAGTAGCTTTCCTAATCCTGAGTTATTACAATTAATCTCTTTTCCTACTTACAAATGTTTGATATTTTCAAAATGTACTTTTCACAAGCATCATTATTTTAAATAAGCATGTAGCTTTGTTTAGGACTAGAACACATATTTTAAGACTTTTTTCATGCTAGTTAACCTCTCACTTCCTTATCTGATTGAGACTTCACGGCCTGCCCTAAGCCCTCTTCATGGCGCTTGCCCTTTAACTCCAAAAACATTTTAGCCTGAACTTTTATGCCACTGTCAATTTTTTTTTTTTTTTTTGCTTTTTTTCACAGCTTTATAGACCAAATTCTAGCCACCATGCTAGATGTGGTAATTCCCGAGTAAGTGAATCTGTAATCTTAGCAGTTCCCACTTTTTAGCTCACATTTCAAGTCATATCCATTTTGCTTTTAATGTCTACAAATAACATGCTATTAGTTATTCTTATATTATAAACTTGTCATAAAATTGGCCTTTTGGTCTGTGTATATTTTAAACCAAAGCACAATAATTTTTGCATAGCTCCTTTCAAACAGTTACAGTACTGTAAGAATGAATTACTAAGCTATTTTTCTTGTGTATTGCCAATAATAATAAACAATAACTCTTTACATTTATATAGTGAGTGGGGAGCCACTGCAGCCACCACTAATATGTAGCATCCACCTGGATGATTCGATAGCAGCCATTTTTGTGCAAGTACGTTCATCACACATTAGCTGTTATGTGGTGAAATGGTGAGAGATAGCCAATTAGAGACAGGGTATGATTAGGGGGCCAGAATGACTAGGCTGAGGTGGGTCCTGGACATTGGAATACACCATGCTCTTTCCAAAGGATGCTCAGTTATCTTTCAAGACCAGGACCTCGTTTTACGTCTCATCTGCAAGGACAGGTCCATTTTCACAGACCAGTGTCTGCATCACTGCACTAGGGCATTGGGATCCACAATCAGACCACAGGGTAAGCACCCCCTGCTGGCTTCGCCAACAGCTCTTCCAACAGCAACCCAAGCTTTTTATAGATGGTCTCCCATCCAAGTACTGGCCTGTAACTTGGGTAAAGACTTCATTTTTTCGGCAGTACTGATGCCCTTACTTTAAGCCCCACTGGACAACTCCACACCATCTCAAAATATATCATCTCCTGGCAGTATCCATGCTGCTTGCACCATAAACAGCACTGGCCATTTTCACACCACATTATCATAAGTGCAGTCTTATTTCTAAGTTGGTCCCATTTGATATATCATGGGACAATGTTATTTCATCAGTTAGCTGGTTCCATAAATGGAGGGATGAATTTTACTTCTTTTACAGGTATTCATTTGTATTTAACCAATGTAATTTGAAAGTACTTTCATCTGTTTGCATTAAAATGCCTCATACTGATCTACAGTATGTCACTTCAATACTTAGCTTAAGGTAGGCATTGTCACGTAGTGACTGACTCTTGTCACCCCCAACTGGTCTCTTTGGGTTCTTATTAGACATATAGTTATCACTCTTAAATGTTTCCCTTACAATGCGTATATTCTTGACAATGATTTAAAACTGGTGCATTAAAACCTCTTTGGTGTCACTAACACACAGTCAAGTACACATATTTAAGCTCCTGTCTCCTTAATTCCTCTTTACCCAAAATGCTGCATAAGTCAGCTCAGCAGTTTTAGTCTCAGGAGATACAGCATGATGACAGTGAATGCAAAAATTCCATGTTACTTTTTTGGCCATGAGCTGTCTGCACATTAGACATATTAAAGCTTTTATTTTAGCTTTTGGCTGCTTTGAATTAAAATGATGGCTTTTGCTATTATAATGAAATAATGTTTACACTTGGCTGTCTAACTATAGTCTGCCTCATTATGTTGTCACGGGATAACTAGTCTATAAGGGGAGCTGAAAGGGGGCTGCAAAAGTTTTGTGTACAGAAGGAGCCCTGGATATAGTGAGCTGGGAAAACGGTTTAGGCAACATTTCCTTTGTTCCCCTTCTTTGTCTTTGCATGAGTAAGAGACTTTGAAAATTAATAAAATTCATAATGATTGCTGTAAAGAAGTGCTTTGTAACTGAATAGATGTTTGAGGTTGGGAAAGGTATTCTGTGTGAAAAGTGAATCCTTCTCAAAACCATAAAGCCATGCTATATGGCCCTGTCTTTTCTCACAGTTCAAAAATGAATTAATGGACAGATATTTTCGGGTTCCACTTATGTTAATTAGTTTCAAACTACTTTGTTTTCTTGTCTGTTGAAAAAAATCTGTGCCTTTGTGTGTAATCGCCATGTAATTAGTAACTTGTAAAGTTTGTACTTGTATTGTAAGAAGTGACCGTGCAGTCAGACAACAAAGGTTAGGGTACCACCCATGTAGCAAAATGAAAGGATAGCCAAAAACAGATAAAAAAAAAAATCACAACTCATGAGAATTACTGGCAATGGTTAGCATTAGGAGTTTGGACCCTTAGAATAGTTAGTTTGGCAAGTCAGCTTCATACCTTGGGGACCGGAAGGGGGAGGTGGAGGAGGGGTCAGTCAGGTGAAGGGACAAGATAAGTTAAGTGTCAGTGCTCCCTCTCATTCCGGAGTGGTAATGCTTACCTTGATAGAGCCAGGAAGGTGTCACCCAGACATGCATGTGTGTTAGTATCTACTTGAGAACTTGTCATAAGGCTCTGTGTTTGCAATCAATGAAGATCGCTATACAACTAAACTGAACTGAATATTGTCTCAACTTATTGCAAGCAACATTTACCTGGGTTCATAGTCTATAATATTAGATATCATTGCCATAGCATTTTTAATGACAAAAAAGCTGAATTAAGTAGGAATAGATTGGCTGTTATTTCCCATGATGTATCTAAGCAACCAAAACACTTGTTCAAACTTAACAAGACATACATTAATCAAACACAGTCGGTATACTCTTCCTAACAAAACAGACTTTTGATTTCAAAAACTTTTTGGAAGAGTACTTGATAACTTTGGTTAATTTTGTTCAAAGGCTATCTGTACAGCCTGGTATTTCTGTATGCTAATGTGAGCTCTTAGAATTAATCTTTCCCAAAAATGTGGCTAGTCTGCCAGAAATGACCAGAGCCTCAACAAAAACAACAACGTTTATTTATATATCACGTTTTCATACACCTGGGGTTTCATGTATAAACGGTGCGCATGCACAAAAATGTTGCATATGCCCGTTTCCACGCTCACATCGCAATGTATAAAAACTAAACTTGCTGTAAACTCACGCACATTTTCATGCCAGCTCAATCCCTTGCGTACGCAAGTTCTCCAGTCGGTTTTGCAAACTGGTGGCACCCAGCGTCAAAGCAGTGCTACTGTTCCTGTGTGGTTTCCCTTTATTTTTTAGATTCACATGTCTGACTCGGCATTGTCAAATACATTATATATTATACATAAATACATATATCTGGGGAGGATGAAAGCCACTATCTAAATCAAGTGGACTGTATGGTAAACTGGTACAATAAAAACTCTCTCACTCTGAATGTAAAAAAGACCAAAGAAATGATATTTGATTTTAAGAGACAGAAATCTATATGTTCACCTATTGTAGTTCTGGGAGAGTAGGTAGAAATAGTGACTGAATATAAATACTTAGAAACTTACCTAGATAACAATCTTAACTGGAATACAAATACAAAAAAATTATTTTCTAAATGCAACCAGCGCTTACCGTTATTTCTTCTCCATAAACTCAAACTGTTTAAAGTAGACTAGGACCTCATGTTGTCCTTCTATCGCAGTATGATCCAGTCTGTGATCACTTACAGTTTCATTGCCTGGTTTAATAGTCTGACAAACCAAAACTCAAAAAAGCTCCAGCAAATTACAAAGTATGCAGCTAAAGTTATTGGGGCTGATGTAGATGATTTGACTAGTGTGTGTCAGAGGGCAATGTTAAAGAAACTGGAAATCATCTCAACTGATGACAGTCATCCATTACATGTAGAACTAAAGTTCAGTAAATCAGGAAGGATAGTCGCTTTGAAAACCCACATAAATCGCTCCAGAAACTCCTTTCTTCCTAGTGCCATACGACTTTTCAATAAGAAATATCAGAGATAAGGATTAAGGTTGTTGATATATATCCTGTAACCTTTTTTTTTTTTTTTGGTGTAAATATGTATTACCTAACTGCCTTACCTTAACCTTTCTTGTTTCTATTTGTATGTTTTATTTCATTCTGTCTGTTATTAGATGCAACTGAGAAGGCAAATTTCATGTTTTCTTGTGTAAACATGACTAAATAAAGAAACCTTAAACCTTAAACCTTAAATACATTGAAATTAACCGCATATCGTTTTTTAGTTCAAGGTATCTGATTGCAATCAACCTGTAACCATATCATGGTGCACCGAATGGCCAAACTATTCCAAATACCATAGCCATTTTAGCGTTGTTACTCTCAGTGTACCATTGAGTATTTTTATCCACTGTATCTGAGTGTGGAATGAGAGCTGTATAGCAGCTGATTGGAAATCTCTACGGCAGATTGTGTCAAGAGTGTGGAGAAATATCTGGATATCGCTTCTAGTACACGCTGCCTCAGCCATGGGCACAATCTATTTGAACTCTCCTATTCGTCAAATGCTTCAGAGCCTTTCCTGTACGGACTTTGTAGTTCAGAAACAGTTTCATCCCAAGAGCTATAAACACACTCAATCAGTCCATCAAGTGCAGTTTGTACTTATAAGTACAATTGCCTCACTGTAAACTTGCATTACAGTTGTAATATTGCACAACTTGAGCCACTTATGCTTTCATATTGTATATTTTTCACCATTTTTTATCCTATTATTATTATTGTTGTTGCTGTTATTTTACCATTTTATAGGAAAATAAGTTTATGGAGGATTTGTATATTGAATCTCATTATACTATACAATAACAATAAAGGAATTCAGTTCAATTCAATAGAAGAAAGCGCGTATTTACAGATTATGACGACTGCCTTCTCAGTTGATTTATATTTCCAGGCACTATCTTCTTGGAGCTCTTGATATCATTTTTAAGATTACATGCAGTAAAGTATATAAATTACATTATACAGAAAAATTTTTAACTTCATTTAAATAATGCAATTTATTAATGATTAAATATGCGAGGACTCCATGGTGCAGCGGTAGTGATGAGCTGGCGCCTCGTTCAGGGATTGTTCCTGCCTCGTGCTGTGTGCTAGCTGGGACTAGCACGACCCTGGATGGATAGATGGATGGAATAATTAAACATGTACTATGGATATATTTCAATGTTCCTTAAAAGTTTTGAAGAATCGGTGTTCTAAACTTACAGATGGTTTGAAATTTATTAAAGAGCTGATTGTGTGGAGATTGGTTATTTGGAGAAATAACAGGAAGGACAGGAATCGGGGGTTAGTATGTTTGAAAGAGACAGTACTGCTGCAATAAATTATTTTACTGAGGGTCACGCACAATGCAGCAAGCATCTTGCGGGAGGCAGGAACAATCTCTTGAAGGGGCACCAGCTCGTCGCTACCACTGCACCACTGTGCCCCCATATTTAATACATGCTTTAATTTCTATCATCATGAAAATGACATTAAGTATACATCTTAGTATTTAAATTGTTCAGAGAGCTGTAACATCATGAATGTAATGTATTCTGTGTCCTGTCAGCATAAGAGAAAGCCCATTTAAGAATCAAGTAGTGATTCACACACATAAGAGTACATAGAAGAACACATAGAATATGAAGCATTTAACGTGCTACTTTAGTTACAATGGGATTTGAGAAACTATTAAATTAAATGATTTTAAGATGAAATTTATGATGTTCTACTTTAATGACAAAATAAACTATGTAATTAAAGTGGAAATTTCGACCTTTTTTTGCCACTGTGTCCCAGTTTTTGTTCTTTTCTCAGTACCCTTATACATTTCCATATGACACTCAGACAGAGGGATACGCCTTTTCAAGGCGACTTTGATATCTGACCACTTCTTATTTATTTCTGGCACTGTGCAACTTTCTAAACTTGTACTTTGAGTTTCTCTGCCACTCTGTCACTTGATGAACTTCCTTTTGTTGTTTATATCTCTGCTTAAATCAACAAATAGTACGTTTTCCTTGCTTCTACTTGGTATTTGCTGAAATTCTTCTTTTTCCCCTGTGCTTTTGCCATTGTCTTTTCACAGAATGCAAAACATAAGGGGCTATTTATATTGATTTGCATATTCAAAGAGGCGTGGAAGAGAGAGTGGAAGAACGTGGAAATTTGCGTATGCACAGATTTATGTATCTAGATTTTTTTGTATGTACGGACGTTTCCGCTTTTGTCCATACACCATGTTTTAGTGTGAATTCTATGCATGGCGTTATGCATGAGGCCCCTGATGTAGCTCAAAGTGCTTTATAATTGAAGGAAGAAGAAAAAATATAAAAGTAACATTAGGCAATACTAAGTAACAAAGAATAAAGTAAGGTCCAATGGCCAGGAGGACAGAAAAAACAAACAATAAACTCCAGGGGCTGGAGAAAAAAAAACAAAATCTGCATGGGTTCCGAGGCCATGAGACTGCCCAGCCCCCACTGGGAATTCTACCTAACAAAAATGATCTAAATCAGTCGTCATGGTTTTCAGGCTTCATGTGGAAGAATCAGGGCCTTCAATCCATCAAAGTAGGGACTGCATGGTGCCTTGATCAGGTGGTAGTGGCACAGATCGCCACCACAGAAAACCAGAAAAATAACAGCAGAGAAAATAGGGTTTAGTACAAATTGCGGAAATAGGATAAAAATAATAATTAAATGCACATTCAGAATATCAGGGTTACACTAAAATGAAGCTATGAGAAAGTCATGTTAAAACAATGGGTTTTTAGCAGTTTTTTAAAGTGCTCTACCGTATTAGCCTGGCGAATATCTATTGGTAAACTATTCCAGATTTTAGGTGCATAACAGCAGACGGCTGCCTCATTGCTTCTTTTAAGTTTAGCTCTTGGAATTATAAGCAGACACTCATTTGAAGATATAAGGCTACGATTTGGAGTGTAAGATGAGGGGCATTCCGAAATATAGGATGGAGCGAGATAATTTAAGGCTTTGTATACCATAAGCAGTATTTTAAAGTCAATTCTAAATGACACAGGTAACCAGAGTAGTGACATCAGAACTGGAGAGATGTGCTCGGAGTTTCTTTTGCTAGTTAAGATTCTGACAGCTGCATTCTGCACTAGTTGCAATCGATTGATGTATTTTTTGGGTAGTCCAGAGAGGAGTGTGTTGCAGTAATCTAATAAACTAAAAACAAAAGTGTGAAGTAAAAGGGATCTAATTTTTGCTATATTTCTTAAGTGCAAAACTGCTGTCATAGTGATCTGATTAATATGTGATTTAAAATTTAGGTCAGAGTCAATAATTACCCCTAAATTCTTTACCTCTATCTTGACTTTTCAGCCTAATCGATCAAGTTTATTTCTAATACTCTGATTATATCCATTTTTGCCAATCACTAAGAGTTCTGTTTTCTCATTTAGTTTGAGAAAATTACTACTCGTCCATTCAGAAACACGAGTAAGACATTGTGTCAGTGAATCAACAGAGTCGGGGTCATCAGGCACTATTGATAAATACAGTTGTGTGTCATCAGCATAGCTGTGGTAGCTCACGTTATGCCCTGAGATAATCTGGCCTAATGGAAGCACGTAGATTGAAAAGAGCAGTGGAGCCAGGATAGATCCTTGTGAAACACCATATAGAATATCATGTGTCTTGGAAGTATAATTACCACAACTAATTTTCTACCTGTTAAGCAAGAGTCAAACCAATTTAAGGAATTGCCAGACTGACACCCACTGACTAAGCCGATTTCTAAGAATATTGTGATCAATGGTATCAAATGCGGCACTCAGATCTAAGAGGATGAGAACAGATAAACAGCCTCTGTCTGAATTTACCCGCAAGTCATTTACTACTTTAATGAGTGCAATTTTTGTACTGTTATTTGTTCTAAGACCTGATTGAAACTTGTCAAGAACAGAATGTTTATTCAAGTGATCATTTAGCTGCAAAATGACTGCCTTTTCTAGGATTTTACTTAAGAAAGGCAGGTTAGAAATAGGTCTAAAATTTTCAAAAACAGAGGAATCGAGATTATTTTTCTTGAGCAGGGATTTAACAACAGCAGTCTTAAGACAGTCTGGAAGATCTGTGTATCTAATGATGAATTTATTATGTTAAGCACACTATCAATTAGCAATTCTTTGAGAAAACTTGTTGGTATTGGGTCAAGGACACAGTTGAGAAATTATTCTAAATGAATTAGGTAAATCTATCCTGGTGAAAGAATTTAATTTGCTTAAAATGGAATGCAGTGGTTTAATAGGATCAGCATATATACTATATTACTTCTAATATCATTAATTTTGTGATTAAAAAATATAGCAAAAGCCTCACAAGTTTCACTGGGCGTTTTTTGGAGGCATTCAATTCAGAGACCTGGGATTAGCATACGATCAATAGTAGAGAATAAAACTCTGGGATTACTAGCATTGTTATTTATAATTCTAGAGAAATAACAAAGCCTCTCATGTTGTGTATTCTGTTGTTTTAGCCTTCAATATTTCATAGTGGACAATCAATTTAGTTTTTCTCCATTTACGCTCTGCTCTCCGGCATGTTTTCTTTAAATCAGACATTCTTTGGGTCTTCCATGGTGTAACAGAGCTGGAGTGTTTTTTAAATATCTTTTCAGGAGCGACTATGTCAGCAGCAGCTCTCACTTTAACATTAAAATTTACCACCTGACTATTTATATTATTATCACTATTGTAGTAAGCACTACAAACAGACTGGTTGCTTAAAATGCTTGTAAACTTTGAAGCTGCAGATAAATCAAACAAGCGTTTTTTAACAAGCACTAATTCATTCAGTTTTATACTTCTTGTGCTTGCATAAGACTGAAAGTGTGTGCAGCCATAATTTAGTTTATTTTTTGTGTACAGAAATTCACTGTACAAATGACTAATTACATACTACATACCCAAAATGTAAAATGTAGTAGTTCAAACTCATAAACATAAATGGAACTCAATAATATAAAGTATGTCCATTAAAATGACATAAATTTAGGCAAAAGGGAGTGCACTTTAGGTGCAGGAGCAACATGTGCCTTGTTGTCTATATCCAGCGTTTTTAAATTCCTTAGATGTACTTTGAAAACTTGTTTTGTAAAGTGATAGTAAGGGCTCCTCCCTCGCACTAGCATGTTGATTGTATCTTTGGCAACTGTTTATAATATTTTAACTGCTTACTGTCAACTGAGAAGATATTAATGAAATTGTTTAACACCAAAAAAAGTGTTGTAAATTATGTACTTCATTTCTTTTAGAAGAATGATGTTATTTTAGAAGCAGTATTAACCCTCTATCTTGTAATGGTTGATTATAGTTATGTCACATGAAAGGGTACATAAGAGCCAGCAGAGTGGTCAAAGCTATGACAGATTAGGTAAAATGACCACCCTAAAGAGTGGGTGGGTGGGTGAGTGAAGTGAGCATTACAGAATAAATTTAAGATATAAAAATAAATTGTATGAAACAAATCACTTATTTAGAGAGTTTTTTTCTAATTTATAGAGAAAAATAGTACTAGGGTGTTGTACCGTTAGCCATTATGGGTGTAGTGAGAAGTTAAGCAAAATGACACCTTTTATTGGCTAACTAGAAAGATTATAATATGCAAGCTTTCGAAGCAACTCAGCCCCCTTCTTCAGGCAAGATGTAAAAACTTAGTAAATGTCCTTGGAAACTGTTGTGATGGTGAACTTTACCAGTATAGCAATTACATTTAATGAAGCTTCTCAGTGGAAATCTGGAATGAACCACTCCCAGAGAATTTACTAGGAGAAAAAGGTATTTTTCATAGTGTTACACTTCATTTGTATAAATACATTTTTAACATATTATAAGTTCTTTGATATTATCCTGTGAAAGAAATAAACAAAAAATATGATGGAATATTTTGTATAGAAAAATAATAAAAAAAAAACCCAATTTGGTTGTTTTGTTAACCTTCCATTAGTTACTAAGGTTATGCCATTTTCTTTCATGTATATGTGTGGTGCTGCTGTGAATTGACAACAATTTTGAATTGCTTTATGGATTTTTTATAATTTCTTCAGGTTTCTTTCTTTGATCAGAGATCAAATGTTTTTCCCTAGAAGTAATGTTGGAAGCTGTAGCTTTAGACTTCTTATTATATGTATTGTTCTATATTTTCTGGGGTTTTGACATGTGAGGAATCCATTTCTTTGATTATTTTCACGTTTTATGTTTAATTTTAAAAGTTGATTTTTGCTAATGTTTTGGTTTTCTTTATTGACGTGAGGCTGTTTTTAAAATAACGTCATCTTCATTATCATGCCAATGACTCAAGGGAGGTTATTTTATACATATGGCACTGTTTGCACTATAACTTATTCCTTGGTGGATAAAATCATCTTAAAATGAATCTTTAGCATCCTTTGAATTATTTCCCAAGTAGGCCCTAGTGATAGGATTTTGTTTTAGGTTTTCGATTTTTGCTTTATCTTGGACTCTCGAGTATTGTCTTGTTCTTTATCTTTTGGTAACCCTGGTTTAGTTTTGTTCTCATGGGTTTGTCCCTTGCTTTGCCTGACCATGTCATACTTTTTGTTATCATCTCCTCGTATATTTCAGTGCTCTCAATAATCCCTAGGTACTGTCGCAGGTGGCTGGGGGGGGGGGGGGCGACCCAGCCGGGATGCCCCGGAGGACCAGAAGAGGGCTTACGCCTTCCCCAGACCACATGGGGGCGACCGCCTTGGTACCTATGGGGAACACGGGTACAGAGCTTTGAAGCTCAACACTGTAAGGGCCCATGGTCACTGCCAGGGGGCGCCCCAATGCCTTTGGAGCCCTAGACCTCAGCACTTCTGCCACACCCGGACAGAGGACAGAGCTCGGAGGAGAGGAGTGGAGGCAGACCAGAAGTGAGACAAGGCATTGTTTTGAGGGCCTGGACTGAGGGTGATTGGTGCTGCGGCACTGGGTTGTGTGTGTTCACCGTTGTATATACTTGTAAATAAACGTGTGTGGTGACTTTAAATCATGTCTACCTGTCTGTGTCTGGGCTGTTCCCCACAGTACTTTAATGTGTCCATAACAGCCACAGTTCCACGATGTCAGATGGTGAGTGTGTCTATGTGACATGGCTGTTGTAGCCTTGCATGTGGGTTTATAATGACATGGCTGTGGTTTATGCCTTATTAAAAAAAAAGCCAGATGATATACTCTACATAAGATTATTAGCTGATGTTTTGTGAATTGCTGGCCACTTTCCAGTATTTTAAAGCACTTTTTTCTAGTATCACACACGAGCGCATAGGCAGCTGCTTAAAGACCCAATGGATACCGTGGCATATCATGCCAGGGGACAACAACAGGGTACTAACCTCTCTTTCTCTATTTCTTCAGAAAGAACGAAGCACCACCGCCGTGAATTCACCCGGACTCACTAAGAAAAACAAGACACTTCCGGGTTCCTTCCTTCCCTCTGGTCCCCTTCTGATGACATCATTAATCCCATCTACCTCCACGGTTCCTTCCCAGCATTCCGTCTGTCTACTTCCGGTCCCACCCCATAAATTGTCCACCTGTCAATACCACCATTGTCTGTTGTAATTTGATGAAAAACACTGACCAGGCCACTTTTTGTTACAGTGGCGTAGTTGGCAGGATACAAGCCCGAAGAATGTCGGAAGGGCAGGACTTGAATACGGTGTTGACCACGATGATGAATGAGCTCCAGTCCATGAAGCTGCAGCAGGCAGCCACAAAGGTGGAGCTGGCAGAGACCAAGATGCGGCTGGACAACATTGAATCATATTAAATTATATTTGAGAGGACTGCCTCTCAGTGGCCGAGGGCAGAATGGGCGTCCATACTGGCGCCGTACTTGAAGGGCGTCGCGCAGCAGGCTTATCACGATCTCCCAGAGGAGGAAGCCGCCAATTACGACCTCCTGAGGGCCGAGATCCTGAACCGCTATGGCGTAACCTTAGGCCAGCAGGCGAGGGAATGGCAGCACTGGAAATTTGAACCCGATCGCCCAGCCAGGGCCAAGGAATTCGAATTCTGGGGCAAGCTGGGGCGCTGGCTAAGGCCAGACATCAACCAGGCGCACCAAGTGGTTGAGCTGGTGGCCTGTGATGGGTTAGTGAACGCCATGCCGGAGTACCTCGCCCAGCAGGTCCGTAGACATCTTTATAAGGATGTGAATGGCCTTCTGGAGGTTTTGGAGTGCCAACTGGCGGTGAACCAAGTTGGGGGGTCGGAGAGGTCTGCTCGCAGGGTCCGACAGGGACGTGTCACTACCCCTGAGCCCACCCATCGCACTGCGGAGGCTCCGGTTAGACCTAGAGAAAAGGTGCCTGCCCTGCCTCTCTGTTTCAAGTGCGGCGAGGTAGGGCATATCCTCACCGCCTGCCCGTTGAATGTCGAGCCTATGGATTTCACCTGGGCCAAAGGAGAGAGGTACTGTGCTCTGTCAAATCCCCTGGCTGTTCCAAATATGGGAGTGGTGTTGGTGAACAGGCACTCGGTTGTGGCGTTATATGACTCTGGGAGTAACATCACCATTGTTGCTCACTGTTATGTTCTACTGTGACAGTGGGTAACTCAACAAACGAGCATGACCTGTGTACATGGGGAGACCAGATTGTATGGTTCCACAAAATGTTTTATAACCTGGAAGGGTGACCTGAAACAACTGCTCGTTGCTGTATTGCCCGAGCCCCCCTGTCCAGTTATATTAGGACAAGACTGGTCGGAAAGTAAACGCGGCAGCTCAGGGACCACTCCTAAACCTAGGTTGGGTCTGATAATGGATGGACAAGGCACCATTCCAGCTGCTCCCACGCCGTGCTCTTCAGCAATTAGTGATGATGTGGACGACTGGGAGAAGACTCTCCGGCGACGGACATCGACCCAGAAGTACAAATGGGTGAGGATCAGGGCCAGATAGCCGCTAACCCGGTGCTACCACAAGACCCGCTCGCCAGCATAGACTACCAGTTTCGATCTATGCCAGCTTCTTTTAAAAGAGAACAGTGGAACAATGATTCCCCAAAGTTTGCCAGGAATGCCATCGTTTCCGTCGACATCACATTGCCAGATAATTCACTGCCACCGGGCCCTACTTTGTTTAGAAAACGATCTGTTGTATCGAGTAGCAGAACATGAAGGTGAGGTGAAAAAGTTGTTGTTAATTACGCGGAGCTACCGGCGGGAGATCTGAAAACTGGCTCACGCCCACCTCTTAGGCGCCCATCTCGGGGCAGAGAAAACCCTAGAGAGAGTGAAACTCTGTTTCTGTTGTCCAGGAATCAACAAGGAGGTCCGACGTTTCTGTCAGTCCTGCCTGGAGTGCCAGCTATGTCAGATACCCAGGAGGGACTGTTCTCTTCTAGTTCCGAATTCCCCTCATCAATGTTCCCTTTTAGAGGATCGGTGTCGATCTTGTAGGTCTCCTGGAACCTTCGACGCAAGGCCATAAATACATATTAGTTATGGTCGATTACGCAACTTCATACCCAGAGGCGGTTCCCCTGCGAACCGCTAATACAAAAAATATCACACAGGAGTTGGTAGGGCTTTTTTCCCCAAGTGGGTATACCCAAAGAAGTCCTTATGGACCAGGGTACACCCTTTACTTCGGATACATTCAGAGAGGTTGCCAAGTTACTCCATATTAAGCATCTTAAAACGTCTGTTTATCATCCTCAGACAGATGGGTTGGTGGAAAGGTTCAACCAAACCCTTAAACAGATGCTCCGCAAGGTAGTCAGCACGAACTGTAGGAACTGGGACCAGCTCTTACCCCTGGTGCTTTTTGCCTATCGGGAGCTGCCGCAAGCCTCCACGGGGTTTTCCCCTTTTGAACTTTATATATGGATGCCAACCCCGGGGTATTCTGGACATCCTAAAAGAGGGTTGGGAAGGAGAGGCCCTTCCCTCCACCAACATTTTGGAATATATTGCTCAATTACGCAATAGATTGGCTAAAATCTCACCCCTCCTAAAGGAGCACATGTCGCGAGCTCAAGCAGCGCAGGCGCAGAACTATAACAGAAACACCTCCCTGCAAGAGTTCTAACCGGGAGACCGAGTGATGGTGCTCGTGCCCACTTCCCATTCAAAATTGCTGGCTCATTGGCAAGGCCCTCACGTGGTTAAAGAGAGAAAAGGGCTCATCGACTATTTGGTGAAACAACCAAATCGCCGACTGACCGAGCGAGTGGATTTATCACATTAACTTACTGAAACCGTGAGAGATAGGGAAGACCACCCTCTCGCCGGTCCAACCCTCTCCCTTTTCTCGAAAAAATCAGACCTTAACATCGGACACAATCTGACTCCCCACCAGCGACAGGAGCTGGAAAGTGCGATCCTGTCTGTCCCGGAAATGGTCAGTGAGGCACCCGGCCACACCTTGCTGATTCAGCACGACATTGTGACGGACCCTGGGGTGGTAGTCAGGGAACAGCCCTATCTCCTCCCGGAGGCAAAACGTGCGGAGGTGGAGCTAGAAGTTGGACATGGACATCATTGAAGAGAGTCACAGCCCATGGTCCAGTCCCATCATCCTCATTTCTAAGCCAGATGGCTCCTGGAGATTTTGTAATGACTTTTGGTGTCTCAATCAAGTCACCAAATTCGATGCCTACCTAGTGCCCCGCATGAATGAACTCCTTGAGTGACTGGGGATGGCACGTTATTTGACTACTGTTGACATGACTATGGGATATTGGCAAATTTTCTTAACGGCATTTAGCACCCCTAACGGACACTGGAAATACAAGGTTCTCCCATTTGAACTGCACAGGGTGCCAGTGACCTTTCAGCATCTGGTAGACAGAGTGATAAAGGCCCACCAGTCCTACTGTGCCACCTACCTCAATGACGTGGTCATTTTTTCCGGCACTTGGGAGGAGCATGTGTTGCAGGTTTATGCCGTTCTCCTGACGCTAGCAAAAGCTGGGCTCCGTATCAATCCCCGGAAAATTTTTTTTAATTGAACCAGGCCAGATATTCACAATACCTGGTGGTGCTGGTGAAACCACAGTGTTCAAAAATCAAAGACATCCTAGAATGGCCCTGTCCGATAACCAAGAAGCAAGTGCAAGCTTTCTTAGGATTAGTGAGTTACTACCGCTGGTTTGTACCTCGGTTTTCCATGAGAGCCACAACCTTGACGAATCTGACAAAGAAAAGGGCTCCTTTTCATGTGGTATGGGATGATTTGATGGAACGGGCATTTAGTGACTTAAAGATGGCCCTCACAATGGCACCCATTTTGAGAACTCCTGACTTTTCTCTTCCTTTTCTTCTCCAGACCATTGCTTCGGACACAGGTCTAGGCGCCGTGCTGAGCCAAAGTATCGGTGGTGTCAAGCACCCCATGATTTACCTGAGCCGGAAACTGTTGGACCAGGAGACAAGGTATGTAGTGGTAGAGTGGGAAGCTTTGGTCATCAAGTGGTCAGTAACTCACCTGCGGTATTACCTGTTGAGTCGGGAGTTCACCCTGATGACGGACCATGCCACCCTCCAGTGGATGGCTGTTTATAAGGAGTCAAACCCTCGAGTCACCAGGTGGTTTTTGGACCTACAGCCGTATAAGTTCACTGTCACTTATCGCCAAGGTAACCTCCAGGCTAATGTTGATGCTCTCTCCCGGGTTCACAAGCGCATAGGGAGCTGCTTAAAGACCCAACGGGCACCATGGCATACCGTAACAGGGGACAACAACGGGGTACTAACCTCTCTTTCTTTATTTCTTCAGAAAGAATGAAGTACCACTGCCATGAATTCACCCGGACTCGCTAAGAGAAACAAGCCACTTCCGGGATCCTTCCTTCCCTCTGGTCCCCTTCTGATGACATCATTAATCCCATCTACCACCACGGTTCCTTCCCAGCATTCTGTCTGTCTACATCTGGTCCCACCCCATAAATTGTCCGCCTGTCAATCCCACCATTGTCTGTTGTAATTTGATGAAAAACACTGACCAGAATACTTTACAGTATACGGGGCCGGAAACCCCAAACGTTTATGCTTGTTGTGTTCTTTTTGTTACATTAGTGTGACCATACTCTTTGTGTGTTAATTTCCTCTGTTGTTTTCTGAGTTCATGTTTGTTTGTTTTGTTGAAGTCTGGTTTGCCTTTTCTTTGTGTTTTTGCCTTATAGGAGCTAGTGTATTTAGGTATGCAATTAGTTTTAATAAAGCAAATATTTAGTACTGAACTTCTTTGAGATCTTTGAACAGGGTAATGCCTGTGGAAAGGCAACAGAATATGGTTCAACAAAATCCAACAAAATTAACCTCAATGTAAGTAACATTTGAAAACGTTTGCAAATCATTTACTTGAAACAGATTCTGGCTGTTCAGGCCATGTAACTCTTTCAGTTGTCTTGGTTTGGTTCATCTCTTGAGAAAAATTGTGGGACTAAAGATGAAAGAATGGTAGAAAATGGTGGTTTACCCTCTACTTCACATGTAGTCTAAACAGCATCTACAGTACACCCAAATGATTGACTTTTTGTCTATTTCGTTGTAGTTAACCAGATTAGTTTCTCAGACTGTAAAAATGATTCAGAAGTAAACTATTCAGAATTGGTTATCAATAGTGATTAAATGTAGCATTGGTTCTGAAAGATGAATAGCTGTGTTTCTTCACCAGATCTGTAGTGCAGAATGTGAACGATCGAAAATATTATTTCAATCCTCAAGTGATTTCTTGGTCGTGTGTTTGTTATATTTATATAAATTAACTGGGAATATCATTGTGCTTTATATTTTATATTTTTTTAACTTAATTTAGACATTTTACAATTGGTTGCTATGATGACATACACGCTCAGGAAATGTGTTTTTGGTGGCCATCAAATTTATGGTCACACCACAAGCTCAGTATTTGTGCTTTTTTTCTAATAAAGTTTCTCAGGCAATTTCTTTTAAAGGTTTTTTGCTTTTGGATTAGACTTGTTTTTTCCTGAGTACAAGCCTGTGTTGTTCTTTTTGATCTGGCAGCAATCTCAGTCTTTGGTAAACAAATTCTGCTTAGTTCTGGCTACTCGATCTTTCTACCCTGTGAAAGACTCTTTTATAAGAGGATCAGATTGGTCACAACAGATATATAAAAATTAAGATATATGTGCATGAATCAAAACATTACAAATAAATAAATAAGTAAGATTTCTAATTAAAGTAAAGAACACACTCTTTTGAATCTCTTATTGATTATATAAAGGTATGAGACATCGCAATCGCAAACAGTAATGTCTCAGAGTTAACATGCACATGCTTCAGGGAATATTAATGGCAACTGCCACCATTTTCGAACCTGGTAACATGCTGTTGCATGATTTGTATACATTCACTGTACTCTCCCTTCTATGGTATAATTTGAAAGGTTTTCCCATTAGTGTACTTGGAACAGAGCTGGGCTCTTCAGGGCACTTAACGCTTTCAATGGTCTTGGTTTTCTTCATCTTTCTCTCTCTCTCTCTCTCTTACTCAGTAAGCCAGGTAAAGAAAGTCTCTAGATTTTTCAAGGTGTGTTCTTCTCCCTTTTTAGTAGGGCACCGGAAACATCTAAAAACACTCCAAAGATGAAGCTAGAAGACAGCACAAGCCAAGCTCATCACATACGAATGTGTACATCACATGATTCAAGGTGGCAAAAAAGTGGGACTCTGAAAGAGGAGTTCACTTTACTTCTGGCTGCAGCAGTGGAAGGACCTAAGGTCATAAAACTTTGCCAAATGAGGAGGCCTAATCGGATAACAAGAAGATAGATTACTTTGAAATCAGTTATTTGCTAAAGGCTCAAACTATTTAAGTTTATGAACTAAACAATGCCAGCATCTATTAACTTGGCAAGACTTGAATTACTTCTTAGACCTTAAAAACCGTTATATTTAAAACACATATTTCTATTGTATGACTGGGACTGAAATCTTGCGCAAGATCTCCTTCTCTGGTTGCTTTAACACCCCCCAACAGTCACACAAGAAGATCAGTCTGATTGGAACATAACTTTTTTTTCTGTTGAATAAATATTCAAAAAATATACAAGTAACCTCAATTATTCATCTTATTCTCAAGATTGCTTAATCCAGTTGAGAATGACGGATGTCATAGTGCAATCCAACAGCATCAGCCATATGGGATGAACCAAGCCAACCCAAAAACCCACTAATATACACATGCATTCATTTTATATTAAACAGACAAATCAAGAGAAACAAACTTTACAGTTCTCTTTGGGTATCAGTGTAACATGGTTTGAAAATGGACAGATACTTAAAAATAAAATGTGTTCTCATTACTCTAATTACTTCAAGAGTAACAAAACAAGTGGGACTTTGCAAGACTAGTAAAACAAATGTACATTTGGAAATGTTTGTTGCTGAGGTGACACAAAAGAAAATGAAAACTTTCTCCAAACGGTGAAACTTAAAACAAACTTATAAATTTAAAGGCATGTTTTAAATTATAATTGACAAAAAACATGAAAAAGATAAAATAGATGTCTTTAAATAAAACAGACTATTAGGAAGGCAGCCATGGTAAAATGTATTGTATGCTAATTTATTATTTTAATATAGTATGATTATTGTAATAAGATTTATTGTATTTTAACTAAAGTACCCAGCATTGCCCAGGTATTATCTGCATTATGGGTTAAGGGAAGGAAGCAAATATTTATGTTGGTATAAATATTGACTCTTTTACCATTGCTGGCTGAAATGCAATTTGTCCCATTTATCACATACGCTACCTCTCTAATAATTTCTATGCTCTTATGCTGCCATTCTTAAAATGATAAACATGTTCATCATCATCATCATCATGACATTATCAAATTAAAACATTTGTTGTTCCCTTTCTTCAAAGAAATGATTTTATTCAGGTGAAATAACCTTCTCCTATCCTTGTATCACACTTCCTTATCAGAATGCTCTTTAAATAGAAAAACACAGTTGCGATGGCAGTATGGACAGTTATTTTCTCCAAATGTTACAATATCTGGAATTACACAAACTTTTTCAAAAGGCTTTTTTTTTGTTGGGCGGACAAATAACCACATTCTTACTGGTGCTGACCTGAAAATGCCACGTGAAGATGGCTGCACCATTTTGGTTTGATAATGTGATTTTCTTACCAGCTCATTTCTGAAAAGAGTTTTTGAAAGGCCCAATGTCTAAATTTTAAGTTGGAACAACAGAAATATGTATGCAAAATTTCTTAAAGTTCAATTCAAGCAGTTTTGGAGTATTACATTAACCAGTTAAACCACCCTTCTCAATTAAATTGTTAAGGAAACAATTGAGCATCACATCGTAAGAACAGGTATAATATCAAATAATCACCATAGGTTTACAATGGGTTAGACTCTGTGGTAGAAATGTAACATCTTACTAAAGGAAGAAACATCCTCTAACAGGACAAATCAGTATCCAGGCAGGAGAAAAGCTGTTCATTGTATCTTTTAATTACTCCCTGACAAAATGCCTTAGATGGTGCATTTTTCAAAACAGTCTGTTACAACATGGACAGTATGTATCAGAGAAACAAAAAATAGAGGTGAGGTTCATTTTATAAACTATTGAATTTACATACAGTGTCAATCAATGCATACATTTACTCTGGTTGGTTCTTCGGTTTACACCTAAATGACATATAAAATAAAAATCTATTACATTATATTCTGGTTCTTCTTATACCTTTGAGTTCAGCCACCACCCTTGAAATTTCTGTGCATATAACAACTGTCCATTCTGGTTGTTTACAGGACATCTGCTGATGTCTTAGTCATCTTTCAGTACATTTTGTTGTTCACTTGACCTTTATCTGGTTTCCTGGCATGCCTGCAAAGGTTTCTGACATTTATTATGCTATTTCTTTAACATGAAAGCTATGTTAATCTATAATTATTCTTCCACATTCCCCCCTTTGGGACTTCTTAAAGTCTCACTAAAACTGTAAGGACTTGCTTCCTACTGTAACCCTATTACTAATCTGTATAAATCTGTGTATACTAAATATGTTCCCTCTTTGGGACTAAAAAGAAGTACAAGATTGCTGGATAGCTGAATTTGGGGAATAACAGAAATCAGTGGAACTCATTGATACCTAAGATAAATCACAATACATGCATCAAAGTCCTTTTTCTTCAGAGTATATTGGCATTACATGCTTTCCCCTATAAATGTCAGATATGTGTCCCATAACCTCACAATTTGCAAGCATGATGATAAAAACATTGTCAACAACTATTTGATTTCCTTCTTATCCAACAAATATTAGCTATCTTCACAGAAGTTCACAGAAGTGTACCTAGTCCTATGTTTTTCATCAATAGCCAGATCACTTAATATTATTGTGGGTGGCAACACAAACAGCTCAAGTATTTACTTTAAAAACTTCCAAAGTCCCTAGTTTATGATGCCAATGATGTGTACAACAATAACCAGAGATAGAATCCTTATACAAACAACCATGCTTATATCCTCATGCTGTCATCCACAAAGTTGCCCCAGATTACATCCAGCTGTGGTCTTAAATTAGATGATCACCTTTTCTGCATGGAAACGGCTATCTTCCTGAAAGTAGGTGTCAATCCTCCCTTCAGAAGAAGTCAGCATTACTCTCATTAATGCAAGCCACTGGCTAATGTCATGGTCACATTAAAATTGCATGGTTTATACCCAAGCGTTATTGATGTTAAAGTCTTCTGTCACCAGCTGGGATCCTTGGTTTGTATCTGGGCTTTCCAATTTCAGTAACTGCACACTCACTACTCCATGCCTAAGGAATTCCATCTCTGTTGTGTTGAATTATTACTTTCTTTTGCTATCTTCTATATTACCTAGGGTCAGGAAGCCATAATATATTATTTGTCCTGTATTTCCTCCAAATATTTTTGTCTGTATAGCCCTAATTACCCCAGTTCCTAAAAACAGTTAGCACTATCCCATAAAGTTAATTTATATATATATACACCGAAGGAAAACATTCAGTTTTCTCAGAAAATTCAAACTATTGGCACATAACCTTTGCTGTTATACAAATAACTTTACAAAATAAAAATATCAACATATTCTCCTAGAGGGAATGTGGAGCAGGTGGGCATTGGTCAGAAACCAATCCCATTAATATTACAAGTTCATAAGAGCCAAATGTCATAACTCTCCTACAGAGAAGACATACGTACAGGAGTGGCAAACAAAAAAAATAAAACATTAGCTAGTAATTAGTTAAAAAAACATGTTCTGTGGAGGTTCCTGTAGAAATTAGGAAATTAGGAAATGACTTCAACCTTCACCCTTGAGCTAGAATCTGGGTAGGCACTTTTTTGTTCCCCCTTTTCATAGAATAATTGATGGTAACATCAATGTCCTTCAGAGAACATCTCTCAGTCAGTATAGCAAGCAGATTCCACACTCTAGACTGGTAAATTCATAATTACTGTATTATGAGAAATGAGATTAAATAAACTAAACATTTAAGCTCCACATTCCCTTTCCCAATTGCTTTAAGTACAGAATATGCAGTCTTGAAATTTAAATTTAGAAAAGAAATTCATATTTCACTTCATCTAAAGCTAAACAGGTTACAGTATTTCCAAAAGTTTCAATTATCTTCCAAAAATACATCTATTATTACCCCAGCATGTACAATCTTAAAGCTAAACAGTTTTTATATTCATATCCCAGCTGTTTCTAAGCTAATATTTTACTCATTAAATTGACACATATATTTCCATCTAGTGTATGGCTTCAGAATTTAGCAAGTGGCTGGAAAGTTTTATTACAGCATCAAATTTTAGAAAATAAACTAAACCATCTATCACCCATGTAGTCATTCAAACATCAACATTCTATTTCACATTTAAGATATTCAAATTACTTGTGAACAAGGGGTGATGGGAAAATAAATCAGCATCTCACACTGTATCAAATGACGTAGTTAATAATAAAATAATTTAAAAATCTATTTTTTATTTAAAAATTCTGTCATGGTAGTTAGTCCATCCCACCATTGCATACAGTGCTTTAAAGAAAATATTTTGATATATAAAATTTAGCTATTCTTAATAATATTGATTTCTTTTACCCATAACCTCCTGTTAAGGCTAATAGTTTATGTAAGCCTTTTTGTTGATATTGTCCTGAGATGCTTCTTGCAGCTTCTCCAGAGTGTTGATCTGTAGAAAAAGCACAGTCTACCCTTTTCTTTAGTTAACCCCCCTTTTGTACAACATATCTTAGTACAGAATAATACCTAGACTGGAAGCCAGTGCTCATCCCCAGCTTTCTTGCTATCCTAGATAATATGTATTTTTTTTACATAAAACTTAATTTAAAAAATTACTAAAAGAAGTTTCTTCCATTTGAGTATGGCCATTACTCAATAGAAAAAGGCACACGCATATATACTAAATCTGGAAATATTTCATTGGACCTAATGAAGTTACACGCACACACACACATACCAGCAGCATTTTATCCTTGAAAGAAATTGTCTCCTTTATATTTTCTAATTATCAAAGAACATTTTTCCCCAAGACTTGATCATGGTCTGAAGGAAAGATGTTTTATAAGCAAAGTGGACACTTTCATTTTATCAAATATTGTATATTTTCAAAACTCACATTTTAACCCAAATTCACTCAGAGCTCTTTATTATTTATTATAAATTTATGGAGATATTTCTAAAATTGTATGCACAATTTATTTTACTTTAAACATTCAGTTAAATACAAGTACATTTCAGAGAAAGTCCTACACATTTCTTAGGCACACGAAGCAATTCTTTCAACTCGTCATCTCATACCACATGTTTCTTTAAATTCATTGTGCATCGTCTATTTTATTTGCACACTGTGCCTGGCACAAATGAAAACAAAGATATGACTCATTTATTTTCACAGAGAGAAAACACAAACTTTACCATGCTTCTTCCCCTATTCCTTGTTCTTACTACTTAACGTTTTCATACATTCTGCTTTTATCCCCATTTTATTTCATTCTATTTTACCCCTTTTTCTCATTCATTTTTTATTATTTTATTTTATCCTTATTTTCATTCTATTGTATCCCTATTTTCTATATTTTTTATCCCTGTTTTACTGTGGGATTCTCTTTATGGGTTGCAACCCTCTTAACACCCAACCACTTTGTACCCCCCCTGCCCCTCCCTCTCAGCGAACCAAGTAACAAGGAGTCTACTCAACTGGAATCACCCCCCCTTGGTGAAGTAAAAAGAAGTAGATGTACCCTATCCCCCTCCCGCCAAAACCCCAACCAAGTAACAAGAAGATCTACTGGGAAATCGTCATTTCTTTACATGGAGGATAGCTAAGCACACCCATCCATATCCAACCCTTCCTCCTAATCAGCCTATCACCCTTGCCCATTCTAAATGACCAATTCCTATTCGTATACAGCATTACTCTCTCTTAACCTAACTACAACCATAACTCTAGACACAAAACACTCATATTCTAATGGCTTGGGGTCTAACCAGCTCCTTATCCCCAAAAGAACAAATGAACATGCCTCATCCTACCATTGCTGGTCAACAATTGTATCCTCCGATGGGGAATCACATACAGCGGGTAACCAGTCCATTACAACTTCACATCGTCAGCTTCACGTTTTTTGAGATTCTGCTTGGAGTTCCCTCCGGGGTACGGAATGCCCCCATGTTGGGTTTTGGTAGAAATTTAACATCTTATTAAAGAAAGAAATTATCCTCTAACAGGACAAATCAGTTATCAGGCAGGAGGAAAAGCTGTTCATGGTATCTTAATTACTCCCTCAACAAAATGCCTTAAAGTTAGCATTTTTCAAAAGCAGTCTGTGCTTACAGCATGGTCAGAATGGTCAGAGAAAGAAAGGATATAAGTTAATTTTGTAAACTGTTGTATTTACATACAGTGTCAATGAATGCATTGGTCACGCTACTGGCATTACATTTCATGACCTCCCCGTTGTCATGTGGTACAAGTGAACATTGCAACTACAAGCAATGCATAGGCACAAAAACTTTTTAACTAACTGAAATTGACCCCAAATAAGAGAAAACAATAACAAAAATAAATTCCACCCATCCATCCATCCATTTTCCAACCCGCTGAATCCGAACACAGGGTCACGGGGGTCTGCTGGAGCCAATCCCAGCCAACACAGGCACAAGGCAGGAACCAATCCTGGGCAGGGTGCCACCCACCGCAGGACACACACAAACACACCCCCCACACCAAGCACACACTAGGGCCAATTTAGAATCGCCAATCCACCTAACCTGCATGTCTTTGGACTGTGGGAGGAAACCGGAGCGCCCGGAGAAAACCCACGCAGACACGGGGAGAACATGCAAACTCCACGCAGGGAGGACCCGGGATGCGAACCCAGGTCCCCAGATCACCCAACTGCGAGGCAGCAGCGCTACCCACTGCGCACTTATATAGAAAATCCGATAAAGAAATAAAAATGCAATATATTAAATGATCATGGAGAAAAATGAAAAACTATTCATATTCGTAACAAATAGTTTGTGTTTTATGTTTTTTGGATCTATTTTACTTATTTTTTATAATTTTGTAATTTATTACATAAATACATTAATTATGTAATCGATAGTTTGGTCTTTTGGGCCAATGGTTTCCTTTCCCTTTCAGTCCTGTTTTTGAAGCAGTTCATAACACTGTCATGATAAATAGCTACTCATCATTCTCACAGTGTGGACCCAGTAAAAGTTGCTTACAAATTAATAGATTTATTCATTTTTATATATACAATGAACTGGATTATGTTGGCTTAAAATTATTATTTGTTTTATTCATATGATTTTATTTGCATTTGCTTTAATTATATTTGTATTGGAGGAATATAGTACCTAAAGCAAAAAACTCGGTCAGGGATGGTGAAGGTGGAAACTCTACACAGGCAAGGACTGGGTTCAAGGTTCAAATTCAGGATCTTAGATTCAGGTGGCAACTGCGCTAACTAATATGACATCATTCTGAATGTTGTACTAATTGGAAAGTATAAATAGGACCAGTGTAATAGAGTATGAGTGAGTTTGTGGGTTCTGCGATGGCTTGGCACTCTGTCAGGGACTGTTTACTGCCATGTGTCAGATGCTGCTGGCATATGTTTTCTCACAATGCTGAATATGATTAGAGAGTGTGATTATGTTGTATGTTTTGTTCCTTATTTGTCTCATGGCTGCCATTTGTACTACTGCCCATTTAGTTCCTCTCAGGTTTGCAATAAACCAGGGGCTGTTCTTATAATCTGACTCCAGAGTTGGGCTTGCTGCATAATATTCTACATTAGTATCATACTATTAAACATTTCTAGACAATATGTTTTTTTTGTTGTATTTTTTTGGCAGTACAACTTTGCATGTGCTTCATACTTGAATGTTTGAATGGTGTAAATTGATCATTTTGAATTTAGTGGGTTGTTCAGCCCTGATAATAATGAAAATAGTTGTGCATAAAACTAAATAGCTGTGTGTTAGTTAAAATAAATGGCTTAATGTGTTTTGCCTGTTTTCATTAGCTTAATGTACCTGATGAAATGCCAGACTATTGGTTGACCACTTTGCAGCAGAACTGCATGTTCACTTAATTGTTCCAATTAACAACTCAAAAAAAAACCAATTCATTAGGAAAGCCTTCAAGCAGAAAGCATTTATCGAAATCAACATCTTAAAACATCTACAGAATATATTCCACTACTCAGGAATGCAATCCTCTATTTGGAGGCTAAAGAGGAAAAAAGAAATCAGTAACAAACAGAAAGAACATAGGTTAGTGTGGGTTTTAGGAGACAAACAATGAAGAATAAACATTGCTGCAAACACTTGAAAACATTTTAACATTGAAAACAGTTTTATTTGGTTTTTTAAAATGTTGTCTTTAAACGAATTACAGGAAAAAAGGACCAAGACTGCTTTGAAATAGTATACCTGAAAAGATAGATAGATAGATAGATAGATAGATAGATAGATAGATAGATAGATAGATAGATAGATAGATAGATAGATAGAACATCTGCAGCATGTTATTACAGATGTTGAAGGACGCCAGCCTTCTAAGGAGTATAGCCGGCTCTGTCCTCTTCTTACACAGAGCATCAGTATTGGCAGTCCAGTCTAATTTATCATCCAGCTGCACTCCCAGGTATTTAAAGGAATGGACCTTGATGAGTTGAAATAAAAGCAATTATAATATAGTTTATAAGAAGACTAGTAATAATAATAACAACTTAATCAAGTCAGTCTGTGCTGCATTCTATAATGATAATTTAACAACATCTACATTTATTTGCAGATTGCCAGGTGCTTACATTTTTACTTTTTAAATAACAATTGAGATCACTACTGCAATGGTTTAATAGACATCTATTATTACAAGAGATCTTAGTGAGTCTAGCCATTTAAACAGCTCAGTTAATAGTGGCAATTGCCGACAACTGTGAGGATACTTGGGCTTATAAAAAATGAAATAATTTTCATAACATAGCTGTAAAATACATCTTTCTACACCAATCAGAATAAAGAGAACAGTTCAGTTCATCTCACACCCTGTGCTTCGTATGTAGAATATCTCGATAGAATAAATGTCTTTGCCAAAACATCTTCACATTTAATGGGCACTACCTTCATAGACGCTTAAAGAATTAAATATTATGATCTCATTATCTCCATGGTAGAAGGTGTTAGACAAATAGAAACATTTCCCTTATAATTCCAGTCTTTCTGGTCTTTTAGAACAACTAGTCAAGCCTTACTATTTAATATCATCATAGTAAAGCAATAAAGAAAAGAGGTTGTGGTCTTCCATTAGGTCCACCAGTAAAAGTAACAATTATGATACTAACAAAGGTTTTCTGACACACTGACATACAATTTTTTTAAAATAACATATTAACATATGTTAAAATGTGTTCCAAGACTAAAAGGTACATCTGTTTAAAATATAATGTTCAGTTCAATATAAATAAAATGTTTTCTGTAAAACATTGTTAATTCTCAGGCCTATTGAATACTAATAATGCTATAATTGGAAAAAGTAAAAACACACTTTTTTCACAAAAAGAGCAATTAGTGTCTGGAACAGTTTTATCAGCAGATGTTGTGGCAAATGAAATGCAATATGCCAGGATGTAACTTGATTCTGTTCTGAGCAACATAAACAGCTCTCAGCATTTACTGTAATGCCAAATCATACAAAGGGTATTTCACTTTGTTGTGGGCTCGCACAGGTTTTACATCCTTGTCTATGTATACTTTGCTACCATGACTTTGCAGTATTTATGTTAGACATAGATAGATAGATAGATAGATAGATAGATAGATAGATAGATAGATAGATAGATAGATAGATAGATAGATAGATAGATAGATAGATAGATAGATAGATAGATAGATAGATAGATAGATACTTTATTAATCCCAAGGGGAAATTCACATACACCATCACCAGCATACTGATACAAAAAAACAATATTAAATTAAAGAGTAATAAAAATGTAGGTAAAAACAGACAATAACTTTGAATAATGTTAACGTTTACCCCCCCCCCCCCCCCCCCCGGTGGAATTGAAGAGTCGCATAGTTTGGGGGAGGAACGATCTTCTCAGTCTGTCAGTGGAGCAGGACAGTGACAGCAGTCTGTCGCTGAAGCTGCTCCTCTGTCTGGAGATGATACTGTTCAGAGGATGCAGTGGATTCTCCATGATTGACAGGAGCCTGCTCAGCGCACATCGCTCTGCCACAGATGTCAAACTGTCCAGCTCCGTGCCTACAATAGAGCCTGCCTTCCTCACCAGTTTGTCCAGGCGTGAGGCGTCCTTCTTCTTTATGCTGCCTCCCCAGCACACCACTGCGTAGAAGAGGGCACTCGCCACAATCGTCTGATAGAACCTCTGCAGCATCTTATTGCAGATGTTGAAGGACATCAGTCTTCTAAGGAAGTATAGCCGGCTCTGTCCTCTCTTACACAGAGAATCAGTATTGGCAGTCCAGTCAATTTATCATCCAGCTGTACTCCCAGGAATTTATAGGTCTGTACCCTCTGCACACAGTCACCTCTTGATGATCACGGGGTCCAGGAGAGGCCTGGGCCTCCTAAAATCCACCACCAGCTCCTTGGTTTTGCTGGTGTTCAGTTGTAGGTGGTTTGAGTTGCACCATTTAACAAAGTCCTTGATGAGGTTCCTATACTCCTCCTCCTGCCCAGTCCTGATGCAGCCCACGATAGCAGTGTCGTCAGTGAACTTTTGCATGTTGCAGGGACTCTAAGTTGTATTGGAAGTCCGATGTATATAGGCTGAACAGGACCGTAGAAAGTACAGTCCCCTGCGAGCGCACCTGTGTTGCTGACCACAATGTCAGACCTGCAGTTCCCGAGACGCACATACTGAGGTCTGTTTGTAAGATAGTCCATGATCCATGCCACTAGGTATGAATCTACTCCCATCTCTGTCAGCTTGTCCCTGAGGAGCAGAGGTTGGATGGTGTTGAAGGCGCTAGAGAAGTCTAGAGAAGAGAGACTTGTTTAATGAATGAACTAATTAAATTCATTAATTTAATGAATGAATGATAAAAACTAATTGATAAAAAAATCTATTTTTCCCAAATTTACTTGAAGTCACCTATTAAAATAAAAATTACAAAGATCATAATAATAATAATAATAGCTACCTACCTGCTTGCCTTTGAATACCATTGTCTTTACAAGTGATGTGCTCATGGCTTGAGCAGGCAATTACATGGGAAGACCAGGGGTATATAAAAAATGGACACTCCATGAAGTTCTCATTTTCCAAAAATAAACCTTCTTGGCTGAAGCTTATAAAATGTAACAAGTAATGATTCTTTAATTTTAAGTTCAATCCATTGTCATATGTTACAGTACAATTAGCTTCTAAATTGTCAGTATTATGACAGTTCAGATGATAAATAAATCCAATAGAACACAATCAGTGCACCACCCCAACATCAAACACTTATATTTGTTTAAAAATGTTTTTTTAAAGCACACAAAACATGAGTTTGGAAAACAAGACAAAACATTTTTTGCTCATGAGACTAAAATAGTAAAGATTATAACATAATTGCAGGTTAATAATTATCAAGAGCGACGTTTGGGGGTGGCAAGTGGGGGTGACCGCCCCAGGTCCTGTGCCTAACGGGGCCCTGCTTTTGAGGTCTGCGTGTCTCGTTCATGGGATTAACCAAGTTATATTTTACAGTATATATAATTTGAGATGCTTCTAAGAGGAGCCCTTTTAAAATCCCTCTTCAAGTTCAAATTCCGTACATGTACGTCTTTGAAAACATTCCCATAGTCCTGAATATTAATGCACAAAAACATGTATTGCTAATGATAACCGGCTGACATGATATCAACGTGAGGTATGACTATGACATCCTGCATATCGAGACTCAGAGTATACTCAGAGTCATTGTCAAGATGACCCACTGAAGTTCAAACCAAACACCAGAATGGGGGTAGAAAGATGATTTAAGTGACTTTGAACGGTGAAATGGTTGTTGATGCCAGATGAGCTCGTCTGAGTATATTTAAAAACTGTTGATCTACTGGGATTTTCACACATAAACCATCTCTAGGGGTTACAGAGAAAGGTCCGAAAGAGGGAATGTATCCTATGAGTGGCAGTTCTCTGGGCAGAAATGCCATCTTGATGCCAGAGGTCAGAGGAGAATGGCCAGACTGGTTTGAGCTGATAGAAAGGCAACAGTAACTCAAATAACCAGTCGTGACAACCAAGGTATGCAGAAGAGCATCTCTGAACACACAACAAATTGAACCTTGAAACAGATGGGTTACAACAACAGGAAACCACACCGAGTGACACTCCTGTCAGCTAAGAACAGGCAGCTGAGGCTACAGTTCTCAAGGGCTCACCAGAATTGGACAATAGAAGATTGGAAAAACATTGATTGGTCTGGTGAGATCACGATTTCTGCTGTAACATTTAGATAGTAGGGGAAGAACTGGCGTCAACAACATGGAGGCATGGATCCATCATACCTTGTATCAACGATTCAGGCTGGTGGTGGTGCAATGGTGTGGGGGATATTTTCTCTTGGCACACTTTGGGCGCTTTAATAGCAATTGAGCATTGTTTAAATGGCACAGCCTACCTGAGTACTGTTGCTGACCATGTTCATCCTTTATGAACACAGTGTACCCAACTTCTGATGGCTACTTCCCAGCAGGATAACGTGCCATATTACAAAGCTCAAATCATCTCAAACTGGTTTCTTGAATATGGACAATGAGTTCACTGTACTCAAATGGCCTCCACAGTCACCAGGGGCCTCATGTATAAATGGTGCGTACACACAAAAATGTTGCGTAAGCCCGTTTTCATGCTCACATCGTGATGTATAAAACCTAAACTTGGCGTAAAGCCACGCACATTTTCACACCAGCTAAATGCTTGGCGTACACAAGTTCTCCACTCAGTTTTGCAAACTGGAAGCACCCAACGTCAAAGCAGTGCTTTTATTCCAATGTGGTTTCCCTTTCTTTTTTAGGTCCACATTCCTGATGCGGCTTTATCAAATACATTGAAATTAAGCGCATAATTTTATTAGTTTAAGGCATCTGATTGTAATTAACCTGTAATAATATAATGGTCCACGGAATGGCTAAACTATTCCAAATACCATAGCTGCTTTAGCATTATTTCTCTCAATATACCACTCAGAGTATTTTATCCCACTGTATCTAAGAGTGGAATCACAGCTCCTACAGCAGCTAATCGGAGATGAGAATGATCGGTATACAGCATCAAGAACACGCCTGCCTCAGCCATGTGCACAGTCTACTGAACTGCTCTCAAATGGCAAATGCTTCAGAGCCTTTCCTGTACAGACATTGTGGTTCAGAAACAGTTTCACCCCAAGAACTATAAACGCATTTCAATCAGTCCATCACGTGCTCCTTGTTGAACTGTTTGTACTTATTAGTACAATCACCTCACTGTAAACTTGTGATAAAGTTATAATATTGCACAACCTGAGCCACTTTATAAAGAGCCTATTTACATATGATGACGATATCATTTTTAAGATGAAATGCAGCAAAATATGTTTATTACATTATACAGATAAAATGTTAACATCATTTAAATAATCTATATTGTTAATAATTAAACATGTGAGGACACAGTGGCACAGCGCTAGCGACGATCTGGTGCCCCCGTTCAGAGATTGTTCTTGCTTCACGCTGTATGCTTTCTGGGGACTGGCGTGACCCTGGATGGATAGATGGATGGAATAATTAACCATTGTCACACACTGTGCGCATTGGAGCGCAGATAAAGGGCTTGAGTAAGGGCAATTCTGAGTCATACCAGGATGTGGCAGAGTGCACTGACTCTTTTCCTCCCTTTCCTGTAGACCATTCACGGGAGATCCCACCTGGCCCTCTTCACGTCACTTCCGGGACCGTGCCTATGGAAGGAGACCTTGCCGGCTCCGGCCCCTGTGATGTCACGTCCAGGCTTGAACCTATGGCTGAAGACCTTCATGAGCCCCGACCCCTTTGACCTCACTTCCTGTCTTCTCCTTTGAAAGCCTCCACCTTTTCCCTATTCCCTCAGTTCTGTTTTGGACTAGATTTTGTGCACATCAGTGCTGTATTCATTTGAACGACTTAGCAGCCAGGAAATTATACGGGTGGCTGCCCCAAACCTTTCCATGACTCTGAGTCAAGTTTGTGACACCATGTACTACGAAGATATTTCAATGTTCCTTAAGAGTTTTGAAGAATCGGCATTCTAAGCTTACAGATGGCTTAACATCTATTACAGAGCTGATTGTGTGGTGATTAGTTACTTGGAGAAAGAAAAGGAAGGACAGGAACTGGGGGTTAGTACGTTTGAAAGAGACAGTACTACTGCAATAAATAATTTCATCGGAGGTCACGCACGGCACAGCAATCATCTTGCGGGAGGCAGGAACAATCTCTGGATGAGGTGCCAGCTTGTCACTATCACTACGCCACCGTGTTCTCATGTTTAATAACACGCTTTAACTCATCATGAAAATGATATCAAGTTTACATCTCAGTATTTTAATTATTTAGAGAGCTGTATTTTCACGAATGTAATGGATTCTGTGTCTTGTCAGAGGAAGAGAAAGCCCGTTTAAGAAGCACGTAGTGATTCACATACAATAGAGCACATAGAAGAACATATACAAACAAAGCATTTAACGTGCTGTTTTAGTTGTGATGGTATTTGAGAAACTAGTAAATAAAACAATTTAAAGATGAGGTTTATGATGTTCTACTTTAATGACAAAATAAACTACATGATTAAAGTGAAATTTCAAGAATAAAGTTGACATTTCGGGCTTTTTTCCCCACTGTGTGCTTATTTTTTTTTTTCTTTTCTTCTGTACCCTAATAAGCTCTCATATGACATTCAGATGATGGGCTATGACTCGCCATTCTTCCATGGCGACTTTTGATATCTGACAACTTCTTTGTTATTTCAAGCACTAGTGCGACTTTGTCAACTTTGAGTTTTGCGAGTTTCTCCGCCACCTCTATGTCACTCGATCAACTTCTTTTTTTGTTTGTTTATACCACTGTTAAACCAACAAATAGTAAGTTTTTTCCTTGCCTCCACTTGGTATTCACTGAAATTCTTCCTGTTTTCCCCCCCGTGCATTCTTGCCCTTGCCTTTTCACAGAACACTGAGCTTAAGGGCTATTTATATTGATTTGCATATTCAAAGAGGCGTAATTCTGGGAGGAGTTTGGAAGTGTTGGAAGGCGCGTTACTTTTCACGCTGACCTGGGATTTATGTAACGGAAGAACGTGGAAGTTGGCAAACGTACAGATTTATGCATCCTGGAATTTTTTTTGTGTGTACGCACATTTCCGCTTTTGTCCGTATGCCATGTTTTAGTGTGAATTCTGCGCATGGCATTATGCATGAGGCCCCAGATCTCAATCCAATAAAGCACCTTTGGGATGTGATGGAATGGAAGATTTGCATCACGGATGTGCAGCTGACAAATCTGCAGTAACTGTGTGATGCTAAATTGTCAATATGGACCAAAATCCCCGAGGAATGTTTCCAGCACCTTGTTGAATCTATGCCAAAAAGAATTATGGAAGTTCTGAAAGCATAAGGGGGCCCAACCCGTTAATAGCAAGGGTGTACATAATAAAGTAGCTGGGGTGAGTGTATGTAAAATAATATGATTTTGTATAATTAATTTTTGTAAAGTTGAACAATAATATAAGAGAAGTGTGTATAAATGACAACAAATAATATATTTAAAATTGTTAAACTGTGTTGGAAGCATCATGATTTCTTATTTCAATACACTAGTCAGTTTTCTGAGCTGAAAATACAGGCCATATAACTTTTTTTGTAGAATGTCAATAGAAAATATCACTACTTTTTTAAGAGAATTTTAAAAATATATTTCATATTATACGTAATATAGAAAAAATGTCATCTTGTCATAGTAGTGGTAAAATATGTCTTATCATAAAATGTCATAAAAAATAAAATATAAAATGAAAAAATGAAATAAAAAAATAAAAAATTTCATGGTAGTATAAAATATGAAAGAGCAAGGATTTCAGTGAACTACCATCTACCATGAATATACATTGAGTAAAATAATTGTTCACTTTGAAAGCAGGTATAGATAGGTAGAAAATAAAAATTTTACCTGAACCAATACATTTATAATATTAGGTTGGGGAGACTTCTATTATCCCCGAGAGAAATTTGTTGGCAGCATAAATGTACAAAAATTATATAGGACACTGCTGCACTGATTTCCAGAAAAATAATTGAAGACAGAACACCTTATAGTAAAATTATTACAGTCAGTACACACACCTATATGTCACTGCAAATAAGAATTATTTCCTTTATCAGCACACAATAAAAATTCAGAATTCAGCAGGATCACTTAAACTACTAGATGTCAGAAGTATACAAAGATGCATATAAAAGACACATAGATAGAAAATTATATTTTATCTAAACAAATAAATGTATTTAGAATGTGTTTTTTATATTGTGTTAAACCCTGCTAAAGTATTATTTTTATTTTCTGTTTGTTATAACATATACAGTACCCACAAACCAATTATTGAATCTTATAGGGCATGGCTGAGCCACTCTCTTTGTGAGGATACAAACTGATGACATTTTTGAGTGAATAAACTCATTGATACCAATAAATCTGTAAATACATGGAGATAATAAGCAAACTCAATGGAGGCTCAAGCACTGGGAGGCAGAAATGACAGCTCTGTGCTACCCACTTTGCCTATGGTAATACATCTGTACAAAGCATTCTGAGCTTCAGCGTGATTAAAAAGTAAATATATACCAATAATGGCTGCTCATTTCTGGTCAGTTGATTGTATGCTGTACCGAAGCACAAGCGTGCATGATGAACCAATGTGGCATCTAGCAATATTTTTCCAAAATAATGAAGTAAGTTTTCATATAATGAGACTGTGAGTGATCATAAATGTGACTTTTTCAGTGATTATTGTGTAGATGTCTACAGAACTAAGACAGTAATACACATCTGGGTGTCAACACTAAGTAATGTTGAGATGATTTTTCAGTGTGAAAAGTATATACTGGAGATAACTGCACCCTTGGGATTGAAAACTTACTACAGAAGAAGACAATCTGTGATTTGAAGCACATGGGTGGTCTCCTTCTAAAATTGCTGAACCTCTCAGTAATGGTTTTCTTTTCGCTTGTTTTCATTCCTAAAATGACACAGATGCATTGTGTTGTAATATGTGTGCAATCTTCAGACGTGGATCAATACTAGATAGCACTTTTGGCTTAAACAATTTGGGAAGTTGCTTTAGTTTTCAAATTGGGACCCCAGTACCCTTTACCTCCTTTATCATAAACAAACTGTTTTACTAACCTTTTTACTTTTTTTTTACTTTTAAACACAGTTCCATGTGGCAAATTAACACATACCTTAATTGGGAAGAAATAACTTTGACGTGAAAAATATTAAACTTATCCTATTTCTTAACTTAGTTCTAAGTGCACATGAACATTGCCAGCACTTGGATCTGAAGCTGTCCTGTTAGCACTGCGATTTATTTGTTTTCTTTTTTTTTTCTTTTTACTTGTCCATTTAGCATAGTAAGCTCAGTTAATATTTGAATTGGACTGACTGACTGACCATCTTTCAACATTTGACATTTGAGGATATTACAAGATACTGTATCTCAAATGCATTTCAAAATATTCTAAAATGGGCACAAAATCCTATTGAAAGGGCAGGTATTTTACAGGTGTCCTAAAACACATACAAGGAAGACAGCTAACAGACAACATTCACAATGCGAATGGGGACATTCTGGGGTTCACAACCGTAAGAGCCACCAGGGATGCTAAACACTGTGGCAAAAGCAAAGGTGGGGGACTCACACTGCTTATTAACATCAGATGCTATAACCAGAGGCATGTAACAATTAAGGAAACAAATGTGCTGTCAGGAAATTCAACTGTTAGGGGTGGGTATCCATTCATACTAAATGCCCAGGGAGTTTTTTCATGCCATTGTAGTTGTTTTAGACAGACAGACAGACAGACAGACAGACAGACAGACAGACAGACAGACAGACAGACAGACAGACAGACAGACAGATAGATAGATAGATAGATAGATAGATAGATAGATAGATAGATAGATAGATAGATAGATAGATAGATAGATACTTTATTAATCCCAAGGGGAAATTCACATTCTCCAGCAGCAGCATACTGCATACTGGATGCAGGAACGGCATGTGATATCATACTCACCACCATTGCTATTTCTGGGGATTTCAGTCATGCTACATTGGACTCGATTCTGACTTCTTTCTTTCAATATAATGATTGTCCCACCAGAAAGAACAGGATAATTGGAATTCTTTATGCGAATGTGAGGGATGGTTACCAAACCACTCCCCTTCCTCCACTGGGTAAATTTGACCACAGTCCTTGTTTTCTGTACAGCCTTAGTACAAACCTCTAGTTCAGAAACAACCCATAACTACACGCTCCTTCAGGAGATGGTCTCTTGAAGCTAAAATGCCATTAGGGACTGCTTTCCGTCTACTAACTGGAGTGTTCTGTAGGAACCACATGGACAGGATATTGAGGGGGTTACAAACTGCGTGACAAACTATCTGAACTTCTGTATGGAGACTGTTGTTCCTGTTAAAACTGTACGCTGCTTTGCTAATAATAAGCCATGGATTATCAGTGATGTTAAGGGACTTCTTGACAAGAAGAGAGCATTCAAAAACAAGGACCGTGCAGAGCTAAGGAGTGTACAGAAGGATCTTAAGGTTAGACTAAGAGAGGCTAAGAAGTCAGACAGAAAGAAGGCAGAGTACAAGTTGCAGCAAAACGACATGAAGCCCTCACAGGCTATAAGCAGAGTAACAGCTGTACAGCAGAGGACCATGTGGAGAGAGCAAATGAGTTCAATCTCTTCTACAACCAGTTCAACTGCCCTACTCCTACTATCTGCTTGCCTTCCTAAAGTATCTGTTGATTAATAAAAAGGCTGTACCATTTTTCATTTAGTAATGTTTTCTCTATCTGTCTTTTATACAGTGAACTCCCTGTCTATCTATATTGTAATAACAGTAATTTTATTAATATATAGCAGCTTCCCTGTCTGCCAATCATATAGTGCCTTTCCTTCCTATCTATCTATATATCTATCCCCTTAGCTGTTTTTTATATATCTATTATACAGTGCCTTCCCAGTTTATTTATATATCTAGTGACTTCTCTGTCTGTCTGTCTCTCTATTACACAGTGATCTGTCTATCTGTGTGTTATGGATCTTAAAATTAACAGTTATAAGGACACTTGTTCATGTTAATTGCAGTCTCAATTGTTAAAAAATATTTTAAAAGGAGCATCCCACATGAAAATATAACGATCTCATTAACTGACAGTGCACACCAATTTATAAATTTTATGTCCGTTTGAGGTTAAAAAGAAAAAAAATATATCACTTTCTCTCCAGCGGGGAATCAAACTCAGGTCTCTGATGCACAACATGCCTGCTGTGCTCTGATTGGCTGAGCAGTCTGTGTCAATTATCCGCGACTGGCCAGTCAAGGTAAAGTGAGACTTGTAGTGCACAAGCTGCCTTGTTCTAATTTTATTTTCTATCAACTGTGCTATTTGGAGGGCAAGTGAATATGAAGTATTATACTGTCAGTGGTACAGTATATCTTGTCACTGTAAGTAGTTTGCGCTGTTCAAACATACATGTTACCTACTGTAGGTATTGGCTTCAAAAGCTTTGTTGTGAAAAACTGAGATTTGGAACATTATGTTATTTGTGCATCTTTATTTTGTAAAGATGTTATTTATTTTTACTCATTTTTATTTTATTATTTGGAAATAGCAGAATTTGCACATTATTTTATATTTTTGTCTGTCTTATTACAACATTTCTAAAAAATAAATAATTTATTATGTTCAAACAGTTACTCAGTACTTGAGTAGTCTTTTCACCAAGTACTTTTTTACTCTTACTTGAGTAATTATTTGGATGACTACTTTTTACTTCTAATTAAGTAATATTATTTTGAATTAATGCTACTCTTACTTGAGTACATTTTTTGGCTACTCTACCCACCTCTCTCCATTCATTATCCAACCCGCTATATCATAACTACAGGGTCACGGGTGTCTGCTGGAGCCAATCCCAGCCAACACAGGGTGCAAGGCAGGAAACAAACCTCGGGCAGTGTGCCAGCCCACCGCAGGGCACACACACCCACACTAGGGACAATTTAGGTTCGCCAATGCACCTAACCTGCATGTCTTTGGACTGTGGGAGGAAACTGGAGC
Organism: Erpetoichthys calabaricus; assembly: GCF_900747795.2. Lineage (NCBI taxonomy): Eukaryota > Metazoa > Chordata > Cladistia > Polypteriformes > Polypteridae > Erpetoichthys > Erpetoichthys calabaricus. Next base: position 195,745,522 of record NC_041394.2, read on the forward strand.
ACCCGGAGGAAACCCACGCAAGGAGGACCCGGGAAGCGAACCCATGTCTCCTAACTGTGAGGCAGCAGAGCTATCACTGCACCACCATGCCGCCCTTCTATCTATTTAGATATCTATCTGAAAATGTATTTTTAAATATCTGGAAATGTATTTGACATATTTCAAATATATTGAAGATATCTTGAAATACAAAGGTCATTCAGATATCTGAAAAAAGTTAACTGCATTTTAAAATGTGAGAGAAATCATTTTGAGATATCTATAAATGTTGGTTTATTTTACTCTGGTGTATCATATACTAGCTTCGGTGTCCTTTCTTCATACGGACTATGACTAACGAAGGTATTTAAAGCTAAAGAAAAATCATATTGATTAAAAAAGGAAGTCAGTGAAAATTCTGGTTTCAAAAGTATAAGGTATTTAAAACTTTGTATCTTTTGAAAATATTAATTTTCTCATTAAATGTCAGAGGAGAAAAGTTGTGCAGCCTGTTCAAAATATAAATACCATTAATAAAAGTGAGGTGTTATGTTAAAAATGTGAATATTCTGTATATATTCTGTATAGTTTGTTGGCCTTAATTTTAAATACAACCTATTATATGTAATTTTACACATTCTTTCGACAGCAATGTGCGTAATACACAGAAAAAGCCTTTGGATGACACCCCAGATCATTTATCTGATCAAATGAATGAAAAATAAAATGTACAGCTTAGTTGTGAAATAATATTCACACAATGCCAGGCTGTAAAGCTACTAGTACCATATAAGTAAACATTTTATGAAATAATGAAAGGCAAAGATAAGTAATACATAAGTAATCAACAAATTAAATGAGGTAATTGTATATGATACAGTTGCATTTAACATTTTCACAACTTATATGTGTTTGGATAAAAACAAGGATATTTTTAATGGATTTGGCTTAAAGCCATAGCTGTCACAGTTACTAAGGGTATCCATGTTCATGGCAGCACTTTAAATAAAAACAAGAATGCTGCATTTACACAAAAAGCTGAAAGACTGGCAGTGAACTATTTGGACAGTTAATCTAACTTGGTTGATTGCTTTGCATTCATAGGTCTGCTGTTCTGTTGAAAAAGAAAATGATCTTGCAGTATAAATAAAAAGAGCAATGCTGAACACATTAGACAAACTGGCTCAGTGTATCTGCTTTTCAATGAATCTGCTCACATCAAGAACGTTAAATCAAGATACTAAAAAGGAGACTGGAAGTGGAACTCAGGCGTGGCTGTCTGGTACCACTTACTGGCAAATATTCAAACTCAGTGTTTATTTACAAGGAGTCATGGCTGGTGAAGAATACTTCAGTTTGTGCCCTTTTAAACAACAAATTCAGTATTTATCACCTATAAGTTTAAATACAGTAAGATAAAAGGCGACATAAAGGTACAAACCTACTATAATGTCTGGCAGTGCTCTCTCTCTCTCTGATATTTTATGTTTGCTGTTCTGTGGAATCCCTTTCTCAACACTAGCAGGAATTATTTCCCTTTGTTTTTTTTGAGAGAGAGAGATATCCCCTTGTTCTCCTTTGCTATGACTAAATCATATATGTAACGTGTTAAAGGTTGTCACACACGTGCGCAAGAGTGCACTGACTCTTTTTCTTGCTTTCCTACAGACCATTCACGGGAAGTTCCACCTGGGCCTGTTGACGTCACTTCCGGGTCCGGACCTATAGAGGAAGGCCTTGCCGGCTCCAGCCCCCTTAATGTCACGTCTGGGCTCGAGCCTATGGCTGAAGACCTTTCTGATCCCGGCCCCTTTGATGTCACTTCCTACCCTGACCTTTAAAAGCCTCCACCTTTTCCCTATTCCCTCAGTTCTGTTTTGGACTCCAGTTTGTACACATCAGTGCTGTCATTTATTTGCAGTTTGCAGCCAGGAAAATAATATACGGGTGACTGCCTCAAACCTTGCTATGGCTCTTTGTGCAGTTTGTGACAAGATTATTATGCTATTAGTAGGGCTAAACTAAAAAAAAAATTAATAAAAAGTCAATTTATTAATGTATGCATTTCCTAAACTTGCTGTATCCATTATAGGGAAACTAAAGCCTATCCATGCAGAACCGAATGCAAAACAGGAACCAGACATAAATATGACACCAGTTAATTGCAGGGCACGCTCAATCACACATTTATTTACTTACTTTCTTCCAAAACAGGTCATCATAAATGGGTAAATATCAGTCTAGTGGACTGTTTAGGAACAAGTGTTACGGGACTAGGTGTCAAAATTTGTGACTTTGCCCAGTAATGTTTGCTCCTGTGCAGTCTCCTAGACTGATGTTTATTTGATTATATTGACCACTTTTGTAAGTTATTTCAGATAAAAATGGCTGTTAAGCAAATACATGTAAATGTCAGTGTTATGTAGAGAAAATTTTGAGTCACCAGGCAACCAAACGTGTATGTTTTGAGAACACAGTGAGGAAACTAATGCAAATGCAGTCTGGAATCTCTGCACAGGAAGTTGTTAAAAATGGCCCCCAGGTCTTACTTTTTCATTTTTTTTCATTATCATTATATGCATAATTTTTTATATTTATGCATAAATTACCATTTTGGATTCTTGTTTTTCTAAGTGACACTATTTTCTAATGTTTTGACTGGACTCAGCCCAGGGCCGGATTTTCCTATAGGCTAACTAGGCTTCAGCCTAGGGCCTCAAGATCAAGAGGGGCCTACATTCAAATTGTTAGCAAAATTTTATTATCTCTCATGTAATTTACAAACTTAAAAATGGAAGGTGAAAGGGCCTCATAAGTGGAATAGCCTAGGGCCTCTTTTCGTATAAATTCGGCCCTGACTCCGGCCACACAGTTCATGGCAATGATGCCTGTTACAATCACTTATGACATCAAACCACGTCTATTTAGGATGGTGGCATGTATATAAATTTTGGAGCAACTACTAACAAATAGAAGTATCTAATTAGAAAAGGGCTCAGGAGTTTGTTTTGTTACTTTGACTTTGATTTTCGATTACTTACTTTGAGTATTGATGCTTCTTTCTTGTTCTGCCTTTTTGGTGTATTGATTTAGCTTTGTATTAGAATCAATTTACTGTTTGTACTTCTAATAGAACTCAACCTAACTTAATCACTTTACAATCCTTTAATTAATATGCCTTTGTGGCTAGTGAAATTCTCAGTCAGGCAGAGCAACATTTAGTTGATCAAGACATAAAGATTCTGCAGCTTTGGTGAAATATGGTAACTGTTACAATCCTTCCTGGAGTGGCCAGCCAGGATAACATAAATGTCCTTAATAGCTGAAAAGAAACTGGAGTACCTATTGGATAGCTTGACTCAGGAGTCAAACAGAGAGCCCTATGGCTGTGAAGAAGCGGTGCTATCCATTGGCCATTTTAATTTCCTACACCTTTAAATAGAATAACCAGTTTAACTAGCTAGGGATAAAATCAATTGAACTCTTATGGTAAAAAGCATAATAATCACCACAAAAAAAAAAAAATCAAGATACTTCGTATGATCCTAAAAATGCACTACAATAAATGCACTAGAAAAAGCTAAAGACAACTTTCCCAATAGTTGTGAAAGCCAGACTGCCATCAATATGAAAGTAAATTGGTCCCATTCTGTAATCTAGCAATCAAAATCAGAATTCTTATCATGGACTGAAAGAATGGAGAGATGTATCATTTCAGATAAAAAGGAGAGTTTTTTAAATTACCTGACATGTCACAAGTTAGAACATTGTTTTCCAAGTTAACTAGAGCTGCTTAGAGGAAGGATTAAATGTCATGTTAAATTCCATGCATTTCTATCTTATAACATATTTTCACAACAGGCTTGGTCAGATGTTGCTCTGCGACACAGTTAAATAATGAAAAAGAAAAACAATCTTAAGCATGCAATGAAGTAATAATAATAATAATACATTTTATTTATATTGTGTCCTTCACAGCTCAATGATAGAGTACAGTACAAAGCATAACAAAAATAGAAACACATAAAATGATCAGAGAAACAGTTAATACAAAACATTTAGCAAACAAATAAGTTTTAAACCTATTTTTAAAAACTGATAGTGACTTGACTTCTCGGAGCTTCTGAGGAAGAGCTTTCCACTAGGCTGTGTCATCCATAGTACTCTTCCTGTCCTAAGAATGGTAAGTAGATGACCAACTTCAGATGATCTAATTTGGCTGCAGGAATATACCAGTGTAGAAGATCAGAGATATAAAATGGAGTTTGGTCATTTAAGGCTTTGTAAGTTAACAGAAGTATTTTATAGTGGATTCAACCAGAAGCCAATTCACTTGCTTAAGAGTTGGCAAAATGTGTTGTCAGGGCTTGAGGTAAGTGAGAACTCTAGCAACAGAGTTCAGAACACACTGCAATTTTAGAACAGGCTTTGGAAGACCATACGAATGGCCATTACAGTAGTTCATCTTTGACGTATTAAAAGCATCTGCCAAGATCAAAAGATGGTCAAAGTTGAGTTAAATTCCTTAGATGATTGAAGGACATTTTCAGTAAGTTATGAACGTTCGGAACAAATGACAAAGAAGAATCAAAATGTAACACTCAGACTTTTAACTACAATTGAAACCCGGACAGAGATTAAGTCAACATTTAATATAAAATTATCCATCTTGTCCAACTGAAACATATTTGAAATTTCATTTTTTTCACTGTTTGATCTTAAAAAATTATATGACAGCCATAACTTAACATCATGCATCAGGCAATAAGAGCCGTAGGTGGACGTAATCTGGATTTTTTTGTATATCTGGGTATCATCAGCACAGCAATGATAGTCCAAGCCCTGTTCCTCAATTAATATGACATAAAAGAAGTAAACAGATATTAAATAACTGAGTCTTGTAGCACACCCTTAGTGCCACAGGAAATTTATGAGGTCCCAATACAACAATCTGCTGCCTGTCTAATTAAAAAAACAACCTAAATCAGTCCAGAACAATGCCAGTTATACAAAGGTGTGTCTGCAAACATTCCAGCAGTATTATATAACATAAAATATGTCAAAATATATGTGTCAAAAGCAACACTGAGATCTAATAAAACAAGTAACAACTATTGCCAGTGTGCCGTGGTCCCATTTGACACTTCTTACTTCATTTCAGTACCTTTACTAGAACTGTTTTTCACCCATAGTATCATCTTCACAATTCCACCTCATTACAATTTTTGTATTTTCATATTTCTACCTTCTATTTTGTATAATTAGTAGATCATCCACTAAAAAGTTGATATAAAATGAATATTGAGCCAAAAACTCATTATTGAACTGGCCAATCTAGCTTAACAGTCTTATCTTTCAAAAAACATTAAGCTAAAATTTCAAGGTCCCAAAAGTATGAATGCATTATGTACTACACAGCTTAGTAACTTACTATATTTAACTATTATTCTCTGCAGGAAGTTATGAGAAAACACAACCAATATGAACCACGTTGCATATACCTTGAAAAACACTCATAGAGTTTATTATATAATGTTTTAATTGAGGCCAGTCTGGAAAAGCAAAGTCTATATAGAATCGCAAGTGTATGTTTTCTGCTTGTATTATTGTATAAGCCTGATATAATACAGTATGGCTGTAGACTAAGACTGTCAAACTTTATCAATACCAATTTTTGAACCATAAGGAACTTCAAACAAATGTAGCTTCATTGTGAAATCTGTAAACTGTTCTTCACTCAAGCATCTGGAGCCAATGCCAGAAATTACAGAAATAAAGATGAGAATGGTAGGAGTCTAGACAATAAAACATCTTCCCATATGGGCTTATTAGTGTGTCTAATTTACAACATTCAAACCTGAAACTTTAGGTTAGTTGTGTACTGTACTTCTAGATTTGTTTTTTTATAATGAGTCAGTTTTCTCCTGTATCACCCTTCCACCATTAAAGATTTTGAGGTTGAAATAACTGTGATATTATAGTAATTAAGGCATTTGCCAGTTTTGATATTTATCCAACCTAGAGATCTTGTCTGGATAAAGATAGTCCAAAATTGTTATTCAGAAGTGAACCCTTATGTTACTAACTATACAGTATTGTAACTAGAAATCGAGTATCTTGTGAACTCTGGCAATTGTTCCGTGGGACATAGCATATTTAAGATTTGTGAATTGTGAATTTCCCCTTGGGATTAATAAAGTATCTAGCTATCTATCTCTATCTAAGAGCCTAAGAAAAAATTCTGATTCTAATTTCACCTTCATTTTGTTTTGGGTTTTTCACCTTTATTTTATCACTTGCTGAATTAACCTGTGTTGCCAAGATGCATTTGTATAATGGGTTAAGGTAAGAAGGAAAATGTTTGTGTTTTTTAAGTGTTGAGCATTTTGAAATGTAAGTGTCCTATCTGTCATCTACACTTCCTCTCTGGTAACTGTTAATTTCTTTTGTTTCATAAGTCGAGTTTTTCTTTTTGTGTGAGCCCGGATTCCATAATTGTCATAACTCTTTACTGGGTTGGATTCATGAACACAATTTCTTTGTATTTCCATTTTTTTTCTGTGGTTTTCTGAATCGCTTCTTGCATAATTTAATCACTGATATGGTATGTAAGCTTGACAAAACTATTTTGTGTTGTTCCCACTATTGATACCCTACTCATGATGAAACTTTTAATACTCCAGTAGTTCTGTATAAAATTAGCTTAAATGTAATGTAAATGCAATATTTTATGAACATCCACTCAGCTGTTTTTTAAAGTAATGTGTGGTTTTTGTGGTGTTAACCCTACTATTATGTCTCCCTAATAAAATTCTTGAAACTCCTTGAAGCCCAGCCATCCATCCATCCATCCTCTTCCGCTTATCTGAGATCAGGTCACGGGGGCAGCAGCTTGAGCAGAGATGCCCAGACTTCCCTCTCCCCAGCCACTTCTACTAGCTCTTCTGGGGGAATCCCATGGCGTTTCCAGGCCAGCAGAGAGACATAGTCCCTCCAGCTTGTCCTGGGTCTTCTCGGGGGCCTCCTCCCGGTTAGACGTACCCGGAACACCTCACCAGGGAGGCGTCCAGGAGGCATCCTGATCACATGCCCGAGCCACCTCTTCTGACTCCTCTCGATGCGGAGCAGTGGCTCTACTCTGAGCTCCTCCCAGATGACTGAGCTTCTCACACTATATTTAAGGGAAAGCCCAGACACCCTGCAGAGGAAACTCATTTCAGCCGCTTGTATTCGTGATCTTGTTCTTTCAGTCACTACCCACAGCTCATGACTATAGGTTAGGGTAGGAACGTAGATCAACTGGTAAATTGAGTGCTTTGCCTTACAACTCAGCTCCTTTTTCACCACGACAGACCGATGCAGAGCCCGCATCACTGTGGACGCTGCACCGATCTGCCTGTCAATCTTCCGCTCCATTCTTCCTTCACTTTTGAACAAGATCCCGAGATACTTGAACTCCTCCACTTGGGACAGGATCTCGCTCCCAATCCTGAGAGGGCACTCCACCCTGGTCTCGGATTTGGAGGTGCTGATTTCCATCCCAGCCGCTTCACACTCGGCTGCGAACCGATCCTGAGAGAGCTGAAGATCACGGCCTGATAAAGCAAACAGGACAACATCATCTGCAAAAAGCAGTGACCCAATCCTGAGCCTACCAAACTGGACCCCCTCAATGCCCTGGCTGCACCTAGATATTCTATCCACAAAAGATATGAACAGAATTGGTGACAAAGGGCAGCCCTAGTGGAGTCCAACTCTCACCAGAAACAGGTTTGATTTACTGCTGGCAATGCGGACCAAGCTCTGACACCGGTTGTAAAGAGACCGAACAGCCCTTTTCAAGGGGTCCGCTACCCCATACTCCCTGAGCACCCCCCACAGGATTCCCCGAGGGACACGGTCGAATACCTTTTCCAAGTCCACAAAACACATGTAGACTGGTTGGGCGAACTCCCATGCGCCATCCAGGACCCTGCCAAGGGTGTAGAGCTGGTCCACTGTTCCGCGACTAGGACGAAAACCACACTGTTCCTCCTGAATCCAAGGTTCGACCATCCGACAGACCCTCCTCTCCATGACCCCTGAATAGACTTTTCCAGGGAGGCTGAGGAGTGTGATCCCTCTGTAGTTGGAACACACCCTCCGATCCCCTTTCTTAAAGAGGGGGACCACCACCCCGGTCTGCCAATTCAGAGGCACAGTCCCCGATGTCCATGCGATGTTGAAGAAGACGTGTCAACCAAGACAGTCCTAAAACATCCAGAACCTTGAGGAACTCGGGTGTATCTCATCCTCCCCCGAGGCCCTGCTACCAAGGAGTTTTTTGACCACCTAAGTGACATCAGTCCCAGAGATGGGAGAGCCCACCTCCGAGTCCCCAGGCTCTGCTTCCTCATTGGAAGGCATGTTAGTGGGATTGAGGAGGTCTTCAAAGTACTGCCCCCACCAACCCACAACGTCCCGAGTTGAGGTCAGCAACACACCATCCCCACTATATACAGTGTTGACACTGCACTGCTTCCCCTCCTGAGACGCCGGATGGTGGACCAGAATCTCCTCGAAGCCATCTGGAAGTCGTTCTCCATGGCCTCCCCAAACTCCTCCCACACCCGAGTTTTTGCCTCAGCAACCACCGAAGCCACATTCAGCTTGGCCTGCCAGTTCTTATTAGCTGCCACCGGAGTCCCACAGGACAAAAAGGTCCTCCTGTAGGACTCCTTCTTCAGCTTGACGGCATCCCTCACCGCCAGTGTCCACCAACAGCTTCGGGGATTGCCGCCACAACAGGCACCGACCACCATACAGCCACAGCTCCAGTCAGCCGCCTCAACAATAGAGGCACGGAACATGGCCCATTCGGACTCAATGTCCCCCACCTCCTTCGGGACGTGGTCAAAGTTCTGCTGGAGGTGGGTAGTCCTTAAAGCCTATATTTTAAATTGCATACACAATAATAAAAATACAAAATTTCAGGGAAGTTCAGTTTTTGGGAGATATGTGATTTTTGTGTTGGTCCACCAGCACACCACATCTATTTTTTCTATTGAATCACTGATGAGAAATATACCTTTCACTGTTAGTAGGGCCAGATCTGAATAATAAGACAGTTTCATTTCTGTCAACTGAACAGTTTTGGGGTGATAACATGACTTTGTACTCCCCTCTTGATGAAAATTTGAAACCACTTAAAGTCTAGATCAGCTTCTCCCAACTTGTGGGCCGTGGTGACTTTGCAGTTGGGCCGTGACCAACCACAGACAAAATTCATAGTAACAACATTGCAGGTGGAGCACAGGTGATCCTGGATGACCTCAAAAATCCCGTGGTGACAATAGGTCTCGATTCAGCAAGGAGCAAAAGCATTCACGATCTCACTTGATTCATCTAACACTCTTCCATTTTGGTGACAATCACACTCGATTCACAAATGGGACAATTGTGCTAAATTAACGGTGGGTTTCGAACACACTGGCATTTGAAAAACTGGGTCGTGACACCACAAAGGTTTCGAAGCACTAGTCTAGATGTCAAGTTGTATCAACAGTAATATGCATGCAAAATTTTATGAACTGGCTCAGCTGTTTTGGAGTGATGCATTATTTTGTCCCCCATTACAAACACCCTTCCTGATTAAATTTCTGAAACGCCATATAGCCTGAATTTTAGGTTGATTAAAATGTATTACAAATACAAAATTTCAGTGAGATCAATCTGGCTGTTTTGTAATAATGCCCAGTTTTTCAGTTGCCCCCAATTACAATCCCCTTCCCCTTGAAATGCCATATAGCCTATATTTTAAGTTGGACCAAGACCAATCTACATGCAAAATTCATGAAAATTAGTTCAGAGATACTTGCATGATTGGTGAATAAACAAACAGACAAGATGCAATTTCAAGTCTTCAGTGTGCAGAAGAGATATAAAACATTGAATCAAGCCAAAAAAATTCAAAAGACAAACAGAGGGTATAGTGATTTTATTTATATAGAATATGATTTTGTGTATTGTTGCAATGTCATTTTGTTTTTACAAGGACAAACAGAGAGTTCGAAATAGACTGTGAATCTTTAATCAGAATTTAAACATTACAACAGATGGAGATTCTTAAGAATACCTAGGCAGTGAACTTCAGAGAGTCATCTAACTATATAAATGTTTCGTAGAAGTTTTATTAAAATATTATCACATAAAAGAAATCCAGAGTCAGAAGAATTTACCCATTCATTAAATTTATTAGTATTATGACTTATTAGGCATTATTCAACATGTGACTGCTTGTCTGCTTTTATATGTCCCGATTTATAGAGATGCAACAGGTCTGTATTTGAGGGGGTACTGGAAGTCATATATCTGATTTGTTTCTGCAGCCACAAAAGAGATCTCTGATCCCAGGTAAACTCACCCTATCATCTCATCTCTGTGGTCCACTGGAGAAACACCTACAGAACCTCATACTGCTTCCTCACTACCAGAAGACGATAACTCAACAGGCAGTAGACACACTGATAGCTACAACAGTGATACTCCTAGAAACTGTTTATCGTTTCTGTATGTGCTTTTTTGTTTTTTACCTGGGCTCTCTCTGCTTGTTTTTTGACACATTATATTAAAAAGACAGCCAAATATAATAGAGGAATATAGTATATGAGCCAAACTGAGGACTTATGAGGTAACAACATTTGGCTAGGGTCAAAAATATGGCAAGATCAATCTGAACTTGTTTTAATATGTTAATAATTTGCAAAGGAAGACTTTTACAAATAAAACTGCAATCCAACATAAAATATATAAAAAACATGCAATAATAAAAATAAAACGTTAACAATTTTCATTAATTGCACAAATCAAGCAGATGATCTGTTGCAGTTCATGAGAATCCTCAATGCCTTTTAATAATTAATTATTAAGTTGATTAGTTATTAATTATTAAATTGCTACGTTTCTTCTATTTTTGGGAGTGGGCAAAATAAAGCAAATACTCAGTGATTTAAAAAAAAAAAAGCTGCAAATCTTTCGTTCATTTTTACAGTTCAGTTTTATTAGATCCTCCAAAGTCTTCAGTAGAAATGGAATTTTGTATTTTGTTAAAGTCATGTAACTTTTGTGTAATTAATGTATGATATGCACATATCAACATGTGTAAACACATATAAACATGTTTTTGAACTGCGCAAAATTGTGAGTCTCAAACCCATGCTCACAATGAGAAAATATACAGATTCCACGTGTTATTTATCTGTCATCCAAGCAATAAGAAGTGACATTGCTCACTGAAAGGACCATTGTGCTGGCCAACAAAGGTAGTCAGTCTGAAGTTGCTTCTCAGCACACCATTTACTAAGTTTCAATTATTATCTTTCACAATTCTGAATGCCTTATTCTGCACTGTGATTTCTAGAGAACTAAAATTAGAGAACCTATCAAATGCATATTGTAAATTGCACTAATACCCTGCCAATTGTTGTAACTTACCCTACCTATAAACTTGAGAGCCAAACATTAGGTCACATTATTAATGTTAATTACCACAGTAATTCCAGGACTGCAAAGGCTTAACCCATAACAAATTGTAATTTCATTTTAAAACATATCCATTTCCATTTCAGCATTTCAGGAGTTAAGAAAGCTCACATGCTGCACAGCTGGGAAAGCCCATCAGTTCTGGATTTTCCTTAGTTAGTGTATGGTTTGCTGAGATGGTATTGCAATTAGGTGATTTCAGACTTGGACAGACATACTAACTAATAATGTAAAATTAAGAAAAGCAAACTCAGTCAGAGGAAATGACGTGTACAATATCCATTCATCTTATGGTTTATTCCATCTGGTTTTTTATGTATGACTCTACTGAAGAAACTTGGAAAACCCTAATCCTAAATTTATTAAATATTTTTTGAAGTATGCACTAATTTCAACCTTTATCTAAATGTCAGAAATGGTTGTTTTAAGTCTGTATATTTTGACAAGGATTTATAAGATTTAACTGTAATTTTTGGGTTTAGTTTTGTAATAACATGGAGGAATATTCTGACCACAGAAGACTGCATAAGAAGTAAACATCCATCTACTCATGTACTGAACTTTGTTTCTTGCCTTACAAAGAGCACACTAACACACATATACTTTCACTAATTCACTAGTTTTACACTTGTCAATTTATTCTAATTAAGAAATCTTGCTGTATAGCTACTGTCATAAATTGGTGTAAGTTTTCTCAACTGTGCCCAACTCATCCTCCTCTAAGCTATATCAAACCTATATAGAATCTATAAACGTAAAGCATCTGAGAAATCAGCCATATGTAAAATTTTTGAAATGGGCAGGTGCTCAATTCAGGTTAAGAGGACATTCAAGGCGTGGTGGAGAATTCATAATTTCCTGAAGGTTTCCTACTTTGAATTTTACAGTGCTTGAGTTTCAGTGCAGGACTTCAGATATTGCACTTATTATATAAAAATCCTGCATTTTGTAACTTAATAAAGTCAAAATTTTATGCAGCTCTTTCAAGGTAAAAAAGGCTTTTGTTATTGCCACATTTATTGCATTATGGAATTGGTTTAGAAATAAGTATACGTGATTGTTGTTTGCATTGAGAGTGCCATAAAATCACCCTTGAGTTGCTTTAACTTGCATCATGGATTTGAATGAGTGACTACTAATGATAGAAAAAATGAATCGATTTTTAAAATGCCACCATACATAACCTTGAAAAAGAACTGGAAGCTTAACATTTATCCCCTGAATATAATGGACATGGCTAAACATGTATGTCCGGGATTTTTTCAGGACAAAACTCTTGACTGTTATGTGTACCCAAGTGTATTCCCCATACTGCAAAATTTACTATTCTACCTTTGCGCCAGTTTTAAAGAAATTTCCACTGTCTTTTTTTATTGATACAAACTGACCACCATAATGTAAGTTACCAAAAACTCTTGAGCCTACATAGACTGTGCCACAGACACTACACAGGCACTACTTACGAAATTCAATCAGCTCAACAATTCAATGCCAGCCTACCTAAACACATGCAGATCCTCCATACACAGACACATAATTTTTGAGGTGGTTTTCAAAGTTTTCTTTTACATTAGTTTATGTTATTCATTTTAAATTAAGTTGTATGAAGTTAACAAAGATTATGTAATTTTAATCGAATAACACAAACTGCTAAAGCCTATTACTGTATATAATATCTTTGTTCAATAGCAAATTTCCCAGTTAACAGTGACAAAGAAAATGTTAACATCAATAAGATAAATGTCTTTTAAATAAACATTAAGTCATTTGAACAGTTTCCCTCTTTCTTTTCTTGTAAAATATTACAAATTGGCAGGCAGACATTCAAGAAATGATGTTGGCCCTAGTGTGTGTGCTTGGTGTGTGTGTGTGTGTGTCCTGCGGTGGGTTGGTGCCCTGCCCGAGATTGGTTCCCTGCCTTGCGCCCTGTGTTGGCTGGGATTGGCTCCAGCAGACCCCCGTAAACCTTTGTTCGGATTCAGCGGGTTGGAAAATGGATGGATGGATGGATGGATGTGCAGCACACTCTTATACTCTCTCCCCCACTCCCTGTAACTCTTGAAAGGAGAACTGCAAATCCCATTTTCACAATCATATCTAGACAAACACAAAAGTGAGTGTTACTTAATACAGTTTAGTAACAGTTGATGTCCTGTTGACAGGACTGGGAAGACCCGTTAATTATCATTTTATTTTTACATAGGCTGCAGTGTGACTCAACAATCCACCTGACCAAGCAAAACGTAACTGGAATTCAGTACGCTACTTGTCAAATAAAACATTGTGTGTTGATTTTACTTGCCTGCTGTAATCATATTCTTTAATTTTGTAATTAACGTTCATTTTATATATTGTTTTAGTTACTTCCAATGCCACTTTTTTATAGATAGGCATTCAGGCCTGCTCATCTCATAATGAAAATACATTTTATTGCATTCTATCTTTTTTGATTTACACCAAAAAGTCTGTCATGCATACACTACTAAGTTCTCATTTATTTCTTTGCTTTCTTCTCTTTTTTCCATTGTCCATCAAGACAAAAGTGTTCGCTTGTTTAGGTATATCTGCTCTTTGCGTACAATCAAACTATTGCACTGTTCATTCATTCAATACAATTTAAAGAAAGTATCAATGGGTACCATTTGGAAGTAGAATAGAAATGAGTAATGATTTATGTTTAAGGTGCTTTGAGTAGAGCATACTGGTGGATACTGTATGATGGAGGATCGCAGGAATTGTGGGAAAGAGGGGTCCTTTCATCGGATTGGCTGGCCCAGCACTGTTTCAGCCATGGAATGGCCAAATGGGGGAGGCAGCTTGATGGATGAGGGCTCCATCCATCCATCCATTATCCAACCCGCTATAGCCTAACTACAGGGTCACGGGGGTCTGCTGGAGCCAATCCCAGCCAACACAGGGCGCAAGGCAGGAAACAAACCCTGGGCAGGGTGCCAGCCCACCGCAGGATGAGGGCTCCAGGACTCTAAAAATATCCAAATCTTATTATATGATATCATTTACTGTTAAATTCTGCTCCATACTTCTGAAATTTTTTTTTATTTTACTTCTAAAATAACTTTTTATTTTATACTGTATTGAGGATTTGTTCTGTTCTGTGTATTGTATTGTATTGACCCCCTTCTTTTGACACCCACTGCACGCCCAACCTACCTGGAAAGGGGTCTCTCTTTGAACTGCCTTTCCCGAGGTTTCTTCCATTTTTTCCTACAAGGTTTTTTTGGGAGTTTTTCCTTGTCTTCTTAGAGAGTCAAGGCTGGGGGGCTGTCAAGAGGCAGGGCCTGTTAAAGCCCATTGCAGCACTTCTTGTGTGATTTTGGGCTATACAAAAATAAACTGTATTGTATTGTATTGTATTGTATTGTATTGTGGGAATCAATCACATGAGCAGGAGTGTATAAGAAAGACAAATCTCTACTGAAGTTTTTATGCTTTTCAGTATTGTTTTGTATTAAAAATTGGCCTTTGTCCAAAACATATTTTTGATGGCACTGTGATCAGAACCACAGCATTGAGAAAAAGGGCAGCAGTGGTTGGTAAGACTTGTGCATAATAACAAAACCAGCTTCAGTCACTCCATCAAGTAAATTTGTGGTGATGAAAGAGGCACATTGGTACATACAACTTGTAGTGCCATGTCAAGAATTGGCTGCAACAGGTAGTAAACCAATCAAGTTCCAGCCCTATCAGTGACAATCAAGAAAGTGAGGTTATACTGGCAAAAGTAGCACACATACAGTGCATTAGAGGATTGGAGAAGCATCAGTTACTCTGTTATATCCCATTTCCTCCTCATTTGGCTGATAGGAGGACCCCATGAGTTAGTTCATTGATCCATCCCGCCAAATGCAATAATGCAGGCTGGTGGTAGAATACTAACAATGTGAGGGGATCTTTTTCTGGCATATTTGGGAACCTTTTATACAAACAAATAACTTTTACATTTTGACACCACAGGATATCTGAACATTTCCAACAGGTTCTTCCCTCCATGGCAGCACTACAGCCATCTGCAAGTGTACATTTTCAGGAGAATAAAGTTCCATGCCCCAAAGCCAGGAAAATTCTGAAGTAGTAATAGGAACATAAAAGTGACTTTAGCCTAATGGCATACTTTGTTGGCCTCTGCACTCACCCGGTCTTAACCCAGTTGAGCACTTGTAGATGGAGATGTAATGAGCTACAGTATTTGAAAAACTGGAGTACTTTCTAAGCTTGGTGAATTCAAATGGTTCTATTGGCAAGTAGAATAATTAACCAACCACTATTAGGTATGTGTGCCTAATGAAGAGGAGACTTTGATCATATTATCTACATAATAACCTTTTAGGCTATTCCTTTCAAATTTGTTAGAGGTTTGAATCAGTTGTGCTCTGTTCAAGTTATTAAACAAACTTTTGCATTGAATGTTACAATTGTAGTCTGTACTTTGACTATCACTTTTAAGTTGTGCTATTCAAAACCACCAGTGGTGGCCTGCTGTTTGAGATATAAACATGCTGTTTATTTTTGACTAATGCCTGTATGGAAATGTAAACTTTTCACTGGATGAAGATGATGTTCACTTAATGTTTACTACTAGTTTGACTGCCATCACATCAAATTAAATTAGCTCTGTATGTTAACTTTTCCGATGCAAGGATCACCCGGTCTCCGTTATTATTAAAAATAGCAGCTGCTTATATATTTCTGAAGGTGTCTGAAGCTGAGAGATATGGCAAAGTGCTATCAATATAAGTGGACCATTTAAGGAATATTTGAATCAATATGTTCAATGCATCATCTACTCAAGCTTGAGTTTTAGCTTGAATGTGAAGAGGGAATCACTTTCGTCTAACTCATGCTTAAATAACATTTTGGAGGATAATGGAAGTGTCATTGGAATTACAGTTGTTTGGAGTGGTGGATTATGATTTTTCAGCCATTTCCTACATAATATTTTGGGTGATTTTAAACTTGTTCTGCCATAGCTCCCTGTACTCATCTAAAGTATATTGTAACAAAAGATGTAAAAAAAATGTATTGCTTAAATTAAAGAGACAAGTTTAGTTAGGACTAGCAGATACAGAGCCAAAAGGGTTAATTAAACAAGCAAATAGTCAAAAATTGAGATTATGGTCAAGAGCTATCCATCCATCCATCCATTTTCCAACCCGCTGAAACCCAACACAGGGTCACGGGGGTCTGCTGGAGCCAATCCCAGCCAACACAGGGCACAAGGCAGGGAACCAATCCTGGGCAGGGTACCAACCCACCGCAGGGTCAAGAGCTAGTAGATTGGAAATGCCAAACAACAATATCAAAATCAAAGTTTGAAAATTAAAACCGAGAATAACAAAACCAAAGTTCTTATAAATGACTAAATAGCCGTTCCCTAACTAAACCTTGTTTGATTGTCTACTTTTTTATCCAAATCCTTTAACAGTGAGATATACAGTAAACATCTGTATATTTTAGAGATGTTATGCATAACAAAGTGTTAAACACGTGAGCTTGGGGGACAACATCAAGAGTCATATAAATGTAATTACATTCCCAACCAGACTGTTGCCTAATGCCTTTTCCCTTCCTTCCACTGCAGAAGAAAAGATTGATAGTCTCGTCCCTAATGACATCACTTCAGGTTTCCGACTGTCTAAACCCACCTCTTCCTGCCCTCCCAAGTGAAAACTGGCTCCGTCGCCGTTTTGGACCCAAGATGAAGATTGGCTCAAGTCTTAAGGACAATACTATATGATTTTGTGCATTATTTTTTGAACTGACAATTATACAGGAAACTCTATGGTGCCCCAACACTTGATCCGTGTTCTGCTCATTCTGTAAAATAAATACCAGAACATGAACGGCAACAGTACCATGGCGGCATCCATGAAAAATATACACAACAATGATCCTGCCCATGAAAAAAACTATAACGAAAATAAGCACAAAAATCAAGAAAAATAATAAATACAAAGTTATACTAATCAGCTCTGAATGTTAATAATAATAAAAGCTTTTTCAGGACAAGGAGAATTCACAGCAACATATCACCTGCCATAAGTATTTTAATCTGCTACAGGGCAGATATAGTTAAAATCTAGACTTCACTGAAGATCTCAGCCTCCAAAACACTGTCAATATTCCTGGCATCGTGTTTGTTTCCACGATCATATATTTCTAGTGCTGTAAACTGCAAAAATACTTCTGTGTTAAATATAGAGTATATCCCGCTGTTCTATAATGATATTCTATCACCTGCATCTTTCTAGTTAGCATTTTAGAAACAAAATTTGTATTTTCTTAATTTTAAATTATTGGTATATCTATTATATGCAGTGTTGAAATAATCTGGTACAGGATAAGATGTCAGCTTCTGTTTTGAGTGAGATGTGATTTTAATTTAAGCGCTACTGCATATGAGAAACCATACATGTCATAGGAGAGCTCAAGCATTGACTTTTTCCATTCAGAAATTTTAACAGAAATGACTCGTGACAGCACCTACAGTTACAATTAGTTTTGAAAAATCATTGTTTATTTTACATGGTTGGTGGATGGATTTATTCAAGATAGAAAGTTGAAGTCAAATTTGAGTAGGGGCCATGAATTTTAAAATTTAAATTGTGCATTAACTTCACTTCATTTTCAATCCTGGTGACAGTTCGTGGTTAAAGCCTGATGAGTTAAACAATTCCTATTCTCAGCAACATTTGCATATTTTTCTGGTAAATTCACAAATGTTCCAAGACCAATCGAGAGATATTTTTCCCACAGAGTCTCTCTTCAGGGTCTCCCATTGAGTCACTGAAAGTGCCAGCTGCATCCTGGCCACCCCAACAGGCTCTTCTTGATCTCGAGAAGCCAGTGGTGTTACTCTGAGGACCTCCTGTGTTACTAACTTGAATGCATAAATATTATTTATAGGAAAATCAGAAATACTTTACATTTTCATTTTATACAGTATGCAAAAATGGTTAATTTATATTATTTTTTTTAATTCTTAAAGCTAATTGTATATATAGGGTGGTCCAGATCTAATTATGCAATTTTCATTACGCTATAAGTTATTAAGTTTATTACATAGAGAATTCACAGCACCTGCCCTGCATATAGAGATTTCACTTAAAATTCTTTTTGTTGCCGATAGATGGCAGCACTTGCCCTGCATTCCAAAATGGCGGGGAGACGGTTGTCAGTCGAAACAGTTGCATAATTAGACCTGGACCACCCTGTATTTTAATGTCATGGCTTGCAGGGGGTGCTGGAGTCTATCCCATAAAGCGCAAGTCAGGAACAAACCCTAAACGTGATGTTAGTCCATCACAAGGTGAATACACACACACACACACCGAACACACACTAGGGTCAATTTTACATCACCAGTTCACCTAAACTGCATGTCTTTAGGCAGCAGGAGGAAACCAGAACATCCAGACATGCGGAAAATATGCAAAGTTCATGCAGGGAGGACCTGGAACACAAACTTTGGTCTCTTTACTGAAAGGTAGCAGTGCTACCACTGCACTACTCATCTATTGCAGTGTATTTAATAAAATGTCACAAAATTTATCTTGCATTAATGATACAAGCATTAGTTCTATGATTGTACAGATTGATTTTATTTGCAAGTGAACACAATATAAATTTACTTAACCCTCTTTGTCCAATAGCCAGTACCCATCTAAGCAGCAGCATTCATCCTGCACTCATACTTATTGAATGGATTGATGAAAATGAACCAATAGATTCAAACTCCACATCACAATCAGCCTACCACCATCAAACTCCACAGGCAGTGAGTGGGCGAGAAATCATACTCAGGACTGTAAAATATCAGTAACAACTGCACCACGGTGCTATGTTAGGATAGCATTTACAGTGTATATAGAAGCTTATATATTGTATAAATAAAAGAAATTATGACTGATGTTTATTTGTACTTACTGTACATATAACATTACATTCTGAAACTCAACTAATGAAAGTCATGGTCATAAGGGCTGAAGTCTGTCCCAGAAAACCTGGGTAGAAGGCAGGAAGAATGCCCTGGACAAGTTGCCATTGTATTGCAGGACGCATATATGCACATCCATACACACACACACACACACACACATACACAAATCCACACTCACAATGACATTGGGTCAACTAGGCCAACCAGCACGTCTTTTGGAATTTCAAAGAAATCTCTAAGTATCCAGAGAAAGACCCACAGGGATATAAAGAGACCGTGCAGATGCCGCAGAATAAAACCATTTAAATAAATACAATGGCCTCTAACTGCTATGTTTGCTGAGAAAAGGAGGAGGTGACTAGGAAGAGAAACATCAAAAATACCAGAAAATATTTCAACACTGAGAATGTGTTCTACCTTTTGTCAAACGTAAATGCTAAACCAAGAATTAAAGTTGAAGATAGAAAGCCAGGTCTGTAATGCTAAATATGAACTCGAAAAGCAACATGCAGAGATTTCTTTTCAAATTGTCTGCAAATTCAGATGGCCAGGATGTGCACTGTGCCAATCTTTTTACCTCTCGAGATGGAATGCCAGCTCCATGCACCTCTAAGAGATGTGGCATACCAACAGCATAACATTAGAACTCCAAATGGTGAAGGTGAAAAATATATAGCTATTAGAAAATTATCTCTATTAAACAAAAATTGATCCTAAAATTAGGTTCTATATTCAGATATAGAAAGTCATAAACAGTGGTCCAGTAGATGAGTAATTAATTTAAAATGAACACAAATCATAACACTTACAAGTAAAGGAAACTGAGGTATGCTTATAATAAAAATTATATTCAACCTCTGTATACAAGGACTGAAAACAGACAATGTAAAATGTATCATTATAAATATGCTAGACAATCCAGTGCATGTTTCATTTTTATCAATAATACTTTTTCCTTTTCAAATGAAAAGGTGTTTGAAGACAGAAAAAAAAGAAGAAGGAGGCAATTAAAGGAGACAGACACTTAAGGTGTGTGCTCCCATGAAAGCTTGCATACAAAAAGGCATTTTTTGTGATTTTTAATGGCATGTCTTCAATACATGCAGGATTTAAAGATCTATAATATGTAAACTGAACTTGCATGATAATCATACTCTTTCAGCAATATATAAATATGCAGTTAAAAAGCTGAGTTTTAAAATGTGGAGTTCATTTGAAAGACTATCACCCTACTTTTATTATAAAGCTATTTAATGTGTTCCAGACTCAATGAAAGATTGTGGTGGCACCATCAGTGTGTTAGATAATGTCTTGGCGTAGTCTCCGCTGGATTTCGTAGAGTATAAATAAGTTTATTAAAACAGGGAGTTGTCAGAGTACGCACATGTGACATACTGTATTTTAATTCTTATTAGAGAAGAGCACTCCACCTGCTGGCTACATGTTTAATTAAGCAAATATGACCTTTGTAAGATACCAAGCTTTGGTTTGCAATCTTCTGGTTCTTGCACTGTGTAACACATTGTGAATGGGCTACTAAATGCAATGTTTAAGTGGTAAATATGATGTAAATAATATGTAGGACTATGAAATGGAAATGAATGAGTCCTCAGAAAGGTTGTCCTGTTATTAAAAGTGTAGTCAATTCTAACCTTCATTACTACAAAAAAATAAGAAATGCAAATGAATATCTCTATTAATAACACTGATTTTACAGTTAACAGTAATAACATTAATACAATAATAAATCTAACTTGATACATTCACGTGAGAAGTGATCCCTGCATTCTTTTTTTCTACATGAATTGTAACATACTACCACCAATAAAAATTTTAGAGGATTTGTCACTTCAATGTACTATACCTTTATCAAAGGAAAGTACTGTACATCACAGCTGCAGTAACCTTTGAACTAGAGAAATGAAACCCTTCCATAGCACTCAGCAGCTTAAAGTGTGGTTAAAATGGCAGTACTCTAATGCAGCATGTCAGTCTTTCATCTCAGCTGAATAAAAAATGCATTTGACAACTCTTATTAAAGTTTAAAAATACAATGTTTTAAAGATGATATGTCATCACACTGTCAAATACATTTAGAGAAGTGCTAAAAATCACCATGCACATCCCCACATTTATAGGAAATATACTATAGTTATTTTAAAGAAATAAAAAAAGTCAATCGACTACAGAAAGAGGTGTCATTTCTTGGAACAGAGTCTATAAATTTGGAGCTCCCAATTACTGACCTGCTCTTAGATGAGCCGCATTAAAGAGATTGCTTTAAAAGCTTTAACTTAAAGCCAGAGACAGGATTTTTGGTTTTGCACGTTTATGTTGTGCCATTATGCACTTGTTTACTTGTAAATTAAACGTTGTTGACCAAAAGTAGGTTTACAGTTGTGAGTATGCGAAACACTGGTTTATTCTTGCATTATTATTTATTTATTAATTATTGTATTATTTATTTCTGTTAATTGTCTTCTCATTATTATTAGTAGTATTATTATTATTGTTATTAGCAAGTAGACTACAAGAATAACCTGCATTACTTTTCCCATGCAATTACCTGTAAACCTACTTTTGACAACCCTTGTGTATATATATATATATATATATACAGTATATATATTTATTGCATTCGTATTCTGAGTCTTAATGACCTGAATTGTGTGGGTGGTTACCTACTAGGTAACGCTTGTGGTTGGTCTGCCATTCGGCAAACATCCGCCACGGTGCCCTCTTTCAGTTGCGAGAAGCAGATCATGGAATGTTTACTATCTTCTTGCAACTGAAAGAGCGCACCATGGCGGATGTTTGCCGAATGGCAGACCAACCACAAGCGTTACCTGGTAGGTAACCACCCACACAATTCAGGTCGTCGAGACTCAGACTACGAATGCAATGAATGTAATTACTCCGGACCTACAGGCTGTTAAATAAATGAACCACACGCCGTGGCACAGCGTAAAGGGGCTTCATCGCTGATGTCCGAGGTTTGATTCCCCGAGAGGGGAGCAGTAGAGTGTGTACGCCTGTTGAGGCCAAATGAGGGCAAAACACGTGTTGCGTACTCTTTGCATTATTTGACAGTAAACTATGCAATATATATATATATCTATCTATATATATCTATATATATATATATATATATATATATATATATATATATATATATATATATATATATATATATACAGTACTGTGCAAAAGTGCAAAAGTTTTAGGCAGGTGTGAAAAAATGCTGTAAACAAAGAATGCTTTCAAAAATGGAAGTGTTAATCATTTATTTTCATCAATCAACAAAAAGCAGTGAATGAACAAAAGAGAAATCTAAATCAAATCAATATTTGGTGTGACCACCCTTTGCCTTCAAAACAGTATCAGTTCTTCTAGGTACCCTTGCACACAATTTTTCAAGGAACTCGCCTGGTAGGTTGTTCCAAACATCTTGGAGAACTAACCACAGATCTTCTGTGGATGTAGGCTTCCTCACATCCTTGAGGTAATCCCAGACACACTCGATGATGTTGAGATCAGGGCTCTGTGGGGGCCATACCATCACTTCCAAGACTTCTTGTTCTTCTTTACGCTGAAGATAGTTCATAATGACTTTGGCTGTATGTTTGAGGTCATTGTCCTGCTGCAGAATAAATTTGGGGCCAATCATATGCCTCCCTGATGGTATTGCTTGATAGATAAGTATCTGCCTGTATTTCTCAGCATTGAGAACACCATTAATCCTGACCAAATCTCCAACTCCATTTGCAGAAATGCAGCCCCAAATGTTCAAGGAACCTCCACCATGCTTCACTGTTGCCTGCAGACACTCATTATTGTACCGCTCTCCAGCCCTTCAACAAACAAACTGCCTTCTGCTGCTGCCATTTTTCTGCACCCAAGTTCCTATGTTTTCGTGCATACTTGAGTCGCTTGGCCTTGTTTCCATGTATATAAGAATTGATGCTGGTTTGAAGACAAAAGGTAGTAACACCAAATATTGATTTGATTTAGATTTTTCTTTTGTTCACTCACTTTGCATTTTGTAAATTGATAACAATAAACAATCATTATTTATATTTCTGAAAGCATTCTTTGTTTACAGCATTTTTTCACACCTACCTAAAACTTTTGCACAGTACTGTATATATATATATATATATATATATATATAATATATATATATAGTAGCTGTGTAAGCCCATGGTGTAAAAAGGCTGGGGTCATTGAAACTATTAAAATTGTCAGAAAAACAATTGAAATGTACAGATGTAAGGTAATTGAAAAGAACTACTCTGGGCATCCTAGGAGGTTTCGTTTCGCTGATGTGTTCACATTGCTTGTGTATTAGCGGCGGGAGGAAAAGTAAAAGGGATACTGTTTTGTCGATGTGCTTTGCCTCGCTTCTGTATTAGCTATTAGCTAAGGTGGAGTGCTCTTCTCTAATAAACTACTTAGCTAAGCAAGTGACTTTTTCTTCAGAGGTTTCGTTTTGCTGACGTCCTAGCCTCGCTTGTGTTATTAGCGGCTAAGCAAGTTTGTTTCCCTTAACAAATACAGTATATTGTGACAGTAGATGGCGCTATATCAGCTCTTAACCTGACACAGACAGATGCAGGAGGCACTCTGATAAAACACAAAAGTTTTTTTTTTTCTTCACCTGTGAATAATATCTTCCCCATTCCCACAAGCCGCAACACAGTCCAAAGCACAACCCTATACTTTCTTTCTCTTATTCTTTTTCTTTCTCCTCCACTCCTCCTCGGCAAGCTTCGTCTCCCTCCTCCCAATTCTGGCTTCCAGAGTTGTGACTGCTGTCTCCTCTTATAGCACCCTCAGAAGTGCTCCAGGTGCTCATTTACTTACTTCCGGCAGTACTTCCATGTGTGGCAGAAAACCCGCCGAAGATGGCAAAGCAGCTGTTGTAGCACCCCCTGACTGCACCCCCGGACCCCAAAAGGGCTGTAGATAACTCCAACTCCCATGAAGCCCTGTGGGAATCAAGGGCACCACTGCAACCCATGGGGGCTGCCATCTAACATCCTGGGGGAGGTACTGTTCTGCCCACGCTTGATCCCCGGGTCCTCTCTGTGAAGCGGCATCCCGGCTGGATGTAACAGTATATATATATATATATATATATATATATATATATATATATATATATATATATATATATATATATATATATATATATAAAAGAAAATCCTGGAATGGAAAGCAAATGCAGGGCTACGATACGTGATAATCTCCAAAGACATTTTAAAGACCCGTGAGACCAAGGAGACTTGCCACGGTGCGTCTCGCGGGGACCGTAAACATGAGACTTGGTGCCAAAAGATTGTCCCAGGGCTGTAGCAAAAAGGACAGTGGCTGTACAGGCTTTAAAAAGATCGAAGGGCAGCGCAACAGCAGCTACCCCAACCGAACACGAGCAGCGTTATACATCCTGCAAGAAAGAATTCAACCATGTCCAGGGCCAGAAATAAAAGACAGGTATTGCTTTTACAACGTCACGCGAGACAAGGCAGTGAGCCATCATTTAAAACAAGTCAACAGACCTCTAAGCTAGCAGTTGTTGGATTGCTTTTGGCAGGCAAGCATCATGTGCTCCAAGCTCTTAAAACAGGCAGAAGAGGCAGCTAGCAAGCAGCAAAAAGACAGCAAATGATCCCAAGGAATATCCTTAGTGTACGTTCAGCCTCAACACCCTTCACAACACGAGCAGTATTATACGTCTGGGAAGAAAGATGTGTAACCACGCGCTGGGCAGGAAATAAAGAAACAAGTATTGTTTTTACAAATGTTTTTAAAGTAAAAGTGAAAATAATGCATATGTAACAATTCACAAGAAAATAACAATTTCTTTAAATTGTAGATTGCCTGCCTAAGGTAAAGTCATCCCTGATGAATGGGGACGTGGGAATGAGGGGTCCTTTCATCAGGTTAGCGTTATTTCAGATGTGGAATGGCAAAATGGGGGAGGCAGCTTGATGAATGAGGTCTCCAGGACTTAAAACAAATCCAAATCATATTATGTGAGATCATCTAATGTGTTCTTCTACTCTGTACTTCTACAATTTTTATTTTTATACTGTATTGAGGATTTATTCTGTTCTATGTATTACTTCAGGCCAGCCAAATATTTCAAATTTTGACTCATCAGTCCAGAGCACCTGCTGCCATTTTTCTGCACCCCAGTTCCTATGTTTTCGTGCATACTTGAGTCGCTTGGCCTTGTTTCCACGTATATAAGAATTGCTTCGCTCGCCAACCCCTGTGTTTGTTTTATCGGATATACAATACAATTTATTTTTTGTATAGCCCAAAATCACACAAGAAGTGCCGCAATGGGCTTTAACAGGCCCTGCCTCTTGACAGCCCCCCAGCCTTGACTCTCTAAGAAGACAAGAAAAAACTCCCCCAAAAAATCTTGTAGGGAAAAAATGGAAGAAACCTTATGAAAGGCAGTTCAAAGAGAGACCCCTTTCCAGGTAGGTTGGGCGTGCAGTGAGTGTCAAAAGAAGGGGGTCAATACAATACAATACAATACAATACAATACACAGAACAGAACAAATCCTCAATACAGTATAAAAATAAAAATTTTAGAAGTATGGAGCAGAATTTAACAGTAGATGATATCACATAATAAGATTTTGATTTGTTTAGTGTCCTGGAGACCTCATCCATCAAGCTGCCTCCCCCATTTGGTCATTCCACGGCTGAAACAGCGCTGGGTCAGCAAATCTGATGAAAGGACCCCTCTTTCCCATGATTCCTAAATAAACATATTGTGGGTGATTTAAACATGTCTGCCTGTCTGTGTCCGGGCTGTCTTCCACAATGGCGTAGTTGGCAGGATGCTCTGCCTGGTTCAAGGTGGGGACCTGTCCAAAAAAATCATTTTGTGGATGGCCCAGTGCAGTGGGAAAGCCCACCCGTGCACGAGCGGCGTGCACGGAACCCCATGAGATATACTTGCCCCACGGACCTCCACCGAACCACGGACAAGTTATTCCCACCTGGTGCAGAGAGAGAAGGACAACAGGTGTTGCCAGAGTGCAGTGGGCTCCTATGAGCATGCCGTGGCTGAGGACGTCTGGGATTGCATTGCGTCTAGGAAGGCCATGCAGAGGTAGGCGCCTCAGACAGACAGGACCCGGGAGGTTAGTGTCCTGCCCACTGGCAGCCGGCCCTGGGGGGCCGGGCCTGTTTTGTGTGTTGGAGGCAGGGACTGCCTGGATCCACGTTGGTGGCAGACGCGTGTCGGTCTGCGGGGCTTTGTCAGTGCGGCAGCAGTTGGGGGAGCTGCGGAGAAGGAGCCGCTGCAGCTTGAGAGATCCCGGCAGCTGCAAGGCTGCCCGGAAGCATGCTACTGCACTGGGAGGAGGGGAGACAAGATGGCTGCAGACCAGAAGTCCCTCCCCGAGACAGGCACGGGATTGGATGGTGTGTCTTGTGGGCCCTCCGATGATTGGATGGAGGCGGGACCATGGAATGTCCATCCTGGGCCGGGGAAGGACCCGACTGGGCCGATGGAGCGGTCCCACAGGAAGCAGTTGGTGTGTGTGACAGATCAACAGGTAGGCCCACCTCCAGCTGACTTTCTGTGCTTGCCGGCGGCTCTGCGCGTGCTGGAGTAGTGCCTCCAACCAGCAGAGTCACTTTCACAGGTGATACATACCCTCTTTGAGGAACTGAGGAAGCTGGAGGGGAAGGCAGTCGCGTCCGTGAAGGTACTGCGTGAGTGGATGGAAAGACACGATGCTGGATCCTTCGGCCGGAGCATGATCGGAATCAAGTAGGGGGGCTCCAATAGTGGACGCGATGGGGAGAGCCAAGCGCGGTGAGGGGGAAGAGAGCGAGAGGGCAGGCGGGATGCAGGCTGATGAGTGCCGCAGGTCCTAGCACCCTACACTCTGAGCCGGCATCGGTTTCACGTTGTTCCACAGGGACGCAGACGGGACAGGGTCTATACCTTTCCCGTAGGGAGATCCGAACCGTCATGGCGTCCCAGAAAAAAGGGAGGACTGGAGGGAAGAGTGCCGGTTCCTCCGATAAGGACAGATGTGAGGCAGGATGCTCACATCCAGAGAAGGGCCTCCCTCTGCGGAGGCAGAGGGAAACCCCACAGTCGGCGGAGATGACGGAGGTGCAAGCAGTCCCGTCTGTTCCAATCGGACGCGCACGGAACCTGCGGAGGGGGTGCCAAAGACAAAGTTTCCATGGTGCCGGTTGGAGGGGGGAGCTCTGCATGTGTGTAGCACAGAAGGACGCCAGTGGGTGGTGTCCAGGCAGTGTCTTCGCCCCTGTTTCTGTCTTTTGTGTTGCAGGACCAGACCCTGGACATATAGTAGGACCCGCTTCGCAGGACAGGTCTCTCCACCCAACGGGTCTTTGCTGGTGATGGGGCAGTGTCACAGGCGGCTGGGGGCAGAACCCTGGTGGCTTTGGGGACCACAGGAACTGAGCTTGGAAGCTCAACCCTATAGGGGCCCGTGGTCACCGCTGGGGGGCACCCCAATGCCTGAGGAGCCCTGGCCCTCAGCGCTTCCGCCACACCCGGAAGTGCTGGGGGGGGTAGAAGACCAGGGACACCCGGAGTGCTTCCGGATGCGCAGCCAGTACTTCCACCACACCGGGGAGTGCCGGCAGAAGCTAATTGGGAGGCACCTGGAGCACATCCGGGTGGGGATAAAAGGGGCCGCCTCCCTCCATTCAGGGGCAGGAGTCAGGTGAGGAGAAGGACAGAGCTTGGTGAAGAGGAGTGGAGGTGGTCTGAAGAAGGCATTGCATTGTGAGAGGGCCTGAACTTTGGGAGAGTTTGGGGGTGTGTGTGCACCATGTAAATATTAGTTGTGTAAATAAACGTGTTGTGGGTGATTTAAACATGTCTGCCTGTCTGTGTCTGGGCTGTCTTCCACAATATATATATATAGTAAAAGATACAGAGATGAAGAAATAATGTTTTCTGAGGTACAGCTTCGTCCTCTTCAAAAGCATGAAACACAAATCATAGACAGCAGTCATTACTTTGGAGGGCTTGTAGCATTACCAAGTCATGCCATTTGGATTAAAAAACACTTAAGCAACCTTTCAAAGTCTGATGCAACAAGTTCCCGGTGAGTTGATTGTGAAAATCTGTTATGTATATTGTAACAAAAGACAGAGATCAGAAAAGTTTTCGGCACCAGCAGTGATCCCTGTATAATTGTTGACCAAAATAACAAAATAACAAAAGTGGTTTACCATTCGTTGATGAAATGTCTTTCAGATGTGTGTCTACAATTATATAACCAGACTGATTCAAGATGGTGGTGATGGTGGTAATCAAGCAGGAAGACAGGAAAAGGCGGGCTTAGGTGACCAGAAACAGGAAGTGACATCTTCTGACATGTGGTTAGAAGAAAATGGAACATATTTTCTCTCATGCGCACATGTGAGACAATATATAGATGACTTTATTGTTTTCTTCTCATCTGTAAATAGACACCTGCAAGATTTGAATACCATCTTCCAGCGACTCCAGCAAGCATGACTCACACTTAACATCAAAAAAGTAAGTTGTTACAAACTTAGTTCTTTTTTTCTGAGACATCTAGTGACAACTAAACAGGTAAAGGTGGATCCAAAAAATCCATTATATGTTATCCAGCACCCACACGTGTTAAACCCCTTCAAAGATTTCTAGGGCTTGATGGATGATTTCACACATTTATTCTGAAGTCTGCCGATATTGCCACTCTCTTATTTCAACTTGTAAAGAAAGGTGTTTCCTAGGATTAGTCATCAGCCTGCCAAGAATGTTTTGAAAATTTAAGAAAGGCACTGCAATCTAAACACATTTTAGCACAACTGGATGCAAGATGCAAGATGTGGGTCTTGTGGGTCTTGGTGCTTTTCTATCACAAAGAAAGGATGGTAAAGAAAAAATTATTACTTATGCCTCCAGAATTTTGCATGGAACTGAGATCAGCTACTCCACCCTGGAAAAGGAGTGCTTAACAGTAGTTTGGACTGTGGAGAAGTGCTGTCAGCACCTGGAAGAAGGTATTATTTGAGATCTGCACTGACCATTGTGCCCTAGCATTCAACTGCAGAAAAACAACATCTTGGCTAACTGGGTCAGTACAAAGAGTGTAGCAGTTTTCATTCTAAGAGGTTTAATCACAAGAGATGAGGTAACGTGTTGCCTGATGCTTTGTCTTGTGTATCAACACACCATCTACGAAAATGATCATGCAAATTCACAGCAAAACTTGCCCCAAAGTGGTAGGGACTGGTAACTGCTGTAAAGGTTCTGAGACCTTCGAACTACAAAGTTAAATGCGGGGGGCGGGGTCAATCAGAATCTAGAATTGATAATATCAATGTAGTCAACCTCCTACTATATTTTGGATTCAAGTTGGGTCCAGACAGTAAGGAAACTATGTAGCAGAAGTTCATTTGTGTAATGTGTAAATGTTATATGCATAATACTCTGTGTAATGTTATGTGTATATTGGAATTGTCTCTTTAAACAGTTTTGCCCCTTAACATGGAAGAGGTGTAAAAGGGTTCCTGTTTAGACAGGAAGTCCCTATCGGCCAAGCTTAAATGGAGTATGGGAACTTAACAGGAAAATGGAAAAACAAATGTTTAGGACAATTTGTGAAAGTTAGTGAAGAGATGAAAGGAATTCTGAAGGTAAAGGATTTACAGTTATAGTTTCAAATGGAGGATTATATACAAAAGTGGTCCTTAAGAATGGAAGTGGAAGTATGCTTATGAAGAAAATGTGGTCTAATATGGTGTTCGCTTCCTTGGGAAAGGAACTGTCTAATCTATTTTAAGGCTGTCCATCTTGAGCCTACGGATGACTGGACTTTATATACGTTATACATGTTACAGGGAACTGGTGTTATATATCATAATTGGGTTGCTTGTGTATTGAATGTTTATAGCGTAACATGGGTTAAAGTAAAATAATAAATTGACCCCTCTATCCCTGAACTCTATTGTCCTTTATTGTCCTTGCCATGTATCTGTATATATCTGTAGTGAGTTAGTGTGCGATTTAGAAATTGGGGGTTTACATTTAGCCTTTGCCCTAAAACAAATATTTGAAAATGTAACTATATTACATATTACACATATCATGTCACTCTGTGTCCTGAGGTATTTCAAGGGTGTTTTACAACACTGATTTATCTAGGTTCAAATAGTGCCTGTTTTTAATTTCATCACCTTTTCATACAAATTGTAACAACCTTTGCTGCACATATTTTCAATCATGAATGCATAAAGAAATAACCGTATAAACGCGTGTATAAATTGGGTCTTGAAACCCAAAAAATCATTCATAAAATCAGACCCCGATTTATACGCCCAATCAAAAAAAGGACACTTACATTTTTTTTACGTCTTCTTGCTACCTCCAATCTCACACCAGTTTCTCAGACACATCGAATTTTGTTGCAGCAGTGCAGTTACCAATTTCTTTCACCACTTCAATGACTTTTATCGTAGATAAGGGATGCTCTCATGATAAAGGTGAGATACAAAAAACAAAAAAACAGTGCAAACGTCGCTTTGGAATAGTCTGAGTATTACCGTGTGGTCACATAGATAGATAGATAGATAGATAGATAGATAGATAGATAGATAGATAGATAGATAGATAGATAGATAGATACTTTATTAATCCCGATGGGAAATTCACAGGCACAATATATAGAAAAAAAGGCAGTGTGCTCCGTGGTTTCTCTCTCAGGTAGGCGTTAGCATATCATAATCTCTTGGATCAATAGGGTGAATTGTCTGAATTCGACTTATACGACCAACGTTATAAAATACCGGAAATTATACGGTAAAATCAAGCCCAGACTTATCTGTGGGAGAACCTAAATGTGAGTATATACAGTAAATTATAATTTGCAGTTGTAGCAACATTGTGTCTTCAGGTACAGATGAGATTTTGTCTGATACACCTCCATGGAGATTAAGAGGCTGCAATAATTCTGGATGAGAGCACGTGTTTGAGAGATCCTGCGTGGATATAAGTTTTTCATGACAGTAAGTGAATTTTTTTTTTTTTTTTTTGCTTCCATTATTATACTGTTTCTGGAATTATGCTATTTTTATTATCAATGATGTGATACAGAAGTGGTTACTAGTATCACCTCACAGCTCCAGAGTCCTGTGTTCAAATCCCAGTCTTGTGACAGTGTTTGTGGATTTTGCATATTTACTCTGAGTCTCTTATGAGTTCCTTCTGGATACACTAGATTCTTCCCAGATCCCATCATTGTTATATAGCTCTGAAGTGGCTCTCTGTGACTGAATGTGGGTTTGTGCATGAATGTTTTAATGGATTGGTTCTTTATACAGGATTTGTTTCTGACTTATATCCAGTGCTGTAATGATAGTCTCCATCCGTCCATAATTCTGTAACGCAGTTTATAAAAAATTAATGAAAGGATAGATACTTTACTGAATGACATGAGCAAGGTACAGCATGCTGGTCGAAAAAGTTTGGAAGGAACATAGTTTGTGTTGGTCAATCAGTGCTGGAGAACTGTGCAATCAACATTAAATTAGGATGATTTAGCTCATTACATTTTCTACACATCTGTTAGAGATTATATGCTGTCTGTTAAACAAAAACCAGAAATGAAAAGACAGTTACTGTCAAATAAAGTGTACAGACACAACTAGCTCTAGAGTCCTTCTAACTTCCTTGAAAGACTAGCATCCTAAGTTATTTTGTTGAGGTTAAAAACTCTCTTCAAATTTCTGCAACTTAACCTATTTCTGTTCTTTAACCACAATGTACTGTATATGTGAAAATGTAGGTGCTTTTCTATATCCAAACGAAAAGAAGCAAAAAAATTGTCATAGTAATTCCAGAAATACTACGTGAATAGAGAGAAATGAAGGTGACATAAAGATAATTCTTTCAAGGAAGCATGATTAAAAATAGTTTTTGTTACTTTTTGTATGGCAAATTTGGATTTAAAAAAATATTCCTATCTTTTGGTTAGTGTTGTCCACCCAACGTTTTTCTAAACCTTCTTCTACTTTGTAAAGGTCAAGTAGTGTTATCCATATATTTAGTTTAATTATTTTTATTATAGTGCTCACAGTCACCAGTCCCAAAATTCATCTCAGTAAATGTTGTAGCAGAACTGCCCCCTGGCATTATGCTGAAACAAAGCTGGTGAGTATTAAAAACAGGGGCTGTCAAATGATTACAATTTTTAATTGGGACTAATCACAACATGCTCCATAATTAATCATGATTGATCACATGTTTAACCAAGGTAGCTCAGTGATGTCCAGTAGTCCACCACGAATCCCATTTTTGTACAACTTCTTAGTTACTCAAACTGCAAAGGCTTTTGTCTTTCATATAAATCATGCAGCACAATTGTCCCTTATGAAGGTAATGTGTAAGAATGGTCAAACATCTCTGTATGATGTCTCTGTGCTCTGTATTTTAAACTACAGTACATTAAGAGGTCTACAGTCTGATTTGATCCATTTTACAATAAATAATGGTAGTTATTGCTTTAGGTATTGTTTCATTAACCTAAATCAAGTTTCATGAATTGTAGTCCACACATTTTGTGTCCTAATGTGAGTGGTTTTAACAGCAGCATCATGCTTGTTTTGTGATATTTAAATTTTCCCGCACTGCTTACAAGTTTTGCTGATTTTATCCTTTGAACAATTTGGGAGAGTTTTAAATCAAAAGCAACCATCATAAATTGTATCTTTCTCAGCCATCAATAATGGATTAGCTTAGATCAGGGATTTTTCAAACTTTTAAAGCAAGGCCCTCCAAAATGGCGTACCATCTAACCAGGGCCTCCACTAATATAAAGCTAATGCTGCGAAGCTGGGCATGATGTTGGAATTCGTTTACTACTAAAAATAGTCACATTGCCTGATTTTGTGTAATAGTAGACCTATTAATCAAAGCAAATGCTTAACTACAGCAGACTATTGACGCTTATGTGATTAAATGTGGTGTGATATTTCTAGCCCAGGGATATTCAATCTTTTTTTTTTGGCGTGCCACCTCCAGGAATTGAAGTATTTTGAAGTATTCCCATTTTCTTTTAGCCTTAAATCATTCAACATTGCATGATCTCTTATCAGGCTTAACTAAAAGTGAGATTTCTTAACTCCTACTATTCCTCCTAATATTGCATTTAGGGGTGTTAAAAATATATTGGAGATAGTTTTTGTGTGGTTGTGTATGCCTGTTAGTTTTTTATGCGCATGAAATACTTTTTTAATTAATTCATTTTTCAGTAGCATGGTTTGATGCCCAGAATTTAGTTTTAACACAAAAAAATTATAATTACATGTAAAATCAGGTCAAAAGAAGCAGAAAATACCTCACTTGTTAAGGATGAATGTTTTATATGATCGTTATTGTCAATGTCGGGATGCAGTTTTTATAACTTTAAGCACAATTCTGTTTCTAATTTCAGGCTATTCTTGTATTTATGTTTAAAGGAAGAAAATACATTTACCATACATTGGCACATCTGTCTAAAACAATAGCTTTCTGCTGATGATTAATATTAGTAATACTAAAATGAAATGTATATATGTGTACTAGCAAAATACCCGCGCTTCGCAGCGGAGAAGTAGTGTGTTAAAGAGGTTATGTAAACATATATATACATAAACATATATACTTATATACATATCTACATATACACATATCTACATATATACATATATATATATATATATATATATATACATATAGACAGCCACATATATATACATATATCAACATATATATACACATACATATACACACATACATACATACACACACATATATATATATATATATATATAAATATCTATATATATACACATACAGACACATATATATATATACATATAGCAAAATTCCCGCGCTTCGCAGCGGAGAAGTAGTGTGTTAAAGAGGTTATGTAACCATATATATACATAAACATATATACATATATATACATATCTACATATACACATATCTACATATACATATATATACATAAACACATCCACATATACATATATATATACATATACAAATTTACATATCTACATATATATATATATATATATATATATATATATATATATATATATACAGTATATAAATATAAATATAGACATACATATATACATACATACATTCACATATATATATATATATATATATATATATATATATATATATATATATATATATATATATATATAATATATATATATATATATATATATATATATACTGTATATATACATATCTACTTATTGGCTCCTGTATTTAGGATATAGCGGGTTGGATAATGGATGGATGGACATCTGTATGCATAGCCCTATTTGCCCGTTTTCGTTTTTTTTCTTTCTTCAGTAATATTTCAGTAAACCCGGAGCTTGTCAGTTCAAATCCTGGTACTGACACCACTGTGTGACCCTGAGGAAGTCACTTCACCTGCCTGTGCTGCAAAAAACAAAAGTAATGTAAGAAATTGTACCTCAGATGTTGCAAGTTGCTGGAATAAAGGCATAAGTAAAATAGATAAATATGTATTATAAACATAGGAACTATTAATTTATTTTCAGTTAAGTCATCTGCAGCAAACTTTTATAAATGAGGGTTTCTCATTTTTAGATAGTGCAAACTGTTTCTTCTTCATTGACATTTTCTCTTGGAGAGGTTTTTTCATTTCATTGAAAATTAAAGCAGCAGCTGCCAAAATATGTAGCTTTCTTATTAATTTTTCAACATTGTGTAAAATAAATTTATAAAGTAACATAAAAGGTTTAAATACTGGTTATCCTTTTACACTAAAATATTACTAAAGAGAAACAAAAAAAGTAAAATGGATATGTTCTTTTTCTTTAAGGAAATTAAACATTACTGAAGAAAGAAAAAAAATAATAAAACAGCCAAATGGGGCTATGCATACGAACTTAAAAGGTTTAAATAAAACAGAAATATATATTTTATTTTTACTTGCTTAACTTGTGGAGGGTGTATCCTGTAGCAAAGCCCTAACTTTTTTCGTGAAAGCCCGTTTCAGTCAATAAGTCTTAAAAAAAGGTGTAAAGATATTGACAATAAGCTAAGCAAACCCAGGAAGACATGGAATCGTTTGAATCAAGTATCATTACATCTTCCTTTCTTAAAGAGAAGTAAGGCAGTACTTATAAGCTTACATATTTATATATAGAAATACATACATATATATATATATCTATATCTGAAGCCGTGCAAGCACACTCTTGAGAATGCAACGTATAGTTGTACAGAAGAAAAGCAATCTTGCCTCAAATGAACGGCAACCTTTTGTAGGTCTATGAACTTAATTTAAACTTTAGGTTTACACGGTGCTTTCTTTCCGAAGTACCTGCACTCATGAATATGTCTGTATGTGTCAGTCGGTCAAATCCCCGCGCTTCGCACCGGTGAAGTACCGCTTTTAAATTTTTATTAAGAAGAAAAGAAAACCTTTTTAAATTGAGGGAAAATATACTAATAACAGTTTGTTAAGGATCTGTTTTTTTGTGAAGCTGCCTTCACTCGAGTGATCACTTCGAGCTGGCTTGTTGGCCAACTATAAGCATTACCTGGTAGGTAACCACCCATACAATCAGATTGTGAATCAGACTACGAATGCCGTGATTGTAATTACCCCGATCTACATGTTGTCAAATAAACGAACCACACGCCGTGGCGCAATTTTAGGGGCTTCACCTGTAGCACTGACGTCCGATGTTCGATTCCCGTAAGGGAGTGAAGTGAGTGGCTGGTTACCTACCAGGTAACGCTTATGGTTGGCCAGCAAGTGAGGTAACATCAGCCACGGTGCCTTCAGTTGTGAGAAGCAGATCATAGAATGGTTGAAAATAGTTTACTGTCAAATAATGCAAAGAGTACGCGACACGTCTTTCCCCCTTATTCTTGGCTCATCAGGCGTACACACTCACTGCACTCGCTTACGGTAATCGAACCTCGGACGTCAGCGCTAGAGGGGCTTCGCAGCGGTGAAGTATTGCTTTTAAATTTTAATTAAGAAGAAAAGAAAACCTTTTTAAATTAAGTGTTAAAAAGAGGTGTAAAGATATTGACAATAAGCTACGCAAACCCACCAAGAAATGCAATCGTTTAAATCAAGGCGCGAGTCGAAAAACACCATCCCATAATATTAGTTAACGATTAACACATTTCTGTATGTATTGTAAGCATACAATACAACTGATAATATGTTGCGCTTATTTATCTGGTGTACCGACATTTTTGCGCATTTAACGTCTGAAATCTAACGTGGTTTGTGCCCTTCAGAATGAAAACAGTTTGCATTTACCTTTTTAATAAAAGGCGAGCTTTTAAGCCTGAGAAATCACCCCGTAAATGCACACGTTTAATTGCACATGTGTTAATATGTATGCTTACACAGTATTAAAAGACACTCAAAAATTAACGTCATTTACCTTCGTTCCCGCGTTTGACTCGTGCTGTAAATCTCTTCCTTGTTTTTAGTTCACGTGATTACGTAGGAGGCGTGATGACGCGATACGTGACTCCGCCTCCTCCATTAGAGTATATGGACAAAAAACAGGTTCCAGTTATGACCGTTACGCGTAGAATTTCGAAATGATATCTGCCTAACTTTTGTAAGTAAGCTGTAAGGAATGAGCCTGCCAAATTTCAGCCTTCCACCTACACGGGAAGTTCGAGAATTAGTGATGAGTCAGTCAGTCAGTCAGTCAGTGAGTCATTGAGGGCTTTGCCTTTTATTAATATGTATAGATTTTATTATAATAATTGTTAACATTTGTCTTTGTTCTTCATTGTATATTATCCTGCTTTAGTATGCTAATTTCTAAAAATGTCCATAACATACCTGTACAAAAACAAGTGCACCAAAACTTTGATTCTTAGAACAGTGGTAGGCCTGACCTGGGAGAGACAGAGAGATGATGCTAAGCCTACTTGTGCAGGTGTTGGAGGAGAGAAACAGAGCACTAACGTGAGACCCTCTTTTTAGCAACAATCCATTGCTCTTGGTGCGTGTGTCCCCCTTGGAGATCTGAGCACACTAATATACAGAAACTGTTTCTGAGACTGAGGGGTTTGGGGGGGAGTTTTGGGACATTTGGAGATTTACATATGCTGAAGAGCACAAGCCCAATTGAAAGAAGAACATCTGCTGTGAGAAGTGGCAGTATGCATCAGTATGCATACATTAACAGAATGCATACTGGGCTGGTATCTTTAAAAACTAAGCAATTTAAAGACAATAATACTGCAACTTATTATTATTTATAATGTCAACTTTGCCAGTGCTGTGGCCCCTAATCTGAAAACCATTGGTTTAGATAGCAAGGGGTATCAAACATGTGGTAAATGCTATTAAGGAAAAATAATATATTATACCTTTAAAAATTAATCACTTTCGTTAACATGGTAACTTTAACAGGCCTACTAAAACATTCTACTGTACAGTTAATTATCAGAGAAATAAAAACACATCATTATTCCCGATGGCTAGACAAACATCATATGCTAAATGACTAAAAGGTCTGTAGAAGTCTACATTTACACGTTCCAAAAGTCATATGTACCAATGGCATGAATTCCTGGAGGCCCATTCAGGCATCACAGAAAGCGCTTCCCATTCCCACACTTTCACCATCTCATAATCTCTTACTTGCACCTCCATCCAACCATTTTCCAACCCGCTGAATCCGAACACAGGGTCACGGGGGTCTGCTGGAGCCAATCCCAGCCAACACAGGGCATAAGGCAGGGAACCAATCCCGGGCAGGGTGCAAACCCACCACAGTACTTGCACCTTTGTCTCTCAATTATTATTCTTGATTCTCTTGTTGAACTGTGGTGATGTTCAATGGTTCATAGCTAGTTTACCCCAAAATACCAGAAGCCATTCATATCCATGATTAGCAGATGTCTGTGATATTTATTGGTGACTTTTTATCAATATAATATAACAAGCATGAATACACTCTGGTGGTGTAGCCTCATGATTGTTCCTCTTTCGGACAACCCTTGTTTCATTTTATTGCCTCCACTGCCCTCTACAAACCTTATGTAGGTGTTCTAGTATATTAGTTAATTGGAACTTTCTTAACTTGTCCACTGTTATCAAGAATTGAAACTCACTCACTGGGTTCTGGGTTCGACCACTGGTCATGTTATCCTGTAGCAGTGCATCTGATAATTTAAATGGAAAACTCATGAAAATAAATACAGTCTATTCAATTCAATTGAGTTTATTGATATTCAATGTACTTTTCAGCCAACGACAATTTACAGTAATTACAAATATAATATGAAAAATGAAATGCACCAAACACAAAACATAAACAGGGGTACATCATGAAACTAAAACAAAAATATATCCATAATAGCTCCATATTCCAAGTTTCTTAGGACAACTGCATTTCAGAAAGGAAGATGCTAAGTGGTAACGGTGATAATTGCATTTAGACAGAAGACATCAGAAATAGTTTTATTATGTGCATCCACTCTAAGACACAACAAGAGCCACCACAGATACGGAAGATAGAAAGAAATGAAAACAACTTAATATTGGCAAATCAAAACAGTTATTACTATTAAATAAAAAAGAGAGAATATTAGCAGCAACTCTAACAACATAATGCTACACTAAAATAATGAGTCCTCATCCTTGGTGGAAATGTTGAGATTAAATGGAATTCTTTAATATTCACAAGCTGATCATTAAAGAGTTTGGGTGTCCTATGAAAAGGGCTTCCTATACCAGTTTTATTTAATAAGGTAACTTGAGATTACAATGTATGCCCTAGCATTTAGGTACTGAAATGTTCTGTAGGGTAAGAGGAGCTACACTCTTTACAATTTTGTCTGTGAGAAGAAGGATTCTAAAAATTGTCTCTAAAATTAATTGGAAGCGAGTGAAGTGATATAAGTATTGGAGTTACATAGTCATGCTTCTTATTATTAATATTAATTATTAATAATATATCATTATTAGTTTTAATCCTTTCAGCTGTTTTCTATCACATAAAGTGCACAAATGCAATAATACTTAATAGTAGTAGTAGTAGTAGTAATATTGTCACACGTACCAAGTTCAGTTCTGACGTGAACACATTTCTGAATCTAGGCAGGCCATCTAATATTAAATAATTTTAATCCAAAAAAGACAATCACAAATGGGGATTGCTTCACTTAATGAAATATAAAAAAGACACACGAAGTATAAAGGAAGAAACACAAATTTCTGGGTTATCAAGAGAGAGTCATTTGGACTATTTCATGTACAGATTGGATTGAATAAAGGTGTATTGTGACTTTCCTATTTTTATTAACTTCTTTTGAAGAAAAACTGACAGTTGTTCATAAATAAAACATGGTGGCTATGAAAGAGTATAAGTGTTTTTTTTTATTCTGTAAAAGAACATTTTAAATGGTAAATAATACTATTCTTGTGTGAACTACCTTATGTCTAGCTTGGAATAAAGACTATGTAGCTAAGATTGTTGATCATCAAAGATCAACTTTGTTTTCCTCATTATAGTGTCACCTTATCATGCCTGTCAGGCCTCTCCAATTAATACAGTGGCAAAAGGTACAAGGAATTTAGCTTTTAGACAAAATCTGAAGGCTGAAACTTAGGGGATATCTTTTGTATTGGCTGGCAGATTTTAGTTTTAGTAAAATCCTGATCACTGAATCATATACTTTACAATTGTCCTCCTTGATGTCGGCTTTTAATTAATATAACTTTTATTCCAGGCTCTTTTTAAAACTTTAACACCTAAAGATTGCTTTTAATCATAACTAGTAACAGCTTCTTAAATCTAACATTCTTGCACAAAGTGTGAAACTTTTTGGATCTTAACTTGTCACATTTCTTTCTATGTAGCTGTTCCAAATAAATCTGTCTGAATGTGTTGCACATATGTGCTTGTGCTAACAGTTGCATTTATCTTGATGTCGCTGACAAGCATAATGTCATCACAGTCTGTTGAAAAACAACAAGTAATCAATGTGACACTGTGATCTGAAAGGCTGGTTGCATTTAATACACCTATCTGTAACTTGTATACATATATACATAATTATATTTTAGGAAGATATTTTACTCTAATGCATAAATAAGGACTTCTTAACTGAGATGACAAGCAGAATAATCTTTCTAGGCAACTGTAACAGTTAGAGGATTGCAAATGAAAGCTTAAAGAAGTTAATAAAAAATTTTACAAAAACGTCCAGTATTCAACATTTGGTAATGGTCAGCAGATGGTTAATGAACGTAGAGTGGCTAATTAATAAGTGCAGTTTTGCTTAGCGTGTATAATAAATGGTCAGCAGAAAGTGTGTGCTTATTTGATTGGCAACTTTTTTTGGAACAAAGCGATTGTCAGAAGGGTACAAATTACAGTCACAGCTTTAT
Source organism: Erpetoichthys calabaricus (assembly GCF_900747795.2). Taxonomy (NCBI): domain Eukaryota; kingdom Metazoa; phylum Chordata; class Cladistia; order Polypteriformes; family Polypteridae; genus Erpetoichthys; species Erpetoichthys calabaricus. The sequence goes on from NC_041394.2 coordinate 195,786,437, forward strand.
GAAGGTAAGTCTACCTAAATGGACAGACTGAAGACATCCCCTTCTACCTGTTCCTTAGAAACTGTCTTTGACATCCTTAAAGAAGGCCTTACAATTGACGAAGACCCTGCTGACATATTGTAAGACAATGATACTTTCTTGTGGGCTTCTTTCAGCTGACTATATATCAGTAAAATCCACACTTAACAGCAATATACAGTATATATATATATATATATATATATATATATATATATATATATATATATATATACAGTATATATATATATATATATATATATATATATATATATATATATATATATATATATATATATTGTGGACTAGACCTGGGGACCCGGGTTCGCTTCCCGGGTCCTCCCTGCGTGGAGTTTGCATGTTCTCCCCGTGTCTGCGTGGGTTTCCTCCGGGCGCTCCGGTTTCCTCCCACAGTCCAAAGACATGCAGGTTAGGTGGATTGGCGATTCTAAATTGGCCCTAGTGTGTGCTTGGTGTGTGGGTGTGTTTGTGTGTGTCCTGCGGTGGGTTGGCACCCTGCCCTGGATTGGTTCCTGCCTTGTGCCCTGTGTTGGCTGGGATTGGCTCCAGCAGACCCCCGTGACCCTGTGTTCGGATTCAGCGGGTTGGAAAATGGATGGATGGATATTGTGGACTATGGCCAGCAGCTTATCCCAGCCAATACCCCCAAGCCACCAGGTGGAGCCCTCCCTGCAACGTGGACATGCCCCGGGTTCCAGCAGGGCCTCATGGACCTTGGAGTTTCCTTTCACAGCCCGGCTGGATACCATGGGGACCGCCAGGGGACGCTGCAGGGATGCCTAGGGACTTCTATTTGCCTTATAACCCAGAAGTACTTCCCAGTCGAGGAGACAGAAGCAATGACGTACTTCCGGGTTGAAGAAAAGGAGTTTTCACCTGACCCGGAAGTGTTAAGAGTCACATGGACTGAGGGACAGAAACACTTCCGGGTCAAGAAGTATAAAGGGACTATGGGTAACCCCAGCAGAATTACAAATACAGAATCTCATTACAATGAAATATTCGTTACAACAAAATAATTTTTAGGTCCCTGGGAGTTCGTTATAACGGAATTTTACCTGTATTACAGAGCAAAACAAAATGTTAAAAGCATCTACTTTTTACACTTCAATGCATTCAAAAAATGCTACACTGACATGATTTTAAACAATAATATGAATGTAACGTTATATTGTTATGTATATCTTACACAAACAATGTATTAATTAGCAGAAAATTATTCATGGTCCTAATAGTGTAAACTAAACTACAAGGGTGCCATAAAAATGTAAAATATTTGTCTTTTCCTCAGCTCAAATCTTCAAAGTTCCTTTCTTCTCATCTTACACTTGATTAGACAAAGGGAAAATATTTGGCAAAAAGCTCTTCTTTACAATACATCAGAGTCTTGAACTGAAATGCCTGAGAAATCATTTCCATGTATGTTTAAAGGAATCTTGCTAACAGCTGTATTTTCCATTAGAAGTGGTTTCAAAAGTAAGAAAAAAAAATCAAAGCTGAAGAAATCAATGTCTAAGTGAGAAAACATGTGCCGAAAATTTGACTAAGTAGGATTTTCAGCTGTATCAAAAATATTTTGAAACTGTGGGAACGTTCAGTAATATTAAAAATCAAGGAGGCATCCACAGCTTTGGACCTGCTTTTGCTTTGTGACAACATCAAAGACCATGCAGATGTGCAATATGAGTTACCTTTGTGTGCAAAAAAAAAAAAAACGTGGGTAATTCATCATGAATTTTTAAATGTGTAGATGTAAGAAGGCTTGTTGATATTCAAGTAAAGTAAACAAAATGTCTGGACAGAAACACTGATAATATAAAATTCTATTCAAAAATGATCATCGGTTTTAACAGGCAAAGATCTCAAAGAAAAAAACGATAACATGTTAGAAGGTGGGTTTTTAATGCTTTCTGTATTGCACCTATTTGTCTCTTATGAACAGATAAGCTTTTGTTGAGGACAAGGTCTGGCTATGTAGTAATAGATACTTTGCAGGTAAACCCCTATTGTAGTGCATCATTTAAGCTTTGTGAGTCTTTATTAAGATCAACCAAACTGTAGATAAGAGTAGCAGACTGGTAATGTCTTATCCTAAAGTGTTACTGATTTTTTTTATCATTATTACTAATAATAATGATATTTTTATCCATTTTAGATTGTTTATTGTATTGCAATGCATATATAAGAAATGCAGTATCGAAAACAACGGAAGCATGGCTAACTGAACCTAATTAACTAACTAATGTATTTAGTTGTCCTTCTTATTATTAAATTAATATTTGTATAATGAGAAAATTATTTAATTATAATCATAATCCAATTTTATTAAGCATTTGATACAATTTAAGAAGACCTATCAATATTATATACACAGAGTCAAATGGAGGTAAAGTTATGGGCAGGGAGACATTAATCTACTGTGATTATGGGACTTGTTTTTATTGGTTTTATTACTTTTTTTACAATTATTTGACCATCACTGAAACATGTCTTGTTTCACAAGACTCATGATGTTTAGTTGACTCCACAGAAGCAGTCTGCACAGTCTGTGGTCTCTTCCTGGACTTCTCCAACATTTAATTAAAACAATATAATAACAATATGAAATGTCATTGTTGATCAGACAAGAAAGTATAGTTACTTAATGTCGTAATTCCTGTCTGCATTCAATTACTTTAAAGTATTAACAGTCCTAAATGCTGAAATAGAGAGGGTAATTTATTTATTTATTTATTTTATTTGAGGTACTGATGCTTTGAGAAGGTGACCCTGAACATTCTCTTCCTTTAACATGCTGTTTGTCCCACACTTTACACCTAAGGCTAGAACAGCACTAAAAGCTAGCATAGTTATGAAACTACAATAACTATTTAAAGAATTATGTTTATTTTTTTAATTGCCTTATTATAGCCATGTTTTAACTCTTTTAGAAAATAGGAAATATGCTTATTTTAGATGGTCAAACCAGTCTGCTCATCAGAAAGCAAATTTGTATCACATTATATCTAAGACTGCACATCAATTTGACAACAAAAGTTCCTGTGTCCATCATGGATTTTTATATTAATTTATAAAGGTCATGTTTAACACATTTTCTTTTGAGTTATTGATTTGTTTATTGTTTTTCTCAGAGTCTAATATGTAAATGTGGTTTCAGGATTGGTGAGTGGTTCATTTAGCTTATGGTTCAACTCAATTGAAAAATATGCAACTTTATCATTTAAGGCACCAACAAAGTGCCTTAAAATGTGTTTTTTCATTGTGGCAATGAAAAAATCATGTAGTAAACCAAAGCGCAGTACTCCAGAACAGATGTTTTAAAATAGGCATATTGGTATTATTTATTTACTTTCCACAAAGTATGCTCTTCAGAATATTGCAAAGGAGGTGCTTCAGGTCTCTTCAGGGATCCCATTTGCTAGCCTTTCATTATGAGTCCTTCTTCTGTTTTCCCCTTTTTTTAACATTGCCATAAGCAGACACAGGCAGTCCCCCAGTCCATTTTTGAGGTGTTTTTGGCAGTCTGGTCTCCCAAACTCATTCTGGACATGGAAATGCAACATTTTCTCATTAATTCTGACTTCCATTTAGGCCAGGGGTGTCAAACTCCAGGGCTGGAGGGCCACAGTGGCTGTAGGTTTTCTTTCTAACCCTTTTCACTGCTAATTAACTTATTTTCCCTTCATTTTAGTAGTCTTGTTTTTAAGGATTCAGTCCTCTGAATTTATTCCTTTGTTCATTAAATGACAGCCAAACAGAAATGAGATGTGAAACGAGACAACAGATGACCAGCTAAACTGGGATATCCAACTCCAACCAATCTCTTAATGAGAAGCTGATTCTTGCTGTTAATTAAACTCGTTATTTAATTCCACAGCTTGTTGCTGCTCTCATTCTGCCACAGCAGACATTTCCAAAACTGTTGATTTTTCTGTTGTTTCTAAGAACACCGTCACAATATTTTGGTGACCTGAGAGATCAACCTTACCGAGACCTTCACCTTTTTTTATTTTCAGATATTGTGTGATGGGCACAGGTGAGCTGGTCATATGGTGGCTTGTTTTTTGTCTCATTATTGTTTGCCTGCTAACTAAGGAAAAAGAGACAACAAAGGGGCCTGCGTCAAGTTAATTAAAACTAAGGCAAAAGAAGTTAATTAGCAGCAAAAACTGGTCACTAATGAAGAAGATGGTTAGAATGAAAACCTGCAGCCACTGCGGCCCTCCAGGACTGGAGTTCGACACCCGTGATTTAGGCCCTTCTATCCACTGCAAATGCCTTGGTTACAGTAATTAACACTAGACATTGGGTTAGAAAAGTCTATGTCAAACTTAGAAATACATTAAAGTTATGACTCTAGCTGCCCCGGAATTGGTTGTTGGGCATGGATTTAATAATAGATAAAAACAAACCATAAATTAGCCTTTAAAAGTAAAATCACAAGTATGTTCTTCATATACATTATTCAGTCAGTTTTCAGTACAAACTATTTGTTCTCTGAACACTAAAAAATTCCCATCACAAAATGCAGATGTACAGTAGCTGTGTACACATACTCTTCTATAGTAATGTTCAATTTAACAATAAGATGAAAAACCATAATAGTCACTAAGTTATTGTATCTTGGAAAGAAAAATAATATGAATGATACTAGAATAGTAAAAGTGTGATTTTGTAAATACAGATTTCGTCTAAATTACAAACAACGGTTTTACAAATATCAGTCATTCTTCAAAGCTGATGTTCTATTCAGGACGCTGCATTCATCTGGTTTAGTTTGGTCAACTTATCATGTGTGTAGCTTGCATGTCTTCTCACATCATCCTGAGCAACCTGGCTAAAAAAAATTATCATTCCAGAAAAAGTGAATGCAAGTCTTTACTGTTGGGAATCTGATTGTGGGAATGTATTTAATTTGAAGAATGAATACTTGTTCTAGTGTTGCTTTTCTCATGAATAAAAGTTGTGTGTTCATCCTTAAACGGGACACTTCCTTAGAAGAAACTTGTTTAACCAAAATAAATGAAAATAAATAAAATACATTTGCTAACCTATCATTTTAGTGAAAAAATTAAGCTGCACATGACATATATGCTGAATGGAGGATGTTTTTATACCTCCTTTAATTGCATTATGAAATTCAGGCAAGAAAAAAAAACAGAAAGCAAACACTGTGAAGTCAGCATAGTTCCCAATTGAAAATGATATTACATGCATTTTCATCGTGAATTAATAACTTATTTTTCCATCTGCTTTCCACATTAATTTAATGGCTGTGCACAAATAAATCAGACATTGAAAAGCTTGCAAGACACATATAAGGAGCCTTTGAGTTACGAACATTGGCAGGAATGTAAATAACTTACACTGAAACAGTTCATAAATGGTAAAATGCACAATGTTTTATTACTTATTTTACAGAAAAATGTTTAAACTTAGGAACAAACAAACAGTTAAGCAATATTACGGCACTTCAAAATTTAAAACACACATAATTTAAACTAAAATGAACCATGGGGATGTACAATATGTTGCCCTTATGCTTAAACATTCCACAGTTTTTGATAATCAAGGAAAAAGTGTAATGATGGCATGGAAACCCACCACTAACAGACAGCAGAGGTGCACTGTCTTTACTGACAGATTGCTAAGTGCCACCTCCCCATCCTAGCAGTGTACTCTCTAGACTGGCATGAGTGAGACACGTACTTAGGACACTTGGAATTACAAGCAGCAGTTTCTACTGCTCAGGTGACAGCCAGCTGTGTTTACTGCCAGTTACATTATTTGGCAATACGTTCGCATGAAAGAAGGAAATGACTGAAAATGGCAACAAAGTTAGTACACAATACTATTCCTTAATGTTAGTGATAGCTGGTATGTGTTCATCAAAACTAGTTAATAATTAGAAAAATGAAAACTGCTAGAGAAGAATGAATTAAAATCAGTTGTAAAGAAAATTTTGAGTTTTATGGACGTCTGTCTGTGCTTGTTTGTATCTGTGGAACTGCTGTAACCTGCAACCAGCCAGTATAATAAACAACTGAAATTCATTAGTTGTTATGTCTGTTTCATTGTGCCTGGCATAGTTTGGTGTCCTTCCAGGCTTCCTATTTTGTGCTCATTGTTGTTCTGGCTTTATTTAGCCCTCTACTCTAATTAGGGTTATGATGGATGGATAACTCATTCTGCATCAGTCTTTTCAGTGTCACAGTCTATGCACAAGAGTGCCAATGCAGTGATTATTTGATAAAGTTAATTTATGAATGTCCGGGCATTAAATGTTCAAAAAGATTTTTGATTAGGTGAATGGATATTATAGTTCTGCTGGAAAAAGGCTGGTTTGTCCCTTAAAAGGAGAGATAAAAAGACTGATCAGGAGATGAAGGGTGAGTTAAAGTATAGTCAAAGTCCAAAGCAAAGTATAAACCAAAAAATCTGTGTCGGAAGATACAAAGTGAGAACTCATAGGACTCAAAAAGTCAAAAAGATAAATAAGCCTGAAAATCACTGTCTTTTATTTTTATCACATATTAGGATGCATAATATACTGAGTCACCATCATTTACAGTATAGTCAGGAAATAATGACTCTCCATGTCACTTGACCGGCAATGGGCATAGTGACTGTATACAATATGGCCATGGTCATACAAACCATCACAAAATGGCGATAAAAAGCTCAAGAAACCACAAAGTTCTGGTAATAATTCTGATAATAATTCAAAATGGTGTCACAAAATAATTGAAAACTGATACAAAAATGCATGAAATATACAAAAGAAAAAAAGAAATAATGGGAGTATTCCAGAAAGTGATCTTAATTCAACAAGCCAGGCTCATTTCATCCGGTTTTGGTTCCACCAAAGGAAGATTTAGGCAAGTCAAGCTTGGTAACTCAGGCAAATAGGCCTTATCTCTCAGCCTGCTACATCCTGGTCAGAGAAACTCAACTTCAGAGAAAAGTTACAACTTTTTTTTAGCATACCTAATGTTGCAGCAATCTTAGTAATACCATCATTCAAATTAATCATTTGTGTTTATTACAAAATAGCAAAACACTAAAAGCTATGCTGTCTGTTGAAAATGGCAAGAATTAATAAGGTATCACATTTAAAGTTTAAGCCATTTGTTCCCATTGCTTTTTGGCAGTGAGAGGCAAAATAAAAATATATAGTAATAAAAAACAGGTTATAAAAATAAATATAAAAGTAAATGAAGCTAATATCAGTAATTACTGAAAATGGAAAAAGATGAAGCTGAAGAAGCAAGACATAAAGCTCCAATTCTAATACCAGTTCTAAGTAAGCATGTAACAATAAGTAGCATAGACTTAGTCAAGATAATAAACTGTACAAGAAAAATGCAATTCTTTACCTTACAACACCTTTTTGGATCAACTGTAGTCTGCTTCTTCACTTCAAAATTTTACTGGAGTGGGGGCTCACATACTATATAGAGTTTTTAAATCACCAGCACACATAATGATTTGAAGGTATAGTGCCATTTTTGATACATACAGTATGTCATAACAATAGGTGTTTGTATATTGCATAAAAATAAAGCAGATCTTATATTAAATATATTTAACTGCACGCCTACATTTAAATTCTTTTTTTTTTTCTTGTTATGATCGACATTGTTCTCTTTTCCAAATGTTTTGTAATTGAAAATCTGCTAGTAAAATAGAAACACCCATTATAAAAACTGACAAGTATGACAAGTATGGTCTGGGATTTGTACTGATGATTTATAGAAAGATGTTTGTGGTTAGATTAAATCCATAAACAATCCATTTTCTTTCAACAGTCCTATCAGTCCATCCATGGCGTGTACATTTTGTGAAAATCCATTGGATGGGGGAGCTGGTTGCTTTTAAATGAGACTATGTGAAATGCATTTATCCAGAGTGTGACAGATTATAGGGTCCCTGTGACCCCTTGAACCCTCAGACCAGACGTCAGACACCAGATAAAAGTCAAAATGAATATTTATTATAATAATAAGTGCACAAAGCACCCTTCACTCCAATAAATCACCGATAATAACCAATAATCAATCAATACAATCCTCCACTCCCAGACGCGTTGCCACCCTTCCACCCAGCTCAGCTCACTCGTCTGGGGTTTCCCAGAGTCCTTTATAGTCCCTGACCTGGAAGTGGTTCCATCCCAACAATCCATAAGTCCTCATCACTTCCGGGTCAGATTAAAAGTCCTTTTCTTCAACCCGGAAGCATGTCGTTCCTTCCTGTCATGTTATCATGACGCACTTCCGAGTTATAGGGCATATAGCCTTCTGTAAGCCTTTCTACAGCGGCTCCTGGTGGTCCCCATGGTATCCAGCAGGGTTGTTTATAACAACTACAATGTCCATAATGCCCTGCTGGAATTTGGGGACTTTCCATGCTGCTGGGAGAGCTCCATCTGGCGGCCTGGAGGTGTGGACTGGAATATTTAGCCGGCCATCCCTCACAAGAGTGATAGTATTTAATGTTCTTTGGGTTCCACAAATGTCGGACACAATAGAGTGCACTCATAATATTACCAAAAGCCAATTAGAGACTGACCATGTAACATACAAATCATTACATAGCATCTTTGCACAGATGAGACCTTTCTAAATCACATTGATGTATATGTCCAGTTGTATCATGCCATCAATCATTCTGATCCAGGGCAAATTCCTCATAAGAAGAGACATTAAAAGTTAGGGTCACCCAACAGTGCCAGAAACTGCATCTATTTTTTTTTGGTTGCTAAATGCTGCATATATGTTTGCATATACATATATATTCTAGTAATAGTGAAGTATGCTCTTGTATTCAATTTTCATTTGCTGCCGAGTGCACTTTACACCACTCATGTCGCTATTGAATATGTAATAGTTTTACGTGTCTGAAGTAAAACAAAATGTTTACATTTAAACTGAGCGATATAAAAAAACGTTTAAAATTTGAATATGCCATTAACATTGAATCATGCAATCCACAAATTCTGAACTGTGATGCATTTCTCTCTTAAAGTCACAGATACATAATTTGCAGATGTTGATGATTACTTTTTGCAACTCAGCTCAACTTGAGGTAATGGGAAATGCTTTGTGCTTGTGGAAATCCCCCCCCCCCCCCAAACAATATTTGTATAACTGAGTAAAATATTAGTTTTATATTAATTAACAAAACAGCATAGCTGTGCATCCTGCATCATTTAATGAAATACATTACATTAAAATGAAACACTCAACAATTTTTGAAAATTGTACCGTATAAATGTTGGTTTTTAATAAAAGGAAAAATTAGCTATGCAGCAAATGTAGTAAAAAAAAGTAAAAAGATGAATGTAACATTCTTTTTCAATGGAATAGAATATTAAATTTCAGCTATTATTTTTCCTCTGGAGCAATTCTGGGTAGCGTAACTAATCTTAATACTCTTACCCAGAGTTCACTTGTGCATTTGAAGCTGCTGGTATAATGCTGTTGTGGTATAAGGGGTCCACGCCACAGAAGAAAATGGCAGCTTTTAAATAAATAATGACTGTGCACGCGGCTTAAAGAGGGGGCGTGGTAGTGGGGCCAAAGTCGTTCCCGGGTGCGATGCGGGCTAGGGTGTTTCTTCACTGAAGTGCACAGGTGTGGAATCATACATGTCCATAATTGATGCCGGGAGCTGTTAATCGACACACCTGTGCCATGTCCCCTTTATAAATAGGAGTGTGAGTGCGGAAGGGGAAAAAGAAAGAAAGGCAGAGGTTAAGAGAGAAGAAAGCAGGAGGTGAAGAAGCCGGTGCAGGAGTGAGCGAGGGAGGAGAGGCAACTGGAACGCGAGCATTAGCGGGGTGTTTGGCCGGCACCCAGGGGCAGATGGATTGGGTCACTCCTGGTGAGTTTTGCAGACGAGCAGGAGTGACCATGATCGAGGATGACTTGCCACATAAGGCCACGGAAGGCAGCAGGAGTCAGAGGCTTGGGAGGGTAAACCCCAGTGTGGGGAACCTAAGTCTCTGTCTGGCGGAGCCCTACGGAGCCAGGGATCAAAAGGCTACCAGACCAGAAGGAGAAGGTCAGCTGCAGGTAAGGCGACTTCCTGTTGCAGGACCCGGATGGGAGAAGCAGGGGAGCCGCCAACTAAAGAAGGCACCGTGTTTTTAAAGGGAACCTGCCCTTGTTTTTAACCTAATTTTAAAGGATTTATTTATTGGGATTATTTTAACTTCCACATTTTGGATCACGCTTTTTTTTTTTAATTATTTATTTATTGACGTTTGGAGCAGTGCACTTTATTTGAATACTTTTTGGTTTTGTCTGTTTTAAATAAAAGCACTGTTTGCAATTTGCACCTTACCCTTGCTTTGTTTGGTGTCCTCATTGTCCAGCTCATCTGGTTACATTATCGATGGTGTTGGGTTCAAGGGCTCCCAAAAGGGAAGTGTGAGCGTGAAGCAGAACCTGCATCATCACAGCTGTGTTTATGTGCTATCAGAAGGATAGAATATTCAAATTTTTCAGCTGGAAATTTCTTGTGGACAACAACAACAACAACATTTATTTATATAGCACATTTTCATTCAAACAATGTAGCTCAAAGTGCTTTACATGATGAAAAAAAAGAAAAATAAAATACAAAGAATTAAAATAAGACAACACTAATTAGCATAGAGTAAGAGTAAGGTCCGATGGCCAGGGGGGACAGATAAAACAAAAAAAAAACAAAAAAACAGAGAGATACCCTACGAGCTTTCAGTTGCTCAATTTAGAGAAGATAGTGCCACCCAGGTATATAGATAATGGCACTATTCCAAGTTTTGATGTAATGCTGACCTTTCACTTCAGAGTCTGAAGGTTTGACATATGACCTTTTATGTTAAAGTGTAGTCTTGGGTTGTAATTAAAATATTAGCTGTAACGATTAAGTGATCGCAAATTTCACAATATCAGCATATGAGCGTATGTAACCATCAGGGGACATGCAGTTAAAGCTTTTGGGAAAGAAATACTGCTCCTTTTTATGAAAAACTAGCAAAATACCCGCGCTTCGCAGCGGAGAAGTAGTGTGTTAAAGAGGTTATGAAAAAAAAAGGAAACATTTTAAAAATAACATAACATGATTGTCAATGTAATTGTGTTGTCATTGTTATAAGTGTTGCTGTCTTTTATATATATATGTATATATATGTGGATGTGTATATGTATATATATATGTAGATATGTGTATATGTAGATATGTATATATATATGTATATGTATATATATGTTTATGTGTGTTTGTGTGTGTATATTATATATATATATATATATATATATATATATATATATATATATAAAAGACAGCAACACTTATAACAATGACAACACAATTACATTGACAATCATGTTACGTTATTTTTAAAATGTTTCCTTTTTTTTTCATAACCTCTTTAACACACTACTTCTCCGCTGCAAAGCGCGGATATTTTGCTAGTATATATATATGTAGATATGTGTATATGTAGATATGTATATATATACGTATATGTATATATATGTTTATGTGTGTTTGTGTGTGTATATTATATATATATATATATATATTTATATATATATAAAAGACAGCAACACTTATAACAATGACAACACAATTACATTGACAATCATGTTACGTTATTTTTAAAATGTTTCCTTTTTTTTTCATAACCTCTTTAACACACTACTTCTCCGCTGCGAAGCGCGGGTATTTTGCTAGTATATATATATATATATATATATATGTATATATATGTGGATGTGTATATGTATATATATGTAGATATGTGTATATGTAGATATGTATTTATATGTATATGTATATATATGTTTATGTGTGTGTGTATATTATATATATATATCTATAATAATAAAAGGCAAAGCCCTCACTGACTGACTGACTGACTGACTGACTCACTCACTGACTGACTGACTCACTCATCACTAATTGTCCAACTTCCCGTGTAGGTGGAAGGCTGAAATTTGGCAGGCTCATTCCTTACAGCTTACTTACAAAAGTTAGGCAGGTTTCATTTCAAAATTATACGCATAATGGTCATAACTGGAACCTCTTTTTTGTCCATATACTGTAATGGAAGGCAGCAAGATGGCCGTAGGAGACTGAGTTGCGTGTCGCGTCATCACGCCTCCCACGTAATCACGTGAACTGTCTGTGAACTCAGTACGTAGAAAAGAAGGAGGAGCCCCAAATAGCGCTGAAGAAAACATTCATTACACAATTGACAAGGCAGCGAAACAATAAGAAGCAAGTGAGTGACGCATACAAGCATCTTCATAAGACACGAGGTATAAAAAAGCACGGTGTAAACCGTAAGTCTAAATTTACTTTATAGAAACGCTCCCGCTGCCGTTTGCAATACCATATTCGCGAGATACAAGTTTAATGAGAACACACGAGGTATAAAAAAGCACGGTGTAAAGCGTAACCTTAAATTAACTTTATACAAACGCTCCCGCTGCCGTTTGCAATACCATATTCGCGAGATACAAGTTTAATGAGAAGACACGAGGTATAAAAAAGCACGGTGTAAAGCGTAACCTTAAATTAACTTTATAGAAACGCTTCCGCTGCCGTTTGCAATGCCATATTCGCGAGATACAAGTTTAATGAGAAGACACGAGGTATAAACGACAGTTTGCATCACTTTGTAACAGAGTTAAAATTGCTGTAGCGAGAAACTTTTAACTGCCGGGTCTTACCTAACATTAAATAAACCCGTGGACATCGCAACATCACACAAGAGAGCGGCTCATGTGAAGTGACTGAACGCAGCAGGAGTGATCACTTCCATTAATGAAACCTGTTCAAAAAAACACATTACACAATTGATAAGGTAGGAAAAGAATATGAAACAAAGCACGGTATAAACCGTAACTTTAAATTAAGTTTATAGAAACGCTGCCGTTTGCAATACCATATTCGCCCCTGCGAAGCGCGGTGATTTTACTATATATATTAAACTATTTGAACCATTGTATGATCTGCTTCTCGCAACTGAAAGAGGGCACCGCGGCACAAGTTAGCCGACTTGCTCACCAACCACAAGCGTTACCTGGTAGGTAACCACTCATACAATCAGATTGTGAATCAGACTACGAATGCCTGCAATGTAATTTCCCCGATCTACATGCTGTCAAATGAACGAACCACACACCGTGGCACAACGTTAGGGGCTTCGCCTCTACGTCCGAGGATCGATTCCTGTAAGGGAGTGCAGTGACTGTACTCCTGATGAGCCCACAATTACGGCGAAACACGTGTCACATACTATGCATCTTCAAAGCACGGTGTAAACAGTAAGTTTAAATTGAGTTTATAGAAACGCTCCCGCTGCCGTTTGCAATACCATATTAGATGACTTTGTAACAGAGTTAAAATTGCTGGAGCGATAAATTTTTTAACTGCCGGGTCATGTCGCGTGTTCTTCGGTAGGTACACCAAAAAATATATACATTTATGCATGTAATGGGCAAACAAAAAATGTACTATACCCGAAAGCACTACAGTAGTACTCAATGTATCTTTACTTCTTAAATGTTAATGTTTTACTGTTTAATAATTTATACGCTTCTTATATGTTATTCAGATTCTTTTATCAAAATACCAGTAACAGCGCACTGCACGATAACGTGGAGTGAATACACTTGACATGACCATTCATAGTATTTATCCCCTTTCACTGTACGTTTACCATTCGTTTGCTCAGAGGTTGATGCGCTTGCTGCTTAATGAGCAGCTGTTCACCCTAGCGTCCCGCTGCTTTCTTCTTTCGTCGGCATCTTTTCCCGTTAAAACTGATTTTTTTTAAAACTTACTATGTTTTCTTTAATTTTTCAGTTAAGCTGGCACTTAAGTCTTCAATCTGCCTCAAGAATAATTAGCGAAGGTGGTAGACAATGAAAACGTCAGCCGTACGCATCCGCCACGCACGCACTGGTGCGCGCAGCTGTGAGTTGATTCTACAATAAAATAAAATAAACATAAAAAGAGTAATAACTTGCAGCACCGCTATTCAATTACACTTGCCTAACGCCTCTCCTAAGGGGAAATACTGTGGGATCTGGGCATCCGTCAAAGCAGCAATCACAAGCCCGATTAGAAAGCAGGAAGCTGTGATTTGTCCTCTCCCTCCCATGTAACAATCACAGCCCGTGTTGCAACGCACTATGTATGTATGTATATGTATATATGTGTGTGTGTGTGTGTGTATATATATATATATATATATATATATATATATGTATGTTCATATGTGTGGGAAAGCGAATAGTACACTTGACGTAGTATATGTGTACCAAATTTCAAGTCAATAGGTAGTACTAGGGTGTTGTACCGTGTTAGCCATTATGAATGTAGAGAAAAGCCAAGCAAAATGACACCTTTTATTAGCTAACTAGAAAGATTACAATATGCAAGCTTTCGAGGCAACTCAGGCCCCTTCTTCAGGCAAGATGTAATCAAGATTACATCTTGCCTGAAGAAGGGGCCTGAGTTGCCTCGAAACCAAGTCAATAGGTGAAACGGTTTGCGAGCTACAGCTGATTTACAATCCTGGACAGACAAACGAATAGCCACGGTAGCGTATTATAGAAGAACATTTTACTGTTTAATAATTTATATTTATATGCAATGTGGTTCTTTTATATTACTTCATATTCTCATATGATAATGATGTTAATATTGTTTATATTGATTTCTATGTTATTGTAAGTGCTCTTTATTTGTGGAAAAATAAATTTGGCAATTAAACTTATTTTATACATACATTTTATGTTTTTCTCTTGCACTCAGTGAGCGAATCCACTGGGTAATCAGCTATATATATATATATATATATATATATATATATATATATAATATAGATAGATAGATATATGTGTATGTATGTAGATATACAAATATGTATATGTATATATATGTATATATGTGTATATATATGTAGATATACAAATGTGTATATATATGTAGATATACAAATATGTATATATATGTAGATATACAAATATGTATATATATGTAGATATACAAATATGTATATATATGTGTCTGTATGTGTCTATATATATATGTATATATATATATATATATATATATATATATATATGTATATATATATATATATATATGTGTGTGTATGTATGTATGTGTGTATATGTATGTGTATATATATATGTTGATATATGTTTATATATGTGGATGTGTATATGTATATATAAATGTATATATGTATATATGTTTATGTATATATATATATATATATGTTTACATAACCTCTTTAAACACACTTCTTCTCCGCTGCGAAGCGCGGGTATTTTGCTAGTATATATATATATATATATATATATATATATATATATATATATAAAAGACAGCAACACTTAAAACAATGACAACACAATT
Source organism: Erpetoichthys calabaricus (assembly GCF_900747795.2). Classification (NCBI taxonomy): domain Eukaryota; kingdom Metazoa; phylum Chordata; class Cladistia; order Polypteriformes; family Polypteridae; genus Erpetoichthys; species Erpetoichthys calabaricus. The sequence continues at coordinate 195,801,899 of NC_041394.2, forward strand.
ACATTGACAATCATGTTACGTTATTTTGAAAATGTTTCCTTCTTTTTTTCATAACCTCTTTAACACACTACTTCTCCGCTGCGAAGCACGGGTATTTTGCTAGTATATATATATATATACATACATATACACACATACATGCAGTTTCAATAACATAGAAATCAATATAAACAACATTAACATCATTATCATATGAGAATATGAAGTAATATATAAGAAGCACATTTCATATAAATATAAATTATTAAACAGTAAAATCTTCTTCTGTAATTTGCTACCGTGGCAATTTGTGTGTCTGTCCAGGATTTTAAATCACCTGTAGCTCGCAAACCGTTTCACCTATTGACTTGAAATCTGGTACACATATAGTACGTCACGTCTACTATCTGCTTTATGGGTGATGATTGTATTACTCTTTTTATCTTTATTTTATTTTATTGTAGAATCAACTCCTATCTGCGCACACCAGGGCGGCCGTGGGCAGATGCGTATGGTGTATTCACTCCATGTTATCGTGCATTGCGCTGTCACTGGTATTTTGATAAAAGAATTTGAACAACATATAAGAAGCGTATAAATTAATTAAACAGTAAAAAATTAACATTTAAGAAGTAAAGTTACATTAAGTACTACTGCAGTGCCTTCGGGTATACCTCATTTTTTGTTTGCCCATTACATGCTTAAATGTATACATTTTTTGGTGTACCTACCTGAGAACACGCAACATATAACCGAGCGTGGGAGAAGCATGGATTTTAAACACGCGTTGAGTTCATCTGTTGGTCTCCCTCGTGGAATAACTGGTAATGTTTGACTAAAATCTACAGCGAGTAAAACGACATTACCTCCTATTTTTTTTTTTACGATCTCTGAGATCTTGCTTTTTTCAGTTCAAGGCTTCATAAGCTCTTTTATGTTCTATGGTGTACTTATCCCAAACCATCATCTTTGAATGTTGCAAGACTTTCGCCTTGTATGTAGATCGGGGTAATTACATTCATTGCATTCCTAGTCTGAATCACAATCTGATTGTATGGGTGGTTACCTGGCACTGTAGGGTTGCCACCTGTCCTTTAAAATACAGAATCGTCCCGCATTTGAGAATGAAATTGCGTGTCCCGTTTTGAATCAATACGGGACGGGATTTGTCCCGTATTTTTTTTATCATTTTTTTTTAAAGCAGCGTCTCATGCAAATCATCCCACACGCATTTTATGAAGATGCCTCCTTTCCTACTTTTGATTGGGTAATACTTGATGTCATCGTTAGTTTGATTGGTCTTTTTAACTGTCCAGTGAGGAGGGCGGGTCTTTTAAGTAGAGTCTGCAAACTGTTGGCACTGAGATGTGGCACCCGCTGCAGTATGCGTCCCTTATTTTTTTGTATTAAAAGTGGTAACCCTACCTGGCAGGTAACACTTATGTTTGGTCATGAAGTCGTCTAAAATCCGCCACGTGCCCACTTTTAATTGCGAGAAGCAGATATATATAGCCAAATTCTCGCGCTTCGTTGCGGCGAAGTACTGCTTTTAATTTTTTAAGAAGAAAAGAAAACCTTTTTAAACGGATCGAAAATATAACAATAACAATTTGTTAAGGATCTGTTTTTTTGTGAACCTCGCTTTTCACAGCTGTCGCGCTACGGCGTGTGTTTCGTTTATTTGAGAGTATGTAGATCGTGGTAATTACATTCATGGCATTCGTTTTCTGAATCACAATCTGACTGTATGGGTAGTTACATGCCAGGTTACGCTTGTGGTTGGTCAGGAAGTCGCCTTACATCCGCCACGTGCCCTCTTTCTGTTCCCAGAAGCTGATCATAGAATGGTTTTAATAGTTTACTTTCAAATAATGCAAACAGTATGCGACACGTGTTTTTCCCTAATTCTGGGCTCATCAGGCATACACACTCACTGCATCCCCTCTCGGGAATCGAATCTCTATCGTCAGCGCCAGAGTTGAAGCCCCTAACGTTGCGGTCAGCAAGTCGGCTAACATCCGCCATGTGCCGTCTTTCAGTTGCGAGAAGCAGATCATAGAATGGTTGAAACTGTTGCCCCTAACGTTGCGCCACGGCGTGTGGTTCGTTTATACCTCGTGTCTTCTCATTAAACTTTTATCTCGCGAATATGTTATTGCAATCCGCAGCGGGAGCGTTTCTATAAACTTAATTTAAACTTACGTTTTACGCCGTGCTTTGTTTCCTTATGAACATGCTTGTATGCTTCACTCGCTCCCTTCTCAATTGTTTAATGAATTTTTTGCTCTTCGCTGTTTGCGGCTCTTCCTTCATTTCTCCCTACTGCGTTCTTTTATCTCGCGAATATGTTATTGCAATCCTTAACGGGAGCGTTTCAATAAACTTAATTTAAACTTACGTTTTACACGGTGCTTTGTTTCCCTTATGAAGATGCTTGTATGCTTCACTCGCTCCCTTCTCAATTGTTTAATGAATTTTTTGTTCTTCGCTGTTTGCAGCTCTTACTTTATTTCTCCCTACTGCATTCACAGTCTTTTCACGTGATTACGTGGGAGGCCGTGATGACGTGACAACTCAACTCCGCCTCCCACGGGCCATCAAGCTGCCGTCCATTACAGTATATTGTCAAAAAAGAGGTTTCCAGTTATGACCATTACGCGTTGAATTTAGAAATGAAACCTGCCTAACTTTTGTAAGTAAGCTATAAGGAATCAGCCTGCCAAATTTTAGCCTTCCACCTACACGGGAAGTTGGACAATTAGTGATGAGTGAGTCAGTCAGTCAGTCAGTCAGTCAGTGAGTCAGTGAGTCAGTGAGGGCTTTGCCTTTTATTAATTAGTATAGATTGAACTTACTTTCATTTGATAATTTTTACCCACTCTACCCACACCAAAAATTTCTTACATCCATTTTTTTAAGTTCCTAACATAGCTGTGAAGAAGTCTGGAAATGTGAAGTGGACTGAATTTTAGGTTGACTGGAGCCCCATTCAGTATTAGTTCTTTATCTTATATAGGATTATGTCAGAAAGGCTCTGGCTCTCTGTGACCTGGAATTAGAAATCTACATTAAGAACTATGAAGAGATATTGCACTATTTTGCATGTTATTAAATATATAGCATTGGTTAAATTAAACTAAATGGTGGTTGTATTGCTGCTCCTCTTTTGCTCAGTAAAGCCTAAGCATTACAGCGAAGATAAAATTGGGTAAAATTAGTTTTTGTAAAAGTATAGATTTCTTTCAATGTGTGAGGAAATGTTACTTGACTATTAGAAATTATACTGAAAATATGTGTTTCCAGTTTAGCCATTTTTGCAATTTTATTGCATACATTTGCATATTAAATGTGCTTTTTAGGAAGCTTATAGTGCACATCTACATTTTTAGAATGTATTCCTATTAGACATCAGAGTATATAAAAAATTGAGATGAGTACATAAAAAAAATCAAAATGATGGCATTTTTTAGAGACTTCTACAGCCTAATTAATCTCTAAATGACTTATTAGGATGGTAGCAAAATGTACTTTAACTTAAATGTAAGGCTTCTCACATGAGTCCGATGTGGTCTTAAGTAATTTTATGCATAGCAGCACTTCAGATACTGCAGCTCAAGCAAATTGTGGGACAACAAAATAGAAATTGTAGCAAAAACTGTACATTTACAGCATAATAGGAACTCTTTCAATCTATTATTGGCAAATGGGATGGGTTTTCCCAGGTGGGCTTTACAAGCCAGTGTCATTTAAAGTAAACACAGGTTAATAAAACAATAATGAGGTAATGTCATGTTGTGAAAAGATCCTAACTAGTCTTAGCTGCTATTATAAACATCTGCTTTAGTAGCTGCTGCTGGAGGGTGTCTTGTTTTCTGGGTAATTTTTAGACTTGTATTCAATTTTATTGTTCTGGCACTAGAGAGAAGGCAATTTAAACTCCAAGTAAGCAAACTATTTTAATTGTGCAGGGAAAAATCCTCAGATTTATACTTTTGATTATTGCTTTGCTCCAATAGAACATGTACATGACTCAAACTAAGCTGGTGCTTATTTTAATGAACTATGTCTTGACGCTAAAACTGAGAACTGTTGCTTATTTTACAATCCATCTGAGTTTCAACTAAAGGTATTAATGAGCCATGAGGGCAGAAACCAATCCTGAACAAGGTGTCCGTACATTGTAGGGACACACTTATTCAAGCAAACACCTGCACGCATTTACATTAGGCCAGTTTCTTGGAAGAAAACCTCCATATCTTTCAGGATTTGAGAAAGAAAACTTGGACTTACACAGAAATTGAAAGAATGTGCATACCTGACACACACACACAGTCTAGGATTTGAACACAGGAGCTGTTTGCCAGCTGTGGCAATGTTCATAGTTTATTATTGTTAACACAATCAAATAAATTGTATTTGATTGTCATAGTAATATTTCATTCTGTTTAATATATTAAAATTATATTTACACCTTTTCACTCATAAAGTGGGCTGTCATGATGTGGAAGGGGCTAGCATTATTTCTTCATGATTTTTGTGGAGTTTGCACATAGAGATCCACTCCTGTAAAGAGTAGTTCCACACCCTTACAACTTTGATTTAAAACTCTGAGCTTGAATTTGGATCCTGCAGTAACATTTTATAAGTGTATACAGTACATGTGTTCTGTAAATATTTTAAAAATGTGGTGCACTTCACAAGGGGGTGAACTTCAGTTGGTCTGAACAAAGCCCAATACCACCTTGATACATGACAAGTAGTTCCAGTTCAGGCATTGCCATCTAAAAAGGTATTGTTTTATATTTATTCACCCAAAAGTCCAATGTATTATGACCAACGATGACACTATCCCAAGGGTTCTGTTGTGTAATGTTTGCATAACCGTCAACTGTATGGCATCAAAAACAGAAACGCTGTACAAAAAAGAATACATTTGTTTTATGTTTTCTGTAGGGGTGGCATGGTTGTACAGTGGTTAATACTGCGGCATCGGAGCACCAGTGACCTGTGTAAAATTTACAATTAGAGCAAATACAAAATCTGCTTCTCCACTGAGCACTGCTAAAAAGGTCTTGAACTATTATCTACCAAGTTGGATAACTCAACATTGAACCAACTACTGCAAAAGTACTCCCTTATTCCCCAATCCCCTTATTCATATATCATTTCTCTTGTTTTCTGTTTTTTTACATTACATCAGCATTTGAATTGAAATACCTAAACAGTGTGGCAGATAGCCTGGGCGTTTGCCCAGCCAGGACACCTGTATATTGGAAGGTCCGGGGAAGAGAGCATATCCAGACTATTACCTCCTTCTCCGGAGTGCTATAGGGCATCCCCCCTGGCATGCAGCAGTGCCACAGGTTTTAAACATGGAAACTTAACCCAGCTGGGGCATCTGGAGAACTGCTGAACCCTTATAGTGCTTCTGGAAGTATGTCAACAAGTGCCTGAGTACTTCTGGGTGCTTTATAAATACGGCCAGCAGCCACTACTCCGAGGGCCAGAGTCAGGAGGGAGAAGGACAAAGCTTGTGAGGGAGGAGTAGAGACAGAAGGACTGTGAATTGGAAGGAAAGAAAGGACTGTGAATTGTGCTGTGGTGCTGTATGTACTGTGCTGTGCTTTGGGGAGTGAGGAAGAAGCGCTACCCCAGATGTAAATAAACGCGTGCTGTGCTGAACTCATGTCTCTGCCTGTCTGTGTTGGTTTAGGGTGGCTGTATGTACCTGGGTGGTCCACAACAGGTATAAATCTCCCTGTAAAAACGATGACCAACACTCTTACAGAGGCTTAATAACTCATAATAGCTTATTTTCATGTAGAAGGTCAGGCATGCCTGGCACTTACTGATTCACGTGCCTTATAGAATCCTAAGAGAATTTTACATGTTTACTCCCTGGACCAACTCTCCTTCAATGGTTTTCCAACAGGTCTCGTTTCTTGGACACAGAATCCACAGCCATGTTCTTGTACTTTTATATGTTATCCTTCTCCTTCCATCAGTATTACTGTTTATTTATACAGAACTAGTCATTTAGCCCGTTACAATAACGGGCGCTAGAACAGTAGTGCATAAACATTAGTAGGCACAGTTTATATTAAATGGCAAGGGACTTTGACCTCGTTCTTTTTGTTGGTCGTATTTCTCTTTCTTTCAGTCTTTCTTTTGTTGATGTTTACTTGCTGAGCTGACCGTTCTTCATGGGCTGCCGTCGTGTATTGTGTGTCTTTAATTTTCTGTGACAGTAATACATGTCTTGTACGTCCGCTGGCTTATACGTCCGTAATATACCTTTAATTTTCTCCGGTGGTAATACAGTCGTGCGCATCGGTAATATGCCTTTAACTTTCTTTGACAGTAATACTGGCTTGTATGTGGCTGTAATATGCGTCACTGTATTGTGTACCTTTAATTTTCTCTCGCAGTAATACTGTTTTGTATTTCTGTAAAACGCCTCTAACTTTCTCTGACAGTAATATCGCGCATCGCACCGGGCCCCCTGCATGCGCACTTCACCAGAAGCCCCGCGCATGCACACTTCACCAGAAGACACACACACACGGACACCTGGACGCACAAAGGGATTTTATTAAAGAGGATAAGTATTATTCATGCAGTGCTTGGATCCCATTAATACTGTGTGGCTTTTTAAAATATTTTTTTTGTCCTCTGGTATTTTCATGATCCATTTCAGGCCTTTTCAGCCACATCCTTCAAAGCGGCTAATTAAATTCAGTCAGTTGCAAGCTGTTTTTCTGTCATAGATAGAACAAATAGGTAGACTGTCCTTTTTATATACTAATTTCATGTTAATTCAAAAAACTGTTACATATATATTGCCAACCACAGAGGAGTGGTAACCAATTTGTTGGGTGGATGTTGGAGATGTTAGCTCGCAGGCTGGCACAGTGCATGTTAGGCCATCTAAACATTTTGTCTGTGTGTTCAAATACAACTCACTTTGAACTGATTACACGGCTACTATCATTATTTGCATATGAATCATAGTGTCAGAACTTTGACCATGTAATTCTGAACACCAGGAATGCACTGCTTTTCTGTCACATTTGTAGGCATACATGAAGGTTGTACCGCTACAGTCCACCATTTCAAGTAAGAAAATGTTGACTTGCTGTAACCTTTGCTTAACTGCAGAAATGGCCACACGCATTCTGCTTTCTGCATGCAATGAAAGTAAATTGTGACCTAGGTGCTATTTTCGGAACAGAATCTGAACATAATGCTGTTGAGCTTAATGGAAAGGATGGCACAGTTCAAGCAATTACTTTGCTGAGTATCATGATCACTGAGTACCCAGATGTCTACAATCATAATGTTAACCTTTCAATTGCAGACTAGAAAAACTTAATTCTGAATCCATCAGAGGGAAACCTTGAAACTGTGAAGTACATAATTTATGAACGTTCAACATAAAATAATGCCTGCAAACCTCAATGGACTGACGTAATGTTGTAAAGAAGAGTTGGCCAAAATTCCTCCACAATGATGTGAGCATCTGATAAAGTTAAGTTAAAGTGCAGTCAAGTATAGTTAAAGACAAAGATAGATAAAGTCAAGATTAGTGCAGCTAAAGGTGGTCCTACCAGCTATTGACTCATAGGGTGTGCTTAGTTTTTCGCACATTTTGTTAAATAAATAATGACATGGTGAAATCTGTTGTGTGTTGTTTTACCCCTGATTTAGATTTAAATAATTTTAGAACCTGCTAAGGACCAAGGGCCTCATGCATAATGCTGTGCGTAGAATTCACACTAAAACATGGCGTATGGACAAAAGAGGTAATGTGCGTACATGCAAAAAAATCCAGATGTATAAATCTGTCCATACGCCTACTTCCATGTTCTTCCGCTCCATAAATCCCAATCAGCATGAAAAGTAACGCATGTGCATGCGCCTACCGTCCCACCCCGTCTCTTCCCAGACTTATGCCTCTTTGAATATGCAAATCAATATAAATAGCCCTTAAGCTCAGCATTCTGTGAAAAGACAATGGCAAAAGCATGAGGGAAAATAAAAGAATTTCAGCAAATACCAAGTGGAAGCAAGGAAAAACGTACTATTTGTTGGTTTAAACCATGGGTGCCCAATATGTCGATTGCGATCAACCGGTAGATCAGAAAGGTAGTGCAAATAGATCACGTTACATTCAAAAAATGTTTTTTTGATGTTAGTTTATCATATATCCTCCCTATGGCATTTGTCACTTGATTGACATACAGGGCGGCCAGTCTGAGATCTCTTTTCTTCTAACACACAGGTCATCCTGCACGCATGATCAAACGTGCGAGCTACTGCAAAACTCCAGCTATCTAAGTGATCCAGTTAGCCTTCCAATTTATATATATCGACTAAAGAAGGGATATGAAAAAAAAAATGGTAGGGGGGCTGGGTATGTGGAATTGGAACAAGAATTTTTTTCTCACAATGTCACAATCAAAGTGCGTTTGTCTGATCTGTCAATCTATCATTGCTATTCCTAAGAAGAAAAAAGTGGAAAGGCACTTTCAAACTGTTCATAAAAACTACGAAACTGACTTCCTTCCAAAAAGCGATCTGAGAAAGAAAAAGGTGAGGGAACTAAAATCACAGTTAATCGGACAGCATTCATTTTTCACTTGGCTGAATTCAAAAGCAAAGGCAGACACCAAAGCATTGTGAGTCACTAGATCATTAAGCATAAGAAGTTCTTCCAAGATGGAGAGATGATAAAAGAGGCCTTCATTGAGGCAGATGGCTAGGGGAAATGGAAAATGGCTAGGAAATTTCAAGACCCCTGGCCGGAGATAAAGGAGTTTCTCCTTGTCATTAAACATGCAGAATACAAGCAACTTAATGACGATCAATGCCTGCTAGACTTGGCATTTTTTTTTCCGATCTGACCAACATGTTGAATGAGCTTAATTTACAGCTGCAAGGAAAAGACAAAAACCATGGTCAATGTGATTAGCTCAGTTAATGCTTTCAAACAAAAAATGCAACATCTGTCCTCAAAGCTGCAGCGCCATGATTTGGGGAACATCCAAAACCTCGCGTCAGAGCTGAAGACTCAATGGAAGGCGTGTCCGCAACTTGACAGCATACACTTAGGGAATCCATTCCCGGGCTCCCGATTACTGGGAGCCTGGGATTCCCAGACATTTTTCATTCCCGCATTCCTGGGAATGAAACTGCTGTAATTTCTGAGAAAACGGGAACGGCCAAGCTCCCATATATAGCGTGTAAAAGTGTAAAAATCGATCAAGAAATAACAGAGTTATAGTTGAAAATAATTAAGTGGCATGGTTTTTTGACACATGGTGTAGTGTGTTGCTCATTAATTCATTCAACAACAGACCAGATGCAGTCAGTCTCCCGGCTCCCACTAAGACTGAGCACAGTGGACTGGGAGGTGTCTGTATTCTGCAGCTCACAAATGTCGGGACAGGGCAGAGTTCATTGACGTCTGTGCTGTTGACAGCTTTGAACAGCAACTTGAAATTGCAATGCGTCAGTCTGTTGCATCCGCATTATCTATGCCAAGAAACTTGCCATCACAGAATGATGACAAGAAACTGGATGCATCAGTAAAAGCTGAAATGGCGGTGTTTCAGAACAACTGTTTAGAACAAGTGTATCAGTATCTGATGACTGTGCCGCCTACTTCAGTGGAGGCAGAGCATGCTTTCTCAGCGGCTGCGTACTATGCACGAAGGTACGCTCTCGCCTGGACGACCGCACGCTGGACACGTTGTGCTTTCTACGCTCTAATTACCGCAACTAAAGATACATGTACTTATATGACAGCATTAACTGCTTGTAGATAAGGTTAGTCTTTTATTTGTGTCAACATATTGCAGTAGTTTTATTAAAAATAAGTGTTGGTCGTTGTAAAACCGTTCACATGTGAGATGCCCGTGCATTGTGTCATCCCCGGGAGCCCGGGATTCCCAGGAATGACATGTGGGATTCCCAAATTCCCGGGAATGGATAAACCCGTCCAGGAATGGATTCCCTACATACACTACACAGAGCAGATTGAAAATTGTTTGTCAGACTTTGACAGACGGTTTCAAGACTTTGCTTTACTTGAGTCAATTGCTACATTTATGTGCTATCCATTTAGGGAAGATATTGAGGGTGATTCACTCACATCAAAAATTGCAACACTGTTTCACCTAAAACTCCTCTACAATGGAGGATGATATTTTGACACTACAGGATGACATTCAGCTGAAGTCTGGGGCTAATTGGACAGTTTTGGAACTTACTCACAGAGTAAAAGTACCCAAACATGAGGAAGTGTGCTACCTCCTTGACTGCATTATTCGGCTCTACTTATTTATGCGAGTCAGCCTTTTCCCACATGATTATTAAGTCCAAAAACCGTAGTGACCATAAATGTATTGAATTGTTATAGTGCCATGAGGGTTATTGAGTTATGCAAGGTACGCCAACATTTATTTTATATATAAGTATACTCAGTATATATATATATATATATATATATATACTGTATATATTCATTTATATATATATATATATATATGGTTGAAATAGTTTACTGTCAAATAAATGCAAAGAGTACACGACATGTGTTTCGCCCTCATTCTGGGCTCATCAGGTGTACACACTCTGCACTCCCTCTCGGGAATCGAACCTCTGACGTCAGCGCCAGAGGCGATGCCCCTAACGTTGCGCCACGGCGTGTGGTTCGTTTATTTGACAGCATGTAGATCGGGGTAATTACATTCACGGCATTCGTAGTCTGTGTCACAATCTGATTGTATGGGTGGTTACCTACCAGGTAACGCTGTCAAATAAACGAACCACACGCCGTGGCGCAACGTTAGGGGCATCGCCTCTGGTGCTGACGTCCGAGGTTCGATTCCCGAGAGGGAGTGCAGAGTGTGTACACCTGATGAGCCCAGAATGAGGGCGAAACACGTGTCGTGTACTCTTTGCATTTATTTGACAGTAAACTATTTCAACCATTCTATGATCTGCTCCTCACAAACTGAGGGCACCGTGGCGGATGTTAGCAGATTGCTGGCCAACCACAAGCGTTACCTGGTAGGTAACCACCCATACAATCAGAATGTGACACAGACTACGAATGCCGTGAATATATATATATATATATATATATATATATATATCCAGCCATCCATTTTCCAACCCGCTGAATCCGAACACAGGGTCACGGGGGTCTGCTGGAGCCAATCCCAGCCCACACAGGGCACAAGGCAGGAACCAATCCCGGGCAGGGTGCCAACCCACCGCAGGACACACACAAACACCAAGCACACACTAGGGCCAATTTAGAATCGCCAATCCACCTAACCTGCATGTCTTTGGACTGTGGGAGGAAACCGGAGCACCCGGAGGAAACCCATGCAGACACGGGGAGAACATGCAAACTCCACACAGGGAGGACCCGGGAAGTGAACCCGGGTCCCCAGGTCTCCCATCTGTGAGGCAGCAGCGCTACCCACTATATATATACTGCGGTGGGTTGGCACCCTGCCCAGGATTGTTTCCTGCCTTGTGCCCTGTGTTGGCTGGGATTGGCTCCAGCAGACCCCCGTGACCCTGTGTTCGGATTCAGCGGGTTGGTAAATGGATGGATGGATATATATATATATATTTGCAGTTGGAGATCCACAAAGGGAGAAAAAACGAATCACGTATCATAAAATAGTTTTATTCCTGAGCTTTCAACCCCTGTCAGGGGTCTTCATCAGAGGATAATGCTTAGACTTACAAGAATCAAAGGCAATATATAGCAACACATTCAGTGGGGGGTGGGTGGAGGTGACTAAGTCCGTATGATCAAAGGGGGGGGGGTGTATCGTTAAATTAAAGTGCATATGTCCTTCTTAAGTTGGTGTATGCTGGGTTTATGTCCAAGTGTCTGTCGATGGCATTTTCATCTGATAGCCAAGACTCGGCCAACTCTCTGGCGCTTTTTGTACTGGTCTTAAATTTTACTTTCACGTTGTCCCAGTTGAATGTGTGTCCTGTCGATTTAGTATGTGCATATATCAAAGATAGTGCGTCCTTTCTTCTGACGGCGTTGCGATGTTCCTGTACACGTGTTGAGATTTTTTTTGACGTTTGTCCTATGTATACAGCTGAGCAAGAATTGCATGGAATACTATAAACTGCGTTTCGTGTTTCGGCTGTCGATTTCTTGTTTTTAGCATTAAACAGGACCATGTGCAGATTGTTGGTGGGTTTATGTGCTATTTTGATGCCCCACTTGGTCAGGGTGTGTGCCGTGCCTTCTGACACATTATGGTGGTACGGGAGTGAATGCCAGGTGGGGTGGGGGTTCTGATTTACGTCGATTGTATGCTGATTCCTTTGGCGCCTGCTGTGTAGACTCCGATTAATGAATGATTTTGAGTATCCGTTCGAGGTGAAAAGTTGAAACAGATAGCGTCTCTCATTAATTTTTGTTTCCTTGGTATTACAATGCGTGTGGACTCGTTTAAATAGGGTTTTCACGCAGCTCCATTTATGAGATACCGGGTGATTGCTGGCGAAGTGTAGAATCTTGTCTGCGTGGCATTGTTTGCGGTAAACACTTGTGGTCAGGGTGGCGTCACTATTTCTTTTGATGTAAATGTCCAGGAAATTGATGTGTCGATTATTTTCTTTTTCCATTGTGAACTGGATTGCAGGGAATATTGTGTTAATATGATTGAAGAATTCATTCAGCTGGTTCTTTCTTAATATGACGAATGTGTCGTCTACATAGCGTATCCAAATTTTGGGTGCAATCTGGGATAAAGCTATGTTTTCAAATCGTTGCATTACCAGTTCAGCTAGGAGTCCAGATAACGGTGATCCCATCGGCATGCCTTCTTTCTGTGTGTAATACTTGCCGTTGAAATGAAAGTGCGTTTTTTTGGCAAAGTGATATTAGGTGCATTAAGTCTTTGATGGACAGTTTGGTTCTTGTCTCTATGGTGGGGTCACTATCCAGTTTCATTAATAATGTTTCTGTGGCCAGTTGGATCGGGATCATGGTGTATAGCGATATAACATCAAACGAGACCATGATCTCGTCCTCAGCGATGGATATGTCATTCAAGCGCTGTAATGCCGACTCCGCGCTGTTGACAGAATAATCTGAGTCGTCTGTTAAATGTTTAAGTAGTTGGAAAAGTCTTTTTGACAAGTTGTATGATGGTCCGCCTATCAGATGAAAATGCCATCAACAGACACTTGGACATAAACCCAGCATACGCCAACTTAAGAAGGACATATGCACTTTAATTTAACTATACACCCCCCCCCCCTTTGATCATACGGACTTAGTCACCTCCACCCACCCCTCACTGAATGTGTTGCTATATATTGCCTTTGATTCTTGTAAGTCTAAGCATTATCCTCTGATGAAGACCCCTGACAGGGGTTGAAAGCTCAGGAATAAAACTATTTTATGATACGTGATTCGTTTTTTCTCCCTTTGTGGATCTCCAACTGCAAATATGCAAACCGTATCACAGACCTTCTCTTCCATTCGTACAACCTTCGGGCATGAAGCCCTCCGATGCATTAGACGATGGGAAACTTCGGCAATCCGTGAAGCGCACAGCTATGAAAAACTCTTCTTCCTCCACAGTTGCATCAGGCACGATGTAACTCCGAGATGCCTACGATTCAAGCCACCAACGAACACCCCAAAAATGTCAACCATCATGCAACAGTTTACTAAACGAGTTTTGTATGAACTTATCACAGAAACACACCGCCAACGAAACTTTTACCGATCTGTAATTATGGAGCAACATGCTAAACTAATTACAACATGTGGACAAACGGTTACGGAGGAATGGACTAAAAGGATCCAGGATACCGCTTCCAAAAACCGTATTTCTAAATGAAATACACTCAACAAAAAATGGGGTAAACTCACTGGGAATCAATATATGAACAACCCCCAACCCGGAGTACACAACCTATCCAAAAGACGGCTCTCCACCACAGAACACAATATTCTCTCCAGAGGATTAAAATTCAATTATAAGGACGCATCTAACATGAACTTCCTCGGTTCGTTAGAACATATCTTAGCAACTGAAAAAATACCAACAGAACAGGCACAAGAAATAAGATGCAACGTCACCAGCCAGCTACACACAAGGCAACCAACCACACGTATTCTGGCAAGTGAACAGAAAGCTTTAAGATCTTTACGGAATGACAACAGCATTATTATTACACCAGCTGACAAAGGAGGCGCAACTGTTATCCTAGACAGAGAACAGTACGCCACAGCTATGGAAGAAATGCTTTCGGACACTAATACTTATCAACAGCTAAATAACGACCCAACAAAAACCACACAGAATAAAATAAACTATACTCTGACCTAACTCCGAAATGGTAACCGCCTGGATGTACAGAACTTTCACAAAATGAAATCCAATGATGCTAACTGCCCGGAATTTTATGGACTCCCAAAAATACACAAAACACCAATAAAATACAGACCAGTGGTTAGCCTAATAGGCGGACCATCATACAACTTGTCAAAAAGACTTTTCCAACTACTTAAACATTTAACAGACGACTCAGATTATTCTGTCAACAGCGCGGAGTCGGCATTACAGCGCTTGAATGACGTATCCATCGCCGAGGACGAGATCATGGTCTCGTTTGATGTTATATCGCTATACACCATGATCCCGATCCAACTGGCCACAGAAACATTATTAATGAAACTGGATAGTGACCCCACCATAGAGACAAGAACCAAACTGTCCATCAAAGACTTAATGCACCTAATATCACTTTGCCAAAAAACGCACTTTCATTTCAACGGCAAGTATTACACACAGAAAGAAGGCATGCCGATGGGATCACCGTTATCTGGACTCCTAGCTGAACTGGTAATGCAATGATTTGAAAACATAGCTTTATCCCAGATTACACCCAAAATTTGGATACGCTATGTAGACGACACATTCGTCATATTAAGAAAGAACCAGCTGAATGAATTCTTCAATCATATTAACACAATATTCCCTGCAATCCAGTTCACAATGGAAAAAGAAAATAATCGACACATCAATTTCCTGGACATTTACATCAAAAGAAATAGTGACGCCACCCTGACCACAAGTGTTTACCGCAAACAATGCCACGCAGACAAGATTCTACACTTCGCCAGCAATCACCCGGTATCTCATAAACGGAGCTGCGTGAAAACCCTATTTAAACGAGTCCACACGCATTGTAATACCAAGGAAACAAAAATTAATGAGAGACGCTATCTGTTTCAACTTTTCACCTCGAACGGATACTCAAAATCATTCATTAATCGGAGTCTACACAGCAGGCGCCAAAGGAATCAGCATACAATCGACGTAAATCAGAACCCCCACTCCACCTGGCATTCACTCCCATACCACCATAATGTGTCAGAAGGCACGGCACGCACCCTGACCAAGTGGGGCATCAAAATAGCACATAAACCCACCAACAATCTGTGCATGGTCCTGTTTAATGCTAAAAACAAGCAATCGACAGCCGAAACACGAAACACAGTTTATAGTATTCCATGCAATTCTTGCTCAGCTGTATACATAGGACAAACGTCAAAAAAAAATCTCAACACGTGTACAGGAACATCGCAACGCCGTCAGAAGAAAGGACGCACTATCTTTGATATATGCACATACTAAATCGACAGGACACACATTCAACTGGGACAACGTGAAAGTAAAATTTAAGGCCAGTACAAAAAGCGCCAGAGAGTTGGCCGAGTCTTGGCTATCAGATGAAAATGCCATCAACAGACACTTGGACATAAACCCAGCATACGCCAACTTAAGAAGGACATATGCACTTTAATTTAACGATACACCCCCCCCCCCCCTTGATCATACGGACTTAGTCACCTCCACCCACCCCCCACTGAATGTGTTGCTATATATTGCCTTTGATTCTTGTAAGTCTAAGCATTATCCTCTGATGAAGACCCCTGACAGGGGTTGAAAGCTCAGGAATAAAACTATTTTATGATACATGATTCGTTTTTTCTCCCTTTGTAGATCTCCAACTGCAAATATGCAACCCGTATCACAGACCTTCTCTTCCATTCATATATATATATATATATATATATATATATATATATATATATATATATATATATATATATATATATATATATATATATATATATATAAGTACATATATATACATATATATATATAGCATTTTTAATGTAGGTAGATTATTTTGACCTGGTCATTTTAAAAGTAGCTCGCAAGCCGCACCCCTGGTTTAAACAGTGGTATAAACAACAAAAGGAAGTTGATTAAGTGACATAGTTCAAGTTCACAAAGTTTCACAGTGCCCGAAATAAAAAAGAAGTTGTCAGAAACCAATGTCACCGTGAAGAGGCGAGTCATAGCCCACCGTCTGAGTGTCATATGGAAGCTTATTAGGGTACAGTGGCTACAGAGGAAAGAAAAAAAAATAGGCACACAGTGGGAAAAAAAGCTTGAAATGTCAACTTTAATCTCGAAATTTCCACTTTAATCATGTAGTTTATTTTGTCATTAAAGAAGAATATCATAAACTTCATCTTCAAATCGTTTAATTTACTAGTTTCTCAAATACCATCGTAACTAAAGTAGAACGTTAAATGCTTTGTATTGTATGTATTCTTCTATGTGCTCCATGTGTGTGAATCACTACGTGCTTCTTAAACAGGCTTTCTCTTCCTCCAACAGGACACAGAATCCATTACATTCGTAATATTACAGCTCTCTGAATAATTAAAATACTGAGATGTATACTTGATATCATTTTCATGGTGATAGGAATTAATGCATGTTAATAAACGTGGGAACACGGTGGAGGAGTGATAGTGACAAGCTGGTGTCCCGTCCAGAGATTGTTTCTGCCTTCTGCAAGATGCTTGCTGCGCTGTGCATGACCTTTGAAGAAATACTTTATTGCAGCAGTACTGTGTCTTTCAAACGTACTAACCCCCAATTCCTGTCCTTCCTTTTCTTTCTCCAAGTACCCAATTGCCACACAATCAGCTCTGTAATAGATGTCAAGACATCTGTAAGCTTAGAATGCCGATTTTTCAAAACCTTTATGGAACATTGAAATATCTTCGTAGTACATGTTTAATTATTCTATACATCTATCCACCCAGTGTTGCGCCAGTCCCAGCAAGAATAAAGCACAAGGCAGGAACAATCCCTGAATGGGGCGCCAGCTTGTCGCTAGCACTGCAACACCGTGTCCTTACAAGTTTAATTATTAACAACATAGATTACTTAAATGATGTTATCATTTTATCTGTATAATGTAATAAACATATTTTGTGCATTTCATCTTAAAAATGATATTGTCATCATATGTAAATACGTGCTTTATAAAGTGGCTCAGGTTGTGCAATATTATAACTGTATCGCAAGTTTACAGTGAGGTAATTGCACTTATAAGTACAAAGAGTTCTACAAGGAGCACTTGATGGACTGATTGAGTGCGTTTATAGTTCTTGGGATGAAACTGTTTCTGAACCGCGAGCTCCGTACAGGAAAGGCTCTGAAGTGTTTGCTGTATGAGAGCCGTTCAATAGACTGTGCGCATGGCTGTGGCAGCGCATGCTTGATGCTGTATACCGATAATTCTCTTTCAGATCAGCTGCTGTAGAGCTGTAATTCCACACTCAGATACAGTGGGATAAATACTATGAGTGGTGCATTGAGAGAAACAATGCTAAAGCAGCTATGGTATTTTTGAATAGTTTGGCCATTCCATGGACCATTACAATTACAATCAGATGCCTTAAACTAATAAAAATATGATGTTAATTTCAGTGTATTTGATAAAGCTGTGTCAGGGGTGTGGATCTAAAAAAGAAAGGGAAACCACACTGGAACAATAGCACTGCTTTGACACTGGGTGAGGCCTTTTGCAAAACCAAGCGGAAAATTTGCATATGCCAGGGATTGAGCTGGTGTGAAAATGTGTGTGGCTTTGCGCCAAGTTTAGTTTTTATACATCGCGATGTGAGCATGGAAACATGAGGCCCCAGATGATTTTTTATTATGTCCTGATACATAAAACCTTAGAAATGAAATAGGGTGTACTTTCTTTTTCACATGACTGTAGGTCAATGAAGTTAGACAAGTCCCTCATGGACAGTATTAATGCCACCTCAAAGCCAATTTCCAAGGGTCACTGCCCATCTCTCCAGTAAAGCAAACTGACCAATTCGCAGGCTGTGTTACAGATAATCACCCCATATGCATATACAGTGGCAGATGAGGATGTTGCCCAGCCTATTGAAAGGCAACTGATTTATGTGAGACAGTCACTTTGCCTAAAAAGCAAGAGAAGACAAATGAAGTGGAATCTCCATCTCTTATATCCAAATTCAAACCAGTCAAGCAACAATGTTGAAATTGATGTTTACTCCACTGAGCACATTAGCACTATGGATTCTAGAAGCAACAAATGTTTTTTTTATTTTTTTTATGCTGCATCTTCACAAAAAAACAACAGCAATGCCACTTAGATTCTAGAGCCACTTGTGATGTTATGTGTTTAAAAGACAACTTGACATTAGCACCCAGAGCTAAGCTATATCCCAATAAAACCAACCTAAAATTGTACTCTGGTGAAATAATGACCTCCCTGGGCCTCTTTGACATAGAGGTTGTTGTGCAAAGATTGGAATTTGAAATTGTAGAGGGGAGTCAAACAATTTTCCTGTCAAACTCGGCATGTGACAAGCTTGGGCTGAAATGTTTTACTATTTCAGTGGAGCTTAACCTCATAGATGACACTCTATCAATGCCCCATATCTAGCTTGACTAAAACATATGTGGATGTCTTCACAGGACCAATTTATTCTCCCTCAGGACATGAACATTTTGACCTGGTCAGGTCAGTGCAGCCACAGTGTGACCCCTGTATTGTGCTGGTACCTATAAAGGATGCTGTTAAAGCACAACCTGCCAAATACGAACCTAATGGTCAGCAACATGATGATTATGATGAAGCCTGATAAACTGTGGTTGTTTATTGATCCACATTTTGTGAACCAAGCACTCTCACTATATTATGCCCACCCTTGAGGATCTACTTTACAAACTCCCTTAATCTAGGCTCTTTACCTTACTGAATGCCTGGGATGCATTCTTTCAGCGTAACGCAGATGAACATAGTAGCTTATGACCATATTTTAGATACCCCAGGCTGGAAAAGGTGGTTGAAGCTTATATTTGGCATTAGTATTGCACCAGAAGTACCCCAACTTAGGCAGCATGAGTTGTTGGTGGGGGTCATGGGTGTGGAACCAGTTGTAGATGACATCCTCATTGTTGCTTGTGGTGATACTTAGGGTGAGTCTAATAAAGACCAGGGCACAAAGTTGCACACTTTCATGGAGCAATGCAGGAAAGTCAGAGCGAGGTTTAGCCTTAACCCTTTGAACGTGGCAGAACAGTTTTCAGGCCAGCCACATAGCAGTATATATTTGAAAGGCCTGTATAATGGCTTGCAAAAATATGTTATGCTGTCCTACTGTTACACTTCTTGACTCTGAAATCTTGCAGTCTGCTGCTGTAGAGGCACATTCTCGAAACATCTTTACATCTCTCTGCCATCATAACCATATGGCCAGTAAAATGGCCTTCACTATATTAGACTACGTATATAATAATATATCGCTGTAAAGTCACGCTCTGTATACAAGGCATGCTGCTGATTTTCAGCTACAGGTCAATTTTGTTTTTTCTCTTAGGTTTCAAGGAGAAATGAAAAAGATTTCAGTTGTACTTTAGCATGGAATCAACACAAAACAATAGATGCTTAGTTTGCGCAGAGAAGCACAAGCAAGCAAAGAGATCTTTTTTCCCTTCTGCTCCACAGGAGGTTTCCTTCCTCACTGTGCTTGCATTAGGACATCTGTGTTATGGTGTGACAGGTGTATCACCCCATTCAAACTCCCCTCCTCCTGCTACTGTTCCTGGAGCAAGTTGCACTATGCCAGAAGGAGTTTGGGTGCTTGATGTCCAGTGTTGAGAGTCCCGTGGGAAAGAAGAGACGCATGACAATTGATCAGTAGACAGTGAAAATGACGTGAAGAGTTCTTGTTCATTGCTTCTGGCACTAAAAACTATTTTGAAGTATACTGTATTACTCAAACTTGCAGCTTTGGTGTTAATTCCTTAAAACAAACAGTAGAAAATGATAACAAAATGTGAAACTGAAAGAAATACAGCTGCTTATATAGTACCAATCTGTTGTTATAACACTGTGGCTTATAATATATAACACATTTATTAATCAAAATATTTGATTTTCAAAATAGGTGAAAATTGCTGGTGAGGCTAGAGTTATGGTGCATAAATGCTGGGGAGGGCTGGGTTCAAAGTAGTAGTAGTAGTAGTAGTTTATTTATATAGCGCCCCTCACTGACAAAAGTTCACAGAGCACTGAACAGCAAATACAGTACAAATACAAGAGTTAAAACAAGACATAAACAAAACCAATAAAAACAATAAATAAACAAACTGGAACTATTCAGCCCGGATTAAAAGCTTGTTTAAAAAGAAATGTTTTTAGTTGTTTTTTAAAAGAAACAACAGACTCGACGCCACGCAGACCACAAGGACTTCCATAGTCTTGGTGCCACAGACTGAAAGGCACGATTCCCACGGGTTTTTAGCCGAGTGCGTGGGACAACGAGAAGGCCCTGTTGCCCAGATCTTAGAGTCTGGCAAGCTGTATGGCATTGGAGCAGGCTGGTTAGGTACTCCGGAGCTTGTCGATGCAAAGCTCTGAAAGTAAGTACCAAAACTTTAAAATGAATTCTATAAAACACTGGGAACTGGTGCAGTGTGTGCAAAATGGGGGTGATATGATCACTCTGGCTAGCGCGAGTTAGGAGCCTGGCAGCTGCATTTTGAACTAACTGAAGGTGTGAGAGAGAGGACTTGCTCAAATCTGTAAAGAGAGTATTACAGTAATCAAGCCATGAAGAAATAACAGAATGAACAAGCATCTCCAATTCTGATTTTGAAACAACATTTCTTAGTTTTGAGAGATTTCTTAAAAGAAAGAAACACAAGCGGCTGACTGACCTTACATATTCATGAAGTGTCAGGGACTGGTCAAAGATAACCCCAAGGTTACGTAGACTCGACTTAATAACAGGAGAGACAGAAGATAATTTTAAACTGATCTCAGAATGAAGAACAGGAGGAGCAACGATTAGTACCTCAGTTTTTCCTGAATTCAACTGCAGGTAATTACTATTGAGCCAGTCGTTAACCTGAGAAAGACAATCAACCAAAGTGACCAAAGTATTAATTTGATTAGGCTTAAATGAAAAATAAAGCTGTATATCATTTGCATATAGATGATACGAGATGTCCTTAAACGAGTTAAGAATCTGTGATTCAAAGGGTTAAGAAATTACACTTAAAAGCGCTAGAAGTTCATTTCTATGGACATATTCTGTTGGTCAGTAGCTTAAAAGCTGAACAAGAAAAAGTGCAGGCTTTTGTGGAAATACCAGCTCCAACAGGTAAAAAAGCTGTGGAGTGATTTGTGGTGTTTGTCACGTACTTGAGCAACTTCTTACCATGTCTTTCAGACGTGTGCATACCCTTAAGAGAACTTGTGAGTAGATGCTATTTCCCCAAACATGATGCACTTGTACAAGAGATTAAGGAGCTTATTACCACAATGCCAGTTTTGCTATATTATAATGTGTCTACATTTGTTACCATCCAGAGTGACTCTGGAGCCAACCCAGTCTGGCTTGGGCTGCTGTCTCATGCATGAGTGCCAGCCCATCACTTTTGCTTTGAGATCATTGACTCTAAGACAACAAAACTATGCACAGATAGAGAAGGAATGCCTGAGCAATGTATTTGCATGCCAGCACTTCCATCACTACCTATATGGAAGAGATCAGATCATAGCAGAAATGATCTTTCTTCACAAACCACTTATTTCTATATTTAGCAAATCACTTCTATGCAACCAAACATCTTCAGAGTATGCTGCTTACTCTGCAGCACTCAGAGGTCAGAGAGTGATCATCCCAAAATCAATCCACCCAAAGATATTAAAACATGTAAGACATATTGGTGGAGAAGCCTATCTCAGATAAGCACATGACAATTTCCACTGGCCCAGCATGCAGACTGAAAATAAATGCTTTGTAAGCAAATACACAGTACTCTATTGAGCAGCAAAAAGAGACAATGATGTCTCATAAATGTCCGACTAGATCCTGGTAGGTCATCAGCACTGACCTCTTCCAGCACATTGGAAAAGATTTTCTGCTACTTTGACCACAGTTCAGACTTTCAGGAGATCACGTTTATACCTGATTTATCACCAGAAACAACAATCAAGCTAAAGTGTGTAAAGCACAGATTGCCGGTTATGTTCTGCCCCGTCAGGTGATCACTGTTAATGGTTCCCAGCTTGTTTGTCAACAGTTCAGAAGCCTTGCCACAGGGTGGGAATTTGAGCATTACATGTCCTCCACACAGCACCCAAAAACTAACAGAAAGGCTGACACCGTCATGTGGAAAGCCAAAAATCTTAGCAAAAAAGCATGGCATGATAGTACAGGTGCCATACTCCTACAGTATCCCATCATTGAGCCTAATATCCAGGTGCTTGAAGACATCTCTACCACTTTCCAATGTGCTGTTGTGTTGTGGAGACACTACAACAGAGAAAACAGCAAATCTTATGATCACAAAAGATCTCCCAGTGCTTTCAGTGGAAGCGGCGGTTTGTACGAAGCCACTGCAAAGTGATCAAAATGGTATCTGAAAGCTTGGATCCAATGTGCATAAGGCAGCCCCACGATCGCATTTGGTATAGGTAGATAGCACAATCTTTGTCAGAACAGAGTGGGTTTGAGAGTAGCCGAGTCAGAATCTCTTATAGTGAGTTTGATAATTTACAGCCGACTGAAAGGCAGCACTGAGCCAGAGGTACAAAAGGAGGAACATTCATGTCCTGCAGCAGTAGCAACACCACCTCCTCTTCAGGACCCTTGCACTGACAGCAGGGATAACACTCTGGTTGGTGTCCAGGCCTCCTAACAGACTCAATCTGGATAATGTGCTTTTTTTCAGCGGTTTCTCAATCATCATATATATTTATTTTACTTGTATGTTTATTGTTGGTGTTACATTTGAATGTTAAAAGACGTATATAAATGTATATCGAGACACATATATATTTAAGAAATAAGAACCAGAGTAACTTCTTAAAAAAGCAGTCAATTCTGTGCAGCTTTATGGGGTAGTGAAAAGCCATGAGCATTCAATGGCAAAAGCAAAACTTACTTGACAAGATTTCCTAAAATACGGCAAATAATCTTAAATACAAATGTATTGATTACGTCAATAAATCTTACAATAACGAAAACAAGAAATGGCTTGATAAAAAATTTTTCGCTTGCTTAGATTTAATTTTTTGCACGTATTCAATACGTTCCACAACAAAGAACACTGCAAGAAGACTAGGAAGCTCTGTTTTTTATCATTAAGGGTAGCATTTTTCAAAACAAAAGTGTTTTCTTTAAAATTTTTAATTCTTGCCATTAACATCAGGGTCTGTTTGGATGTATGAACAGAAAATGATGAAACAGGTGTGGCACTAAATATAACACAGTATACAGGTAGCATAGTTGTATATGTACTTGTAGGTTCATACTGTCGTGGGTTTGGTTATTGGCCTGCTCACTATCTATCCAGAATTTTTGCTGTGTTGATTTTTCTCCACAATCTTTGATTTCCTCAGTGACACTTAATTAGTCCAATTTTGACAACATGTTAGTGTGTGAAAAAAGTGTCAACTCTTATTGGATTCGTGAACCATCCAGGGTGTTCTTCAAATGCTAGGATATGCTCTGGCCCCCATTCCCCTAAAATGGATGAACCGGGCTCATGTATTGGATGAGTGGAGGTCACTTTGAGGAGTGCCTTTCTATTCACTTGTATTTACAAAGAAGTAAACCTTCATCTGAGTCCCTCACTGCTACACTATCTCACAAGTGACAAAACAAAACATGGGATCAACCCTTATTGGTGAAACGAAAACTGTTTGGAAACATAAATGAACAACAAACATCACCAAACTCTCAAAGTCTAATAAGTGATATCAGCATTCAGAATTTATTAATTTATTCAGAAATTATTCAGAATTTTTTATTGCAATGTCTCCTGGCTTAGTCTTGAAATAGACTTTATAATGAGTGAAGTAAGTACAACTTTTATGTAAATTTTCTGTGTGTATCTTACCAGTGCTGCTGTCTTCTCTTTGTCCTTAAATTAGTGACAGTATGGATTTCAGATATATATTTGATGACCATTGCTAATTTTGTTCAGAAAGGAAAGATGTTAAAAATGTTAGGCAGCGGCTATTGCAGTGCATGTATGATGTTCATCAGCACACATCAGCCCACCAGCACATTATCTCTACTAACTCCTAAAATGGCTCGCTCTGTACTGAATACATTGCTATTGTCATTTTTTACATGTGAAACTTTGGACCGGGGAGTAATCTGGTTGTGATGATAACCCTTATGTCTCATTCTTTTTGGCCTTCAGCCTAGCAGAAACTGACATGGAAGAAAAAGAGAAAACATTCATTCCAGTTTGACTTCTTAAAAACCTGCAGCAAAAAGGAAGTCCTTGGAAAATCAAGGTAGAAGATGGAGCACCAGTGTCACCTAGTGCTGGAGGGCAACTGTTTTCTTTTCTCAATTTCTTGTACATCTACAAGGTCATTAAATTAATTTACCATGTAGAACTCAAACACTCTTTAATATGTTTTGGTGCTTTCATTATTGAATATTCATGTAAAACTGTCCGACATACTGGTATAACCCTATGCATCTATCTAATGTAAATGTACACAGACAGACATCTAATAAAGTATCAGTCAAAGCTTACCAAGCTACGGCTAATGTAATTGAAGCAAAGCTACTCCGACAACAGTAACACTAAACTACAAAGAATGCCTGCCGTACTGCAGTGAGTTAAATATCAGGAGAATCAGCCACTGATATGCGTGCAGGAAGCCTCAATGCGCAATGGCAAACCATTCCTGTAAAAGTATGCACAAACTGTACACCTGGACATTAAAATCTCATTTACCCTTATTGTGCTAATAATAACTCTGTTCTATTTAAAAATAAATAATGAAATGCAAGAAACACCCTTTTTATATATTTGCCAGAGAGTAAAGAAAAACCAGACAAGCAAAATTTAACAAATTTATATCAAAGCAGATATTTACTTCTTCAGATTTGCTACCTTTATTAATATAGGTCATTGAGAGAAACTAAAACCTTAATGCTATAATAATAAAAAAGTGATATACTGTAAAAAATGAAATCTGAGCAAGTGAAAAGTTTTTATATCACGCTATTAAATCTTGTTTTCCTTATTGTAAGATATATTGACTTAATCAAGAAATGACTATTTATGTTTACTTAGCTTATTTTAAGAAATCTTGTCAAGTAAAATTTGCTTATCCTGTTGGCACATTTTTTTTTGTTTTCTTTAGAAATTTAAATTCTTGCCATTAGCATCAGGCTTATAAGAATGTAAGGTAAATTTAATTTCTCTTTCGATTTATGAACAGGAAATGATGAAAAAGGTGTGACATTAAATATAACAAACTTAGCATACAGGTAGCATAATTGAATATGTACACATTGGTCCACACTGTCTTAAGTTTGATTGTTGGCCTGTTCACTTTCTACCCAGAGTTCACAGTTCTCCCCATGTCGTGCTGATTTTTATCCATGAGCTTTGATTTTCTTAGTGACACTTATTTAGCCCAATTTTGACAAATGTGACTCTTAACGGACTCGTGAACCATCTAGGCTTTTCTTCAAATGCTAGGATATGCCCTAAAATGGATAAAACAGGCTCATCTACTGGATGGATGGAGGTCACTTTAAGGAGTGCCTTTCTATTTACTTGTATTTACAAATAGGATTGAACCTTCAGCAACATCTGAGTCCTTCCCTGCTACACTAGCTCATAAGTGACAAAAAAGATGACATCCACCCTTATTGGTGAAGCAATAACTGTTAGGAAACATTCTTGGACAACAAACAGCACCAATACTATCAAAGTCTAACAAGTGATATAAGCATTCAGAATTTCCAGGACTTTTATTGCAATGGCTATTGGCTCAGTACTGGAATAGTCTTTATAATGTGTGAAGTACATGCAACTTTTCTGTCATTGTTATGAGTGTATGTTACCAGCACTGCTGTCTTCTATTTGTCCTTCGTGCAGATACAGTAACACTTCTCTTTGTATTGGACAAACATTTTTTAAATGGGGGATATGATTCTCTAAAGCACATCTTCATAGGTGCCTGTAAGGAAAGAAAAATCCATGTCAGAGCTTGCTATTACCTTTAATGAAGTCTCACATTTTAGTAAAGAAAAATTGACAAAAAAAGTGCCTAAGTTGTCACAAATGAGAAATGTGCTATGCATTGTAAGTGGTGAACTAATATATTATTTCTGGTGGTGCTGCTCCATTTAAATTTCTATTTTCCTAACCATTACATTCTCAAACTTGAATATAAATTTAGATTAATAAGTTGCCTTTCCTCTCTCAGACCTTCGACTTCAAAAACAAATGCACAGTTTGAAAGGATCTATAGAATGTTTAAAAAAATGCATCAAGAAAAACAGCAATAAATGAAGAAACATTATTTTTTCACCTAGTTATCAGCAAGTATCATTTGCATTGCAAATATTCCTTGACACATACTGAATTTTACACCAGGTGCTTATTTTTACCTTATTAGCTACTTAAATGTTCCATAATTACTGTCACCATCTTCCTGTGTAAAGTATATTTGCTTTACTAACAGTAATTCAAACAGTGTTAATACTTAGAAAAGGAATAATTGAGCAAAATTATTTATTTTAGAGTCTGGCATCGACTGTTACTTTGAGTGCACTTACCAGCACTTTGTCCGATTATTGCACTAAAATATCTTTAGAAACAAGACCTCTTCCACGATCCTTAAAATTTGTCCATGATGACATTTACGGAATGTTCTTGATGGTCATGACATCTGACTTCTGTAGTGACATACAGTACGTGTATTTTTGACTGTTTTTTTTTTTTTTTAACTTCTAACATTTATTTCACAATTGGAATTGAATTGCATCATGTTTTGCTTTGTTTTCATGACACCATATTGGAATTCAGCATGTTATCTCTATCACCATACTGTTAACATTTTAGTGGCAACACTATTAATATGGTGATAAGTGCATTGTGTACTGTCCTCCAGTGGCTAAAAACAACCTCAGGAATCTTTAGTGTTAGTTTGTATTTTCTTCAAGTAGGTCTTAGAGTTTGGTTTTTGATTTTCGTTTTGTGTTCCACTCCTACTAACAATACAATAAAATACATCCATCCATCCATTATCCAACCCGCTATATCCTAACTACAGGGTCACGGGGGTCTGTTGGAGCCAATCCCAGCCAACACAGTGTGCAAGGCAGGAAACAAACCCTGGGCAGGGTGCCAGCCCACCGCAGCAATACAATACAACTTATTTTTTGTATAGCACTCTTCAGTGAGTGTAGGCCCAGAGCCTTTTGAACAATTCTCATTTAAAATATAAGTGTATATTATTAGACATATATAAAGAAAGACCTGTCTGTGTGTGTATGGAGCAGTCTGCTCTGCTCAATCTCAACCACAGACACTAGATGTTGCATGCATGTACTTTTAAATTTTTTCGGCACTTGCATGCACCTCACCTTCGTGTAATAAATGCTTTCATGCAACATCATACTAATGACACAGATGAAGAGACACAACCTCGAAAGGAAGCAAATGCCACAGCTCAACAACGTACAAGTGAAACACCTCAGCAACGGATGGTAAGGCTTGACGTTTTCATTAAAAACATTGTCTATCTGGAGGTAATTTTTTGAGACAAAGATTAATAGGACTGATATGACAGAGATATGGCTAAGATATGGTATTGCCAGTGTCTTCGTATGAAAGCCAGTGGGGCAGCAAGCAGAGGTGAGTCCAAGTCCTCTGCACTGGGTAATTCTTAAGAGTCATCTGACACCTCTCCAAGTTCACGAATATAGTAAAACTGCTAGGAAGTCTTCAGGTTGTTTTTTGTCCTGAAGACCACACACAGCTAGTATTATATATTGTTGCGCATGCATGTCCATGGATCATCCTCCAAGCTCTTCTGAGGTATGTGGAACCGCAAAGACTGTCTCCGATTTGTCCACTTCTCATTATTGCAGCTCTGGGCTATGTTATCATAAAACAGTAGAAATAAAAATATTTATAATGCTTTAAAAGTTTTTGTTAATGTTTTTAATGTTTGTGTCCTAATTATGAAAAAAATTGAAAATAACATCCAAAGAAATTTTCCAGTGTAGAAAACAAAAAAATATATATATGAAAGGTATGGAAGGTCTTTTGAGAAAATAGTCTCTCTGTTGTGAAACATTCAAGTGCCTTGATGTCTCTAGAATCCTTTCATCAAACACTTCCCCAGTAATATAGTGCCACTGTACAAATATGCATTGTAGAAACATCATTCCACAGATGCCCCCTCACATATTCAATAGAAGAGACGCCTGCCTAGTTATTGTGTCACCTCTCACAGGCAAAGATTATTTTGATCAATTAGTGGCCACTGTTAACAGCAGCGCATCTACATGTCTGAGCACCCATTGAGCGTTCCCTGGTGTCTGAGGAAGATCTGTAAACTAGGACAAGTACCTCAGTTGCCAGTTTGCATTCCTTAAATAGCTGAGCATAATCTGTGCTGAGGGATGAAAGACAATTGAAATGTTACTGAGACTCACTCAAGGGCTAAATCACAAGATGCATAGTATAAAAATATGCTGTCAAGAACTTGCCTCAGGAAATTCTTTTTAGGTTAGAAATGAAGCACAAGCATTGATCTGTGTTCTTTATTATGTTATTGTGCTTAACTCATAACTGGAGATACATTTACAAATAAGGGGTATAAAAGAATGGTGGAGAATTCTTCTATTCATCCATCTTATGAACCATTCTACCCAGCCCACCTCCTGGGTAGCATGAAGGCTGAGATGAAGTCTGGATGAAGTTCTTCAAACTATTGATTTTGTTAATTTGGATATAGTACATAAGGTGAGATCTCTAACTTTGAAACATCTTATTTATCCTACTTGTGCTCTGGTAATCACTCACACATGGAGTGCTTTTAAAAGGTGTTTGCCATAAAAATGCACTTTTAACTCTAACAGTAAAGTAAAAAATGTTTAATTGAAAAAATAATATAATAATTGTGTAAGAAAATCTGCCATTCTCCATTCAAACATAATTCATATGAATCAAGACATACAGATGTAATAAATGGCTTTTCAATTCTTTATAATACCAACCAAGCAACAGATGTGCTAGTTGGCATGTATGGAAAAAAAATCATTTACAAATAAAATTGCTCTGTAATAAGCAGCTGGGAATAGGCAAGGAAAAAAATGTGTTTGCATTGCTGTCCTTCACATTCAGTTAACAGGAGGAACATGTCATCGCTCTACATTGACAGAGTCAGCTGTACCGAGCAGAGAATGCTAGGCTTGTTGATTCGAAAGCTCAAGGGAATACAGTGTCTGTTTTCTTAATCTTTCAAACTGAGAAGACAGACAGTACCTACTGAATTAAAAACAAATGTGTATTTTGTTTTCAAATCTAGGCAGGGATTTAAAGGTCAGGCAGTAATAAGTGACCGTATTATGGTCAGAGCTGGAGGCCAGTGAAGGCGACCTCACAGATGAGGTAATACTTTCTTTGTTTGTTGTTTTTTTTTTTTAAATTGCATTGTCAGTTACTTCTAGGGGATTTATAGGAAACCTTTCAATATTAACTATAAAAGAGCTCTATTTCATTCAATATTTTATAAATACAGATTTTACTTTTTTTCTTGCTTTACCAATGGTGTTTTACCTGCTTAAATCTGGTTTACAGTTAAGGTCTAAGCCTTTTACACTAAATTTACGCAGCCCAGTGAATTCATAATTGTACTTTTTTTTACCAGTGGATTCTAAATTGTAAATTTGCAATCAATGGAACATCTATTTACAAACCTAGTAGAAATAATATGGAACTTTATGGTCATGTTGAAAACTTATTTGGACACCAGATTTTTTTCTATTGGCTGATTCTTCATCCATTCTTTAACAATGCACCAATTTTCTAATGACATTGCCACATAAAATTATATACACATTAAGTATATTTTAATACATTCTGACTTATCATGGTGCCAGAGAGTGGCAGGGTGTTGCAAGTTGGTTGGACATACAAGTAAGAATTTTATTGTTGTGATTCTCCATGTAGTGGGAAGGATGGCTCCAGAATACACATTGGGCGTCTTACAGTTTGAAACCAATTGAGATCAGAATGGAGAGGTGTTAGACAGGGAGGCACAGACACAAAACGATGGTATTGCAAAACAAAAGTGGGTTTAAATTTACAGATACAAGTCAAATAGTATCAGGCAGGCATTTTCTACACAGTCCTCACCGCAACTGACCCACCAAACACAAAAAAAAATTGAGAAAACTGTTCACTATTTACAATGTGAATTGCAAGTCACCAAATGAAAAAGAAACAAAGACAATAAATGTATGTACACAAAAATTTGGTAGTCTTCCTAAATAAAAATACAATCAGGAAGATTCTACACAAAAAACAGAGTCCTTCAAATAATATGATCCACAAAAATCAATGTATATACAAAATGTACCTCAAACCCAATTCATATAAATACCTCCTCCAAAACTATAGATTCTTCTTTTTCTTTTTTCAGCTGCTTCCATTAGGGGTCGCCACAGCAGATCATTTTCTTCCATAAACTATAGTATAAGTAGGAGATATTTAAATCACTATGTACAAAAAGAAAATACATACAAAATAAGGTACAAGCCGCTATGCTTGATGTACTATTAAGATTAGCTATACCAAACTCTCACTCACCACGACAACTGAGTCAAAAGCCAACCCCATAGGCACAAAGTACCTTATATACCTGGGAGTGTAACTTTCAACCAATCCTGCGTCACAATGCTCCCTTCCTCCAATTGCAGCTAATACAGGCGCATTCCACTTACATGTTCCACCCCTGCAAGGCCTATATTAAATTACATGGTGGCCTCACATGTGCACACACAATGTGTTTCATCCAGACAAGCCAAGCTATTCTCTGAACTTATTATACTGTTTTTTTGGGGTTTTTTTTGTAACTTTGTCTCGTGATTCACTTCTCTGGAATAATGCATGCATTTAACCAATGCTCCACACTTCTTACTTTGAAGCAGCAGGTGGGCACAAATCAAGTCCAGTGGGCCTTTCCCATGTATGCCTAGCCATTGGCATCACATAACGCAGTATTGCTGGTGCAAAATTGAAATATTCTCAGAAGCGCACATGCGCACTTCTACTATACAAGGATTTAAACTTTTAAGGTGTTTTCAGGTGCTATTTACCATATACAATAAAATAAGAGCTGTTTGCCTGGACATTATTCCCTTTCTCAGGGTTCAGTTCACAATTTTTTAGGATTGGGAAACACAGCCTATCACCAGAACATTAAGTACACTGCAGCACTGGATGAGGCACAAGTCCATTATAGAACACAGTGATACCCCATTTCACACTTACTCACACCAGTCCAATCTACAGTAGATGAGAGTAGAGCCAATGAGACTAATATAATTATCTCTAAGATGTCAGATGAAAACCTGATTATGTGATGAAAAGACACAGGGAGAATGTGAGAACGTTACGCTTGGCTTAAATGGAAATTACACTTAGTTTTTAACTAAAGAAATCAAATAATCAAATTTCAAGCAATGTTCTTCTACATTACTATTATATTTTGTATTGTTCCATATAACTTTGAATAAATATATTAATCTCTTTGGCATTAACCCAGAGCATGACTCGAAAGAGGCTCGAAATTCTATGTAAATAAGGTTAAGCCAGACTCAGACTCAGGGCAGTGTGTATTCCCCTGCTTTATAGTATTAAACCCATATTACTTTTGGGACAGTATTCTGCTGCAATCTAGTGGATGAAGAAACATAATCTGGCAAAAAATATTGAATATTGTAATGTGCTCTGCCACTTTATAGTAACTCTATGGTAACTAATCAATATTCATGAGTGGGGTGGGGCCTTTAGCCAAAAACTGAAACTGAACCATTGCTTGAATCGAGTAATAGTGATAATGATGTGAACTGGTCATCAGACATTGACACAGACAGTGAAACTGACACCTGGTCGGTAGATTCTGACCTGCCAAGTTTCAATGATGCTCATGTTTGGTGTCAGCTTCAAACTACTATTGACAATCCTGCACCTAATTGTTGCCCATTTACAGGTATTCCCAGTCTAAAGATGTCTATTGATCATGACTATAAGGATTATTTATGATAGTCTGGAGGAGAACATATTTGTTGAAATGAACCGCTATGCTAAGCAGTGTCAGAAAAATCACAGTAAACCATTTGCTTGACACTGCAAATGACAGGTGAATGTGTGAACCAGTCCATATATGGTACTGGTCCATAAACCAGCTTTCACAGACACCCATTTTCCATGAAGTTATGAGTGAGTGTTGTTTATCTCTTATTACGAAATACCTTTATTTCACTAATAATGATAACAATGATGAAACTGATAACCCAACACCGAAAATGTACACAACTGTGGGATGTGTATCAGGTGATTATCAAAAATATGCAGAAGGTGCACAGTCCTGATCATGACATAAGTATTCATTAAAATCTCATTGCTTATAAGGGAAGACTGTTTTGGATATAATACCTCATTCGCTAAACTGCTGACATTTTAGTGGCAACAATATTAATATAATGACGTTTGCACTGTGCGTTATCCTCCACTGACTAAAAACAACCTCAAGAATCTTTAATGTTAGTTTGCATTTTCTTCAAGTAGGTCCTATAATTTGGTTTTTGACTTTCGTTTTGCGTTCAACTCCTGTTTACAATACAATACAACTTTTACAAGTGAGTGCTTTCCCAGAGCACTATGAAGAATTCACATTTAAAATAAAAGTTTATATGATATTAAATATTGTGATTCATGCATGTAATTGGATCATCAAACCTTCTGAGGTGTGTTCTTTCATCCTGGGTCGAGAAGGGACACTGACGCTAAGCTTACCCTTTGATTTTCTGTCCACAGTTATTCTGTCTACCAAAAAGATGGCCAGTTTGGATAACCGATTCTGCCCCTTGTGGTTCATTTTTATTATCATATCCAAATGGGTACGATTCGGTATCAAGTTCTAAACACTGTGCAAAACAAGCTCTGGGTTCATCTGGAACTTGATACTTTACAATAGAGTGAAGCTGCAAGTACAGTCAAAACACATATCTACATCATCTGTGCCTTCACTGGCCTACCTTTTGCTTGACCAAGGTTACTGTATAATGATGGACAGTTTCTATACCTGAGTTGAACTGCCTGAGATTTTACTTCAGAAGAAACCTGATGCATATGGCACTGTATGACCGAACCCCCTTGATATGCTTGGAGATTCCAGTCATGTGAATGCATCAAGCTGCAGCGTGGTGCAATAGCTGTGTGGCAAAAAGGCAAAATGATTGTGATCAAGTTGAAGGACAAGAAAGACGACTTCCTCCTAAGCACTGTTCACTAAGCAGCAACTGTCAATGAGCGAGTTATGGAAAATATGGAAGTCACTATACCTTGTACTGTGGTAAACTACAATAACACAGTGGGCATGTCTACCCTGGCATGCACAAGCGACAGAAAAAGTATTACAAAACAATCTTTTGATATCTGTGTGAATAGTGCCTATGTGAATTGGTGACTGTTTCAAAGCATAAGACACAAAGTACGTATGCTACAGGTGTATCAGTGAACACTGTACCTATGTTGATGTTTTGGTATTTACATATTCCTATTACACATAATAAGATTTTTTGTGTGCTGAAAAATTCAGTGCTATTGACTCATTTGTCTGGGGTAAAGATATTAGTAAAGAGGTTAAAGAAGCCACCATTGTGCTATTTATTTATTTTTGGTGACATAAGACTGAATATTAGACATTTGCTTTACTGCAGTCTGGTTTTGTTAGGTGTGGTCCCTTCAGTGCTATAACATAATTAAGTATTCCTTGCTGATAGTATCTTTACTTAATTTATCCTTCATTAGAAGAGGAAAGCGCTATTGGCACTGCTTAAGGCACATAATGCAGAATCTACCCATTATACTCCATTATGTCTTACCTGTGATGTCTGGTGGAATGTTTATTCGCCTGACTGAGCTTCAGGGGTGAAAGACATGCAGTCATCTTTAATTCACTATCAACCGTCTTTCATCTTGTAGTACAAATTGATAAATAAAACAGTAAGTTTTGCCAAATGATTAACACTCATGCGCTAATCTAAACCACTAAACTCATTACATACAATTCAAAAAATGGGTTTATTACATACATTATAATTTCTTTCATCATACTTTGAAAGTAATTACAGGTTATGATCACGTACTATTTACAGCTATTTATTTATGCCCCTTTAATCCAAAGCTACTTACAAATCACAAGTTTACATTACTGTATTTTATATAGAGAGGTTAAATGACTCTTTAAGATCACACAGTCAGTGAGTGAAGAGCACTAAGAGGGGAGTATCTGGGTTTACAGTCTGACAACTTAGCTACTAGTTAATAGTGCAAGAATTTTAAAGACGTTTATTCTCCAAACATAACTTGAAATTCCAGTTTTCACTTTGTATTCTTTCTTAAATTATATATTGTATACAAGTAGTGGGCAAAAAAATGGAAATATCAAGGTCAATGAATGACAAAAGTATATTGAAAGCTAATAATAAAGCAATTCTGCACTGCTTGCTTATTAAATGTTATCTGGTATTATCTGGTATATTTTAAAATGTAAAGAAAA
Organism: Erpetoichthys calabaricus; assembly: GCF_900747795.2. Lineage (NCBI taxonomy): Eukaryota > Metazoa > Chordata > Cladistia > Polypteriformes > Polypteridae > Erpetoichthys > Erpetoichthys calabaricus. Next base: position 195,836,921 of record NC_041394.2, read on the forward strand.
TCATTTGGGAATGATATTGCATAAAGAATGAGTTACAGAGAGAGACGGAGTCTTATGAGATCCTGATGATAAAAGAAAAAGAAAATCTGTGCCAAGTAAAGGTTTGAAATAAAATTCATTTCAGGATTGGTGTTATCATTTAATTTTATAAATAAGTCTTTGTTATGTTTCTTTTTTAATTTTATTTTTCATATCATGGGTTTTGAAAACTGCACAGTTCATTTTTGCAATTGAAATTCATGTGTAATTAATGTTTGGCACTTTTGATTTTGGTTTGAAGTTGTTTCTGACACCATTTTGTTTTTCAAGGGAGTCACCATTTTCTAGCATCTTTGCATACTGTCGTTTGGGTGGTTGCCTCTGTGAGATGACAACAGGTCTCAGCCTGTGATGTCATCAGGTCAGCAGTATAAAGGTCAGCAATACTCAGTTCCTGGTATCTGGGCCTGAATATAAACAAAAGATGTCTTCATTATGTGGTGGGTTGGCACCCTGCCCAGGATTGGTTCCCTGCCTTGTGCCCTGTGTTGGCTGGGATTGGCTCCAGCAGACCCCCGTGACCCTGTGTTCGGATTCAGCGGGTTGGAAAATGGATGGATGGCTGTACTGTGGTACTGAGGTGGTAAGTGGACCGGACCACTCCCACTGAACAGACAAAAGGCTAATCTATGCAGGAAGGCTTTGAATTTCATTAGTTTTGTATTATTGTTACTATAATAGTTTGTTCTTGCTTTATACACTTTGTCTTTATATTAGAAACAGATTTCTGTCTGCCCATCAGGCTAAAGGAAGTTTGCTTCTAGGTAAACACTACTTTGCTAAATTCAAAGGAAGTTTACTTCCATTGCTTAGGTCATTTATTTGGGTTAGCTGACGCTTCTACACTTAGATTTAAACACTAGAGCAATAGTACATGATTGATTGTAGACTGGGGGCAGCTTGTTTTTAATAAAGATAACATTTTTGTAATAGTTGACCTCCTATATTATGAGTTCATCATCTGCTCATGATTTGACCTAATCATCCTCAAAATTTAAAGATAATATGACTATTCATACAGTAGAATAGCATTCCAGTAGACTTGTATGAAGGATACTAAATAATTTTCCCATTATGTAATCAGAACAGATACTGTTAAATCAATTCAGTAATTTAAATAATTTGGTTAGATTTTGGTCACTGTCTCTATACTAAGAAATTCATCTGTATTTCTATTAATTTAACCTTGAACCAGGTAGAACGTCATCAAAGACCACACTCAATCATACCCACTCCACAGGTGTAGTTGTTCATTTTCACTAACCTCTTTAAATATACTGTACATCCACTCAGCTTTTGTGTCATGGGCCCTGATAAGAGGTTTGTGAGGACTAATGTCTTACCCATTCCCCCATTAAAAAATCTAGCTCATCATTGCCATGGCTGTCTAATTCCTCTGTTGAAAATTGGGGAGGTTATGTGACATAATGTCTACTAATGAGGTCCTTGGCATGTTTTGGAAGCCTTCTCTCAAGATTCCCCAAAATGCTCTTAATTGCGTATGTTTTGAGTGAGGTCAGATTTCTTCTTCTTGACATTGAGTCTGCCACTCTCACTCCCTTGTAATGGCTAAGTTTCAAGCTTTACAAATGTACATCTTCTCTGGCAAACAAGTCTTTAAACTGAGCTTTAGCTACGTGTTTAAGATTGGGTTCACTATTGTAAAGTCTTTCTTTTGGAAAACCATATTCAGGTATTAGAATTGGAATTACATTCATCAATATAGACTTTACTGCCAAGAATTTATATGTGGGGTTGTATTTTTAGAATTGCAATGCGCTGGAGCTCATTCCGCTGCTCTGGTATGACAGTTAGAGTTTCCCAGTACTTATTCACGACTTCAAAGGCTGTATAAGAAGGTAATCGGTGGACACTGTGCACTTGCTTCATTTCGCACTGAGGAAAATCAAGTACTTCTTCCATTTCTTCCACTTCCACACATGCATAGCAGAACATGTGAAGCAGTGGTACAATTACCGGATTATTTCTAGAAACCTCCTCACAGAAGGTACTCTACCTGCTGCCTGACTTGAAGTGAAGGCCAGGTGATGTGCAGTGTAATGTATGTTTTCAATAAAAGGAAACTTCACCTTCAGTTGAGTTGCCACTCCTGTCTTGAAGCCAGACATTAACTGTTTCCAGTAATAATTTAAGTAAATTAACCTTCAGAATAAGCAAAATGACACCTTTTATTGGCTAACTAAAAAGCCAATAAAAGGTGTCACTTGCTTGACTTTTCTCTACATTCATAATGGCTAACACGGTACAACACCCTAGTACTACTCCTTCAGAATAAGAAACTTTGAAAAATACTTAGAAAAAGAAAATTGAGGTTTGCACTGCTATATTTGTTTGAAATTCATACAATATGTTTTTCATGTAGTACAGTTTCAACTCTAAATAGGAGGTAACTACCATTGCTGAATAATTATGGGCAACCAGAACAAACCTTGCACATTCATACAAACAACATGTGTCTGAAACATTTTTTGTTCACAACAGTGTAATCAAGCACTTTAGAAAACAATTATAATACAGTCCTACTTAAGGCTATGTCACATTATGTGACTTTTTCAGCAATTTTCATTTGTTGCCTTCATTTAAATTACACTGGTCAACATGCATTTTGCTACTGGGATTCTTTCACCTGTACTTTAACAAATTTCACTTGTTGACTCCAAATCTGAAAACCGTTTTCATCCACCACGTCCCATTTTTTAGTTATGATGTTCCAGGTCTTGGACAACTAGGGTGACTGGACAGTAAAGGTGATATGTTTCAGCATTTAAGAAATAAGTCTGGTCTCAAGAAAAGTGAAGCCAAAATTAAGGAAGGTGTTTTTGTTGGCCCTGAAATCCGTGAACTGATGCTTGATGATGAGTTCAAAAGGAAACTGAAGCCAACTGAATCAGCACCCTCATTCGTGCAGGTTGTCCAGAATTTTCTTGACAGTTACAGAGCAGAGAATTATGCTGAGCTTGTGGAGAAAATGCTGAAAGTGTATTAGCTTACGGGTGCCAGAATTTCACTGAAGACGCATTTTTTACATTCTCATCTCGACTTTTTTCCACCAAATCTGGGCGATGTTAGAGATGAGCACGGGGAAAGATTTCATCAAGATACAAAACCAATATCAGGGAAAATTTACTCTGAGCATGATGGGTGACTACTGTTGGTTCATGCAAAGAGACGGATGTGCAGTACAAGCGCATAAGCAGTTTCCTCAGACAACTTTGAGTGCACTGACCTCGCTTTTATATCGAGGTAAATTGACATAAACATGTTATAAAGTGTCTCTGGTATCCTCTTCTGGTTTGTTTTCTGATAAACACATTCAAACAATTTTGGTGGGACAGAGTTCAAACTCTAGATATTGTGTTGACATATTATATTGATGGCGGCACGGTGGTGCAGTGGGTAGCGCTGCTACCTCGCAGTTGGGAGATCTGGGGACCTGGGTTCGATTCCCGGGTCCTCCCTGCGTGGAGTTTGCATGTTCTCCCCGTGTCTGCATGGGTTTCCTCCGGGCGCTCCGGTTTCCTCCCACAGTCCAAAGACATGCGGGTTAGGTGGATTGGCGATTCTAAATTGGCCCTAGTGTGTGCTTGGTGTGTGGGTGTGTTTGTGTGTGTCCTGCGGTGGGTTGGCACCCTGCCCAGGATTGTTTCCTGCCTTGTGCCCTGTGTTGGCTGGGATTGGCTCCAGCAGACCCCCGTGACCCTGTGTTCGGATTCAGCGGGTTGGAAAATGGATGGATATTATATTGATATTCAAAAGTGTCAAAATGGGAATGATGTGTACGAGGGTTGTCTGGGTTCCGCATGGAATTTTAGCGTTTGTCGAGTGTCAGCCTGAGGAAACCTGTTCTGCTGTGTAGAGGGATTATTCAAGTGGTTGCATGTTTTTGTTCAGATGTTTTGCTTCCTCTCTTCCTTCAGAATGAACACGAGAAGCAAACGATCATTCGACGAGATCTTGGCTTTACAAAGAAATGTGCCCGATGGGTTCCAAGGCTGCTGACTGTGGAACAAAAGCAAGCTCGCGTGGAATGGTGCAAGTTTTTCCTTGACAAGTTCAACAATGGCCAATCGAGGACTTTCAAGATGATCACCACTGGAGACGAGACCTGGATCTACAATTTGGACCCTGAAACGAAGAGCCAGAGGATGGTGTGGTCGAAAAAAGGGGCGCCGCCACCACTCAAAGCTCGGCGAATCCGCTCGGTGAAACGCACCATGTTTGCCATCTTTTTCAACATCGATGGCATTGTCGCGTCAATTCCGCTGATGGAGAGGAAAACTGTGACCTCTGAGTGGTACTCGTACACCACTCAGTGCCTGCCTGATGTTTTTTCTGCGATGGCTAGAGGCCGGTCCAAGAACTTGCGAAGGCACTTTTTGCATCATGACAATGCGCCAGCACACACGGCTAATGCGACGAAGCATTTCATTGAAGAAAGTGGTGTCAACGTTTTGAACCCGCCACCCTACTCGCCTGATCTTGCACCATGTGACTTTTGGCTCTTCCCGAAGGTGAAAGAACCCCTGCGAGGCCACAACTTCGAAACTCGAGAGGAACTGATTGCAGCTGTCAAAGAACAGCTGGACAACCTCCCAAAGACAGCCTTTCGCGAGTGTTTTGCGGCGTGGGTCAGAAGAGCCCAAAAGTGCATTGATGTTGGCGGTGAATACTTGGAAAAAGTTTAAAAAGGATCGAAGTACATGAGAAAAATAGAAAAAAAAATCCTTGGCTACTTATTTCGAGTGATTCCGCGCGGAACCCAGACAACCCTCGTATCTCACAAATCTGATGTGCTAGCTTAATTCCAATTTCATATATGAAATCATTGTAAAAAACTTGACAGAGAGCTGGTCTGAAGTTCCCAGTAGCGAACAAAAAATATTTTTTTGTAGACCAGTGTAATCTTACCAAGTTGAAGGCAGCCATCTTCATGCTTAGATGTTACATACCCATTGACTACTCCAACTAGTCTGTGACTCACTAAAATAAAATTAAACAGGTTTAATTTTGTCTTTAGTCAGAGGGGCGGGCTCTGTGTGGGCATGACAGCTGAAAACCAATGAATGCTGATCCGAAAATACAATGCACAGAATATAGTGATGAGAAATAAGGAACATGCACATTTTGAACCTGACAATTAGAATAGAAGTCAGTCAAGTCAAATCAAACTTTATTTATACAGCACATTTACAACAGTCAAAACTGAACCAAAGTGCTGTGCAAGAAAGGGTAAAAAAATAGAAGCTTGTCTGTTTGATGTCTTGTGTTTTCCATAGTATAACAGAATGGAAAAAATGAAATAAACGGCAGAGATTTTCTGCTGAACCTGGCATAGTTGTTAACTCTTTGTACCGCACTGAATTTGGCAGGCAGCATGTTACTGGCTGTCAGAAACAGAGGTGAGCACAAATGCAGTGGAATAGCAGTACTCAGTCAGTAAATGTGGCATGTGCAGCAATTTTCACTCATAATTTTGACATGGTGCAGCAATGATTTCAGGGAATACATACACCATTACAAAACATTTCATAATGTGACATTGACTTTACTTAGCAATCTACAATTCAACTCATAAACTGTGATTACAATCATTTGTTTGCTCTACTTAAACTCACCAATGGTCTGTCATTCCCAAACCCAGTAACTATTCCCAAAGGCACATTTTTCTCAAGAAGAATCCCTCTTTCTGTCTGGGTGATAGACTTTCCACTCCAGCAAGCAAGCTCTTATTCCTATTATGACATGACTGTAGATACACAGCTTTCTGTTAACAATGATGTCTGTACTCTCATCATCAACCACAGATACACTCTCACAGTCCCATAATTTGTACTGAATAGTCCTATTCACATCTTCAGGAAGTGCTTCTTACAATTGCTGATGTATTATATGTAATTGGCAAAAAGTGTTTTCACTTCAGCACTATGATTATTAAAGGTGAAGCACTCCTTGAAAGTCATGAAGCCCACAAAAAATTTGTACTTTAATTTTAGAAATATCTTCAGTTACAACAAAATACAGTTGGAAAGGCTTTCACAATAGCTTTTTCTGTTATTCACAACCCTACTACATAAACTTATTGCCATCTGTCTCCATTATGGAACTTTAGTGTTTTTTAAATTTAATATGGCAGCCAAGAGTAGAGGTCCTAGCCCTAAATGAATCACTAGATCTTGCTATTATTTTAACAGATTTTATATAACATTTTGCCACTAGCATACTCAAACATGAGGCAATGGTGAATTTTTAACATGGGCTCTTGGTTTTAAGGGGTAAATTTGGGTTCTGTCTCCCTTCAATGGATGCATTATAAATCTCCAACAAAGGGTAATTTTTTTTCCTAAAAGGCGTTTTTAAAGCTAATGTAAAGGTTAAGGATCAAGAAATATAACAACTAAATCCATCTTACCCTAACCAACTCTATCTTTAATGTGGCCTATCCTTAAAACAAACAAAAGAAACATTCTGTATGACTTCAATTACAAATTAATTTACTAGTTCAAATTTAGCTTGAGAGCGTCACTTCAACTTATATACCTTGTATACAGTGTTTTCCTCTTTTCTTGTCAGATAGCTGCTCCTGTCGTCAAACAGGCCTTCAGTATTCAGTACAATCTGTTGAAGTGTAAGCAAAGTTGCACCTGCATGCCTGCGTCTTGCTGTGTGTGCAAACAGTCGTGTGGCATGTTGAGCAAACCTCAATCACAAGTTACACACTCCATTGTTTAAAGCTTTAAACACTAAAGGAAACTGCCAAAAACATTTTATTTTAGTGGTGTACTCTTGTATATAATAAAATTAAGTTTTTCCTTTTAGCGACAAGAAGACAGTACAGTATGTCTTAACATTTGTATCTAGTTTGCCTTTTGCTGTATCAGTCCTTCTCTAATATCAAGACAGCTTCCCTGTCATGTAATCTTTTTTTTTTTGCATGCCAGCATGTTTTAAAATAGTGTATTTCTATTCCACCTACCATTTGTGTTTTAAATTGGCCCTTGATAAGTTTAACATCTGGATTCATAACATGTTCAAGTAGGACTGTAAGGTACAAGGATCCCTTTTCTGGCTGTGTTTTCCTTTTAGATAGAGGTAAGATTTTTTGTTTTAGTCTGGAAAAGATTTATCTTTTCTGACAGTTGTTCTAATGAGGGGGGTGCTGTCAATCTTTTAGCTACATCACTTTCCTCCTGTCAGTTTTTTATGCAATCAGTATGCAGCAAAACATGATGATTGCTGCAAGGAATGTAACAAGGTCTAAAGTATGCTCTTCGTTATTCAAACAACGTAAAAAAAAAAAGTCAGTGTTTGCTTTGAATGGAAGCCATTGACCAAAGCATTTCCTTATTTTTTTCTAATAGTGACCTTGAAACATGAGGATTAAGATGTGGATGTGCATAGGAAAGACCTCGCAATTAGTAATTATGCCTTGGAGATAGGCTAAAAAAAAAAGTGTGTATATATATATATATATATATTGTCACACACGTGTGTTTAGGAGACAGCTAAAGGGCTTAAATACATGTCATTCCACGCCAGACCAAGTGGTGGCGAAGTGAACTAATTTTCCCTCTCGATCTTTTGCAGACCATTCTAGGGAAATCCCGCCCGGCTCTGGGGCAGCCACTGACGTCACTTCTGGTTCCGGTATTAATGACATCACTTCCGCTACTGGCCTTTAAAGCTGCCATCTTGCTTCATGGAAATCAGTTCTGTTTTGGACTCTGTTGAATGAGCATGTCTCTGCTTTTTGATCAGTTTTGCAGCCGTAAATAATTACAGTGCATCCGGAAAGTATTCACAGCGCATCACTTTTTCCACATTTTGTTATGTTACAGCCTTATTCCAAAATGGATTAAATTCATTTTTTTCCTCAGAATTCTACACACAACACCCCATAATGACAATGTGAAAAAAGTTTACTTGAGATTTTTGCAAATTTATTAAAAATAAAAAAACTGAGAAAGCACATGTACATAAATATTCACAGCCTTTGCCACGAAGCTCAAAATTGAGCTCAGGTGCATCCTGATTCCCCTGATCATCCTTGAGATGTTTCTGCAGCTTCATTGGAGTCCACCTGTGGTAAATTCAGTTGATTGGACATGAATCATTTTATAAAGTAGACTTAGTCAGTCATGGAGAGCCAACGTGATTGCAAGTTCTACTTCAGAGGCTGACTGTGTGAGTCTGATTCGAAGTAACAGATATGCATTGGTACACTTGCAAATTGTTCGGGATGTTGTTCACCACGTAAAATAATTAAGGTCCCATTTGCATGACAGCATGACATGTTTGCTTCAACATATCCTCCTCTTTATTCTAAAAGGAATTAATTTTTAAGAGATTATAAAAAAAAAAATTTCCATTGTTTAGGGTATGCATGTGTCTGCTTCGTGATAGTGCTGCTGGCGTAAGAGCTACTGTTCAGTATGAAGTGGGGAGAGGTTCCATATGGTGGACGTTACGAAAGGACCATATCTCAGTTACAGTGTTCTGAGTAGTGGATGACTTTAACAATGCTTGAGTGAATTTGATTTGGTGAAGTGACAACAAGATTTACCACTAGTTAATGTATTTATTTCTTTGTTCTGCAGATGGGCTTTGAATAAGAGCAAAAGAGTGCGAACAGAAGTATATAAGAAATTTGGCAAACGAGAGGAGACCACTCAGTCCATCAAGTCCATTGCTTTAGCTGATAGCTAAGCTGTCCCAATATCTCATCCAGATTTTTCTTAAAAGTTGTCAAGGTTTCTGCTTCAACTACACGTCTTGGTAGTCTGGTAGTTTGTTCCACAGTCCCACAATTGTTTGCATAAAGAAGTGCTTCCAGGCTTCTGCGTCTGTACATTGCTTAGTTAACAAAACCTTTGTTTCAACATGTGTATATCCCTAAATTCCTTTCAGAGGTTTCCTCCTGTATGACAGCATATCCCATCTTGTATTTATAATTGAAGTTCCCTTTGCCCACATGTAGTTTAATTTCAGGTTCAGGTTGTGTTGCTTTGTATGCTGGTTACAAAAATGGTTACAATGGTATTGTGATGGCAACACCTTTATTGATATCAGAGACATGAGCCACACTCTTATATTGTACTTATATATACAATAGCACTTTCTTCAACAGTACAAAAAATTGTGAATCCATGCAGCGTTGACAAACCAATGTATTTAAATATAAAAAAATGAATAAAAACAATGTATGATAGATTTTGAATTAGCAACTAAAATTTAACAATGCAATGTAAAGAATTTAGCCTACAAAAGGTCCATACAGTGGGGAGCAAGATTTTAAAAATTCCAATTTATGAGTTCCCTGCTGAAAATAAACATCCTTTAAATGTCTAGCTTAAATGTTTAAGTAATCTATGCCATCTTTGAATCATACAATATGACATAGCACTATACTTGGAAGCTTTTGTAAATGCAAAGTAATCTGATGCTACATTAGTCATGATTTTTGCTGAAGATTCTCAGCAGTCACACAGCTTGTTTCATGGCCTTGATCAAAGCAGTATTGAGTATTGAACATTGAGGCTTGATCGTAGCAGCACTGGCTGGATATTGTGATTGCTAATTTTAGCATTGAAAACAACATTTATTTCAATAGCACATTTTCATACACAGAATGAAGCTCAAAATGCTTTCAAGAAAAACTAAATTAGGTAAGAATATGAATAAGTAATACAAAATAAATCAATAGAAGCTAACACAACATAGATACCCTATATACTCACGTTTAAGTTCTCCCACGGATAAGTCAGGGCTTGATTTTACTGTATAATTTCTGGTATTTTATAATGTCGGTCATATAAGTCGAATGTGGAAAACTCACGCTATTGATCCAAGAGATTATTATATGCTAGCGCCTACCTGAGAGAGAAGCCATGGAGCACACTGCCTTTTTCCTATATATTGTGTAATAACCAAACTATTCCGAAGCGACGTTTGCACTGTTTTGTGCTTTTTGTATCTCACACTCTCATACATCTTTATCATAAGAGCATCCCTTATCTACAATGGAGCGTTCGATCAGAAGAGAATATGAAGCCATTGAAATGGCAAAAGAAAGGAAGCAGGAAGATGTAAAAAAAAAAAAAAAGGGTTTCGTATTTTTGAACAGGCGTATAATTCGCAGTCTGATTTTATGATCGATTTTTCAGGTTTCAAGACCCCGACTTATATGCAAATATATATACGGTAAATATAAAAATCGAAAAGTAGAGTCCTTATTATTAATATCATATTGTAAGCCTCTAACGTTGTGTCTGATGAGAAGGTCAGATGGGTGGGAGGACTGAAAATAAAAAAATCCCAAAAAAAACATAAACTGCAGGAAAAAAAATCTGAAGGGGTTCAAATCCCAAAAGATCACCCAGCCTCCACTGGACATTCTACTTAATATAAACGTCCTTAAGTCACTCCTCATTGTTTCCATACTTTGTCCCAGAGGATTAGCCACTGCAGGACTTGTGGACAGCTGGGACACCTACCTTCATTCCGGCATCACAGGTAGCTGCCCAATGCCTTGGTCAGGCGGTGCAGAGAAATAAGACTACCTCTGAAGGCAGACTGCTTTGTTATTTCCAGGTATTTGTGCCTTCTATATTATATTATATCTTATATATAGATGTCTACGCGTGGAAGTGTGTGTGTCTGTCCGGCCGGGAAGTGAGAGGTGGAGTCGGGGTAAGGGCTCTGCCTCTGAAGAAACAGAAAACTCGCTTAGCCGCTAATAACACAAGCGAGGCCAGCATGTCAGCAAAACGAAACCTCAGAAGAAAGACAGTCACTTAGCTGCTAACATCAGCAAAACGGTATCCCGTTTACTTTTCCTCCCGCCGCTAATGCACAAGCGATGCAAATCTTTCTAGAAGAGAGACACCCAGAGTAGTTCCTTTCAATTACCTGACATCTCTACATTTCTATGTTTTTTCTAACGATTTCAATATTTTCTAGGACCCTGGGCTTTTTACAGCACAGGCTTACACAGCTAGCTATATTATATTATATTATATTATACCAGTAACGGCGCACTGCACGATAACGTGCAGTGAATACACTTGACTTGAGCATTCATAGTTTTCATGCTCTTTCTCTGTACGTTTAGAATTCGTTTGCTCAGAGGATGATGCGCTTGCTACTTCCTGAGCAGCTCTTCTTTTCTACACCCTAGTGGCCCACTTCTTCTCGTCTTTTGTTGACATCTTTTTGCGTTAAAACTGATTAAGTCGGTGTTTGTGTTGCAATTACTTAGTTTATTTTCCTTAATTTTTCACTTAAGCTGGCACTTAAGTCTTCAATCTACCTCAAGAATGATTTAAGATGAAGAGGTAGGGGAAGTGAAGTGGCCACTACCGAGAGTTGATTCTAAAATAAAATAAAATAAAAATAAAAAGAGGAATAACCTTGGAGGTCAATCATCACCCGAAAGTGGATAATAGACGTTACGTAGTATACTGTATGTGTACCAAATTTCAGGTCAATAGTTCAAATGGTTTGTGAGCTACAGGTGATTTAAATCCTGGACAGACAAATGGACAGCCACGGTAGCGTATTATATATGAAGATTATATTATATAAAACACACACACAAACACTCACATATACATATATACTAGCAAAATACCCACGCTTCGCAGCAGAGAAGTAGTGTGTTAAAGAGGTTATGTAAACATATTATCACGCTTGGGTCACAGATTTGCACAGAGACACAGGAGGTTGTAGAAAAGAAAGGAACTTTATTCAAAACACTGCAAACAAACATTTGTCTCTTTTCAAAAGTTTAACCGTGCTCCTCCATGACAATTCAGAGATGACAGTTTCCCCAGGAGGAGAGAATGTCTGGGAGAGGGGTAAGGAGAAGCAAGAAATCAGTTTTAAGCAACTGAGAGAAGCCTGTACAGGCTTTTTGACAAGGCGGAGTACTGCACGGGAGGCAGATTACGCGACAGAGCTGGCCAGAAGGGAAAGGAGAAATGTGAAGGTAGTCTGTCTATGTTTCCTAGGGTTTTTCCCAGGGGCATCTGTGTCTTTTTGGGGGTACGATTAGCTTCACAGCTCACAATATATATACACTAGGGGGCTCCGCCCCCTGCTCGCTTCGCTCGCCAACCCCTGGTGTTGGGGCATGACAAAGAGTGAGATGTATGAATGAGATATAGAATAGTGTGAAGGTGTGGATGATGCATATAGAAAGCAAACAATAAAGTGCTTGGAACAGTGTAATGGTTTATTGGAATATTTCTTTGTACACAACATTAGTAGTAAAGATGGTGTCTTGTCCTTGAATGAGTCTTCCTTGGCATGGAGCATTTATAACTTTAACTTTAACGTCAGATGAACGTCGAACACGTGAGAAGGCAACATAAAGTTGTCCATGTCCAAAAACATAGAGGTAGAGAGGTAGATGCCAACCTTGTCCATGGTTTGTCCTTGTGATTTGTTGATGGTCATGGCAAATGCAGGTTTAATGAGGAACTGTTGGTGTTTCAATGTAAAAGGTAATTCCAGGTCAGAACTTGTAAGGTCAATTCTAGGAATCAGAACAGTATTGTTAGCATATGATCCTGTAAGAACTGTCGCTTGAATAACATTGTGTGTCATGGTGTTGACGACTAAACGTGTGCCATTGTATAAACCTTGTTTAGTGTTAAGGTTTGGACATAATATAGTCCGTTGTGTTAAAAGGGGTATTTGGTCTAATGAGATTGCTGTTCCAAATATCTCCGTAAGTAAGTCGTCGCAGATAAAGGGTTGAGGAATTGTAATAATATCTGGGTGAAGTACATCTGTATTGGTGAGTGTACTATCTCCCAGTTGTAATAAGCAATTATTATATGCGGGATCTGGACATTGCATGTTTTGTACTAAGTGCATCTTTTGAAAGCAATGGTAATTGTCCGCGTAATCTTTTTTTGAAGTGTGTTGTAGGTGCAGACGTGAATTTTTTTTTTTTTTTTGATGCGGGTGCGTGTTTGTGGTCCCGTTACTCGAGCCGTCTAGTTTTGTACCCGTGATCGTATCGTTAGGAATATGGATAAGTAATAAGGAGGATCACACTCACTGTTAATATGCGCGTCGCCTCATTTCTTATTTCAGTTACTGGAGGGGGGCTTTGTGTGTCGTGGGTGTCTGAGGAGGGGGGGGGTGTTGCTTGGAGGGGGTGGTGGGACTGGTGGGGCGCGAGCGGCTTCTTTTTTTTGTGTGCTAGGGGCTTGTTGAATCCTCCTCTTTGTGTGTGTCCCGTCCGTTGCTTGTGGGGGGGGGGGGGTTGCTTGGAGGTGGGTGTGGGATTTGTGGGGCGCGAGCGGCTTCTTTTTTTTTGTGTGCTAGGGGCTTGTGGAATCCTCCTCTTTGTGTGTGTGTCCCGTTTCGTGTGCAATGGGTTTCGTGCGGCGTTGTGTGCGTCGCCGGCGTCTGACTCCTTTTTTCTGTGGTCGCGGCGCCTCATTTCTTGGGGCGCCTGCGCAGTACGTCTTTTGCGTCCACGGCCCATGGCCGGATGTCCCTGTGTCCATCCGGTTTACCATTCTCGGTTAGTAATGTGGATATACATATATACATATCTACATATACACATCTACATATACATATTAATACATATATATATATATATATATATATATACATATACACATCCACATATATATACATATATATATATATATATATACACATATCAACATATATATATACACATACATATGCACACATACATATATACATATACACATACATACATAGTGCGTTGTAACACGGGCTGTGATTGTTACATGGGAGGGAGATGACAAATCACAGTTTCCCGCTTTCTAATCGGGCCTGTGATTGGTGCTTTGACTGAGGCCCAGATCCCACAGTATCTCCCCTTAGGAGAGGCGTTAGGCAAGTGTAATTGAATAGCGGTGCTGCAAGTTTAGCTTTACACCTATTTTTAAGGCTTATTGACTGAAAGGGGCTCTCATGAAAAAAGTTAGGGCTTTGCTACAGGATACACCCTCCACAAGTTAAGGAAGTAAAAATAAAGGTATATATTTCTGTTTTATTTAAACCTTTTAAGTTTGTATGCGGGCGGCATGGTGGCGCAGTGAAAGGTGCCAGTTAGGAGACCCGGGTTCGCTTCCTTGCGTGGAGTTTGAATGTTCTCCCCGTGTCTGTCTGGGTTTCCTCCAGGTACTCCGGTTTCCTCCCACAGTCCAAAGACATGCAGGTTAGGTGCTTTGGCGATTCTAAATTGTCCCTGGTGTGTGGGTGTGTGCGCCCTGTGGTGGGCTGACACCTTGCCCGGGGTTTGTTTCCTGCCTTGTGCCCTGTGTTGGCAGGGATTGGCTCCTGTATTTAGGATATAGTGTGTTGGATAATGGATGGATGGACATTTGTATGCATAGCCCCATTTGCCAGTTTTCGTTTTTTTTCTTTCTTCAGTAATATTTCAGCAAACTCGGAGCTTGTCAGTTCAAATCCTGGTACTGACACCACTGTGTGACCCTGAGGAAGTCACTTCACCTGCCTGTGCTGCAAAAAACAAAAGTAATGTAACAAATTGTACCTCACATGTTGCAAGTTGCTGGAATAAAGGCAGGGACGGAGTGGTGGCTCTGAGGCTAAGGATCTGCGCTGGTATCCCGATGGTTGCCAGTTCAAATCCCCGTCACTGCCAAAAGAGATCCTGCTCTGCTGGGCCCTTGAGCAAGGCCCTTAACCTGTAATTGCTCCAGGGGCGCTGTACAATGGCTGACCCTGCGCTCTGACCCCAAGGGGTATGCGAAAACTACCAAATTCCTAATACAAGAAATTGTATAAGGCAGAACAAAAAAAAAAAGTCAAATAGATAAATATGTATTATACACATAGGAACTATTCATTTATTTTCAGTTAAGTCATCTGCAGCAAACCTTTATAAATGAGGATTTCTCCTTTTTAGATAGTGCAAGCTGTTTCTTCTTCATTGAGGTTTTCTCTTGGAGAGCTTTTTTCATTTCATTGAAAATTAAAGCAGCAGCTGCCAAAGTATGTAGCTTTCTTATTAATTTTTCAACATTGTGTAAAATAACTTTATAAAGTAACATAAAAGGTTTAAATACTAGTTATCCTTTTATACTAAAATATTACTAAAAAAAAGTAAAATGCATATGTTGTTTTTCTTTAAGGAGATTAAATATTACTGAAGAAAGAAAAAAAAACAAACTAAAACAGCCAAATGGGGCTATGCATACAAACTTAAAAGGTTTAAATAAAACAGAAATATATACCTTTATTTTTACTTCCTTAACTTGTGGAGGGTGTATCCTGTAGCAAAGCCCTAACTTTTTTCGTGAAAGCCCGTTTCGGTCAGTAAGTCTTAAAAACAGGTGTAAAGATATTGACAATAAGCTATGCAAACCCACCAAGACATGGAATCGTTTAAATCAAGGCGCTGCGCTACCTTCTTCCAGATCGGCCCCAAGGCGTTCATATTTTTCCAAAGCAGTTCTGGTCTCCATCGGCATCTGTAGCTGAGTCGAAAAACACCATCCCATACTATTAGTTAACGATTAACACATTTCTATATGTATTGTAAGCATACAATACAACTGATAATATGTTGCGCTTATTTATCTGGTGTACCGACATTTTTGCACGTTTAACGGCTGAAATCCAACGTGGTTTGTGCCCTTCAGAATGAAAACAGTTTGCATTTACCTTTTTAATAAAAGGCGAGCTTTTAAGCCTGAGAAATCACCCCGTAAATTCACACGTTTAATTGCACATGTGTTAATATGTATACTTACACAGTATTAAAAGACACTCAACAATTAACGTCATTTACCTTCGTTCCCGCGTTTGAGTCGTGCTGTAAATTCTTACTGTGAAATATAATTGAGAAATAATTTGGTGAATGAACTTGTGAAGAAGGTGGAGCTGGAGTATTACGTCACTTCATTAACGAAAATGCCGTGATGTCCGGAAGGGCGGGGGGAGTGTGGGGGTTGACGGAGAATGTTTTCTTCAGCGCTCTTTGGGGCTCTTCCTTGTTTTCAGTTCACGTGATTACGTAGGAGGCGTGATGACGCGATACGCGACTCCGCATCCTCCATTACAGTATATGGACAAAAAAGAGGTTCCAGTTATGACCATTACGCTTTGAATTTCGAAATGAAACCTGCCTAACTTTTGTAAGTAAGCTTAAGGAATGAGCCTGCCAAATTTCAGCCTTCCACCTACACGGGAAGTTGGAGAATTAGTGATGAGTGAGTGAGTGAGTGAGTGAGGGCTTTGCCTTTTATTAGTATAGATATACTGTATATATATATATACAGTATATATATATATATATATATATATATATATATATATATATAGATATATGCTATATATATCTACGGTATATATCTTATATATACAGTAAGTCTAAGTGTGGAAATGTGTGTGTCTGTCTGTCCGGCCCAGAAATGTGAGGCAGCCCGGAAGTGCGAGGCTACAGCATGAAGCTCAAAGAAAGTGACTCCATCAACAACAAAACCGCCGATTCTGCATTTCAATTTTTTCAAGATCTGCCGATTTCAATGGTTTTTACGAGCCCAGGCTTTTTACAGCACAGGCTTACACATCTAATACATATTTAAAATCCAATGTCTCTGTCTGAATGTCTGTCCACTTTTCACAGGAGAACTACTTAACAGATTTAATTCGGGTTTTTTTCTATAATTTGCTTGAACATTCTGGTTGATTTTGCGAATATTCTCATCATGCTAAGTATCATAATTCGCTTGTGTGAATCTGACAGAGACGCTGCAGGCTGAGGTGCAGGGGAATTCCTCACTCACATGCCAGCCTCATCACGCTATGTATTATAGTTCACTTGCGGTACGGATTTATGTGCGTGACTCCGAGAGAGACGCTGCTGGCCAAGGGGCAGGGCACTCCTCACTCACGTGCCAGCGTCCGTTCGAGTCTACCTCTCGCTACATGTTGGAGCATACCTTGCCTCCGCTTAGCTAGCAATACTAGTTTGTTCAACTGACATTATCATCTACAGTTTGTTAAGGAGTAACGTTTGACATTTTGGAGAGAGAGATCAGAGTTATGTGTGTTTTAGAGTGTAGCTGCTGACTTCCAGAAATATCACAGCCACATACTTTTCTCCCCATGTAGGGAATGCTTTCCTGTCAGAGCTGAACACAATCAGATACATATAAATAATATTGAAAAGTACTCTTTCATGTGGATGCTTTGAAAAAATAAGTGGTATGGACTGATGCAGCCATTTTCATATAAATTGGTAGAAAAGAGTGGACTGATCACTGGTCTAGGACTCAGCAGGTAGAAGAACTCAAAATCCTAAGGATCAACATAATACACTACTGTGTTGAAAAGTTCAAGTTGTCTGCTTTGTTGACACATTGCAACACTTAAGATGACTTGAGTTGATAGCCCAAACTGTTTTTCTCCCTAATGCTTGTACAAAAGACCTACTTTGATTAACGTTTCCTGATTTACCCCACCCTAATAAAGAAACCTTTTAACACCAAACTCACCTTAATTACCTTATAAACAAACTCCTGCTTATAACTATAGTAGCTCTTGTAAAATGAACATCCAAATGAATCTCAAGTGATATAAATAGCTTAAAGTTAAATGAGAATTCTTGATGGATATATTTTGAAATTTCAAAAGTAACAAGACATCACTATCAACATGCACCCTCTGATGTTGGCAAGTTATCTGGAAATAGTTATTTGGATAATAGCCATGTGATTTTAATCTTACTTCCTGTATTGAAATCTTTTATTAGAAGACACTGGATTATTCCACCTTATGTAGGAAAACATTTTAAGAAAATATAAAATAGATGCAATACCAAGACATATTATTTTGTTAGTTTACATTAATACACATTTCAATAATTATTATGACAAAATAGTAGTGTCAAAATGGGCGGCACGGTGGCACAGTGGTAGCGCTGCTTCCTCGCAGTTAGGAGACCCGGGTTCGCTTCCCGGGTCTTCCCTGCGTGGAGTTTGCATGTTCTCCCCGTGTCTGCGTGGGTTTCCTCCGGGCGCTCCGGTTTCCTCACACAGTCCAAAGACATGTGGGGTAGGTGGATTGGCGATTCTAAATTGGCCCTAGTGTGTGTCTGTGTGTGCCCTGTGGTGGGCTGGCACCATGCCCAGGATTGGTTCCTGCCTTGTGCCCTGTGTTGGCTGGGATTGGCTCCAGCAGACCCCCATGACCCTGTGTTCAGATTCAGCGGGTTGGAAAATGGATGGATGGATGGATGGATAATTGAATAATGTCTAGCTGGGGGACTGTTTGTGAACAAGGTTACAAAACTGAACATCACAAGTGAAGCACTAAACCAAACAGAACAACACAAGGCTAGTTACTCTTTTCTTAGCTAGTAAGATCTTAACATCAAAGTCACTATCAATTAGACTGATATTCAAAGAACAAGAGAGTCTTAAACACAGTGAGGAAGTCAGTGGTTCAGGAGGAGATAGGAAGCTCATTCCACCAGCTAGGAGCTACACATGAGAAGAGTCTTGACTGAGATTTGATGCCATGAGGAGATGGTAACAACAGATTTCTAATTGCCCAATGCTGGCTGAAATGTGATGTGGTACAGATGGAGGCTGGTTAAAGGTAAAGTTTACACACATTATTAAAAGTTTTTCTGTATGGAGAAAAACAGTGATAAGTGAAATACTTTACAAAGTAGTGTAGTAGATATGTCTTACAAGATTAGAAGAACTGACATGGAAAATTTGTTTTGGGCAAAATGGCATGTTCTCAAAATTGTTTTTATGTTCTGATTGCCCTGAAGAATACAGAGCAGTTGAGACATTTGTTATTTATGAAATTAGGCAAAAAAAAACCAAAAAAAAACAAGATAAAAATTAGCTACACTAAGTAGGGAGCCATTACCGTTCAGGATAGTAAACCATGCAAACAGGTATACCTTCACAACATGCATATATTTTCACAGTATTACAGCATGTGTTTATTGGCTTTTTTATTCCTTATTAAAACAGATAAATGCCAAAAAAAATAAATAAACTGGAGAAACACTCAAAAATATCTGAGAAATTCTTACTTAACCACAAAAATTTAATCAGAATGTCATTGTGTAAACACTGTAATAATTTCTGACAGACGTTTATGTTGAGATACCCAAGTTCCTGCAGACCATTAAAGACTCCGTTACAAGTGCTCTTTTAAAGTTGTTCAAATTCCCTTTGAAACATCAATTCTCCGAAATGAAAAACTGATGTTACATTGAGTGCTGTGGGTGCTATGTTAAAAGCTAAATTATGCTTATTTATTGATGTCTTTACCTCTCAGCATTATTAGGTTGCGTTTTTATTAAATGTTTGAAGAAATTTTCCGCTCATCTTCTACTTTGTTTATGTTAAGCATTTGGCTGATTTTTAAAGTCTTGTTTGTTTTAATAACATTCTAGTTAATAATGAACCACTTAAAACAGTTTGCTGTTCAGTCTAGTTAGAAATTGTGAGAAGATCTATTATACATAACAGGTTTTCATGCAATCCGTATTTTATATAGCACTTTTCACAATATACATTTTCACCATTATAAAAGGACATAGAATTAAAAGTCAAAAGTATAAATTTCTGTAACCACATTAAGTGAAGGGAATGACTGCATCCATAGGACATTTGTATTGAGGGCAGGAAATTGAAATTAACTAGCCATCTTTGAACAGCCTGAATTTGCAATGGCAAATGCAAAAATAGATAACTTGAGTATAAGGATTGTCAAGAAGCAGAATTTTACACTTTTCCACTGCCAACATGGCAGTCCAAATCCTGTAGTATATTATTTCAAAAAACTAGAACTTTATTCCAAAAAAATATCCAGTAAATATTAAAGTGATCATGAGTCGATGAGCAAAAATAAAAAGGCAACATTCAAAGTGAACACTCTAAAGAAAACTGTTCTCACATATAGACAAAGATATCAAAATCTGACCCCTTGAAACAACAAAAGGTTGGCTATAAATGGTCCCTGCAGAGATCTAATTCCTTAAGCGTTGAAGATTGGATGAACAGCATTCATAACACCATCATTCTTTCCAAAGGGCAGCTACATTTACCTTTTCCACGATGGCCATTCACCTACTGTCAGTTGTAATTTTCATATCTAGGATCATTTGAATATCTAAACACCTCCTGCCGAAAAAGAAAAAGCACCACAATAAACATGCATTAAAAAGTATAAAAACAGAGAATGACCTAAAAGGTGATAGAAAATGGAAAAAAGAGCTGGCAGTTGATTGTAATATTCTCAAAAGAAAGACACAGCTCTGTTTCACTGGAGCAAACATGGAAGCTCCCCTTTCTCACTTTCTCTATCTTCCCCACAAAAATATAGCACTTACAATGAACATCCTAGCATGTGTTCTCTAATGTCCTACAGCTACTCCAGCCTCTCCATCACTGGTGCTCTCTTCCCTGCACTGTCCAATTGTGCAAATGGTAGTAAATCCAAAGTCTCCCTCACCTCACAGCTACTAAGAATGAGGTACCGTATATACTCACATATAAGTCGGGTCTTGAAACCCATAAAATCGATCATAAAATCAGACCCTGTCTTAAATTCAAATATTGCAACACTTAATTTTTTTTTTTTTACATCTTCTTGCCTCCTCCAATCTCGCGTCACAATTTTGTTGCAGTAGCGCAGTTACCAATTTCTTTTGCTACTTCAACGACGTTTAATTTATAGCCAGCTTCATATTATCTTCTGACCAAACGCTTCATCGTAGATAAGGGATGCTATTATGATAACGGTGTATCAGGGTGTAAGATACAAAAAACACAGAACAGTGCAAACAATACTTCGGAATAGTTCGGTATTACCGTGTGGTCACGTAGGTACAACAGAGAGAGAGCGAGGTTAGGAGCACGCGCTGATGCAGCGCATTGCCGCACCCACATAGAAAAAAATGGCATGGTGCTCCATGGTTACTCTTTCAGGTGTGTGCTAGCATATCATAATCCCTTGTACCAATAGTGTGAGTTTTCCACATTCGACTTATATGACCAACATTATAAAATACCAGAAATTATGCTGTAAAATCAAGTCCCGACTTATCTGTGGGAAAACTTATCTGCGAGTATATATGGTAAGTTCAGCCAGCTGGTCCACTCTTAAAGAAAAAAGAACTACCCTGCTGCAAAATGTCCAAACAAAATTAAAGCAAATCTAAAAGTGCAAAGTGCAGTGTTTAAGTGGAGATAGTGAGCATTACAATGATAAAGTGAACCAAACAAAATTCAATTTTCATGTTCAGTTTTTGTATTGCTACATTCCAAGACCTTAGGATAGAGTATAGCATTAAATTAATAAAACATTTGATTACTGTATTTTTGTATTATACCTACAGTATCCCTATTGTGTTCAAAACAGTTAATGTATGTATTGCCAGGTTGTATTTTTGTGCTGTTCTTTGTTTAACTCTAGCGTGTTTCTGAGTAAAGGATCTTTTCCATTGAGCTTAGTTTGTCTGCTGGAGTGTATGGTGTCTGGCTGTAGTGGCACTGACCTCTTGTTCTAGTGCTTTATTCACTTTAGTTTGTTTGAATTCTGTTTACAGCAATGGTTTATTAATCTAGTCCTCATAACCAAGACATAATTCAGAATGGAAATTCATATTGACAAGTGCCCACCAACAGAAATGCAAATTCATGCTTAAGATTTGGTTTAGGCGACAAATAAAATCAGTTGTCCTATTTATTTCACAATAATTTTTCTTATTAAATATCATCTAAAGCCATCATCTTACATAATTCATATTGATTTGCAGCAATATTTTTTACTTGAAGGCTAAAAATATGTTATGAAAGTGTCATAGTTTGCTCCACTTCCCTATGAAGTCCATGATGGTAGTGCAGAGAAAACTCTTGGGGGAAAGGACGACAGGCCTTAAGCAAGTTCTTCTCTGATTCTACAAAACCCCAAAAGTCTCTAGAGATCCCTTGATGTGCAAGGGAGTCTGACATTCCCCTAAATTCCATACACTGAGGGGACTCCACTTCCACATGTGCACAGAGTACTGTAAAGTATAGATGAGAGCACAACGGTTCTGTTGACTTTCATTCACCCAGAAAACAGGAACCCCATGACCACAGAAGAAGGTGACACAGCTCAAGGGAGATCTCTATCTCTGGTAACAAGGGACTAAAACTATCTACTGTATACCTCCTGCCATAAGAAAGGCTGAAAGCTGTTATTATAATGGATTTAATAAGGAACTTGATTATCCAAGAAGAAGGAGAATATGTTAACTGTCCAATGTTTCTGACAGAAAAAATTAATAGTGAAATACTTTTTCTTAATTATTAAACACATCCTGCAGGTTGGAGATGAAATCCTTAACAACTGTCTTGTTGTTCTAGCTTACTGAATGCCCCCATTCCCCAAGGATGATGTCTGAATTAAGTATTTACATTTTATTGCAAGACGCATACTAAAAAAAACATGAAAGCTCAATTACAAAATAATCATATGCTGTGTAAATATAGATGGAAAGTACTATAATCTAATGGATAAGGAAATGTACTTAATTTTAGGCTTCATGGGAAGCTTTTATATTGTATCTGCTGTATGATGTGGCCAAAAGTAGTACTGTGTATTAAGTTGAGTTTAAACCTAAACTACATGGTGTAGTAAGGTATACAATATTTGTATAAGGTAGAGTATGAAATACAAGATGGTTTGTGCGCACATTAACAACTTTAGTATTATGTTATTTATGACATTTACTGGATAACAGATTTAGACCATATATATAAATATATAAAATTAAATCACAAAAATGACGTTTTGAAACTACTAATTATAATGAGTAATACAAAGTAGTAAAATTAGCAGCTAACAATGTAAGACATTGCCAATTTATAATATACTTTGTCTGTGTCTATTCATAAATGTTGAACAAATTCACTACTTCTTTTTCTTCTTCTTTCGGCTGCTCACGTTAGGGGTCGCCACAGCAGATCATCTTCTTCCATATCTTTCTGTCCTCTGCATCTTGTTCTGTTACACCCATCACCTGCATTTCCATAAACCTTCTCTTAGGCCTTCGTCTTTTTCTCTTGCCTGGCAGCTCTACCCTTAGCATCTTTTCTCCCAATATACTCAGCATCTCTCCCCTGGACACGTCAAAACCAAAGCAATCTCGCCTCTCTGACTTTGTCTCCCAGCCATCCAACTTGAGCTGACCCTCTAATGTACTCATTTCTAATCCTATTAATACTTGTCACACCCAGTACAAATCTTTGCATCTTTAACTCTGCTACCTTCAGCTCTGTCTTCTGCTTTCTGGTCAGTGCCACTGTCTCCAACCCATATAACATAGCTGGTTTCACTACGGTCCTGTAGACCTTCCCTTTCACTCTTGCTGATATCCATCTGTCACAAATCACTCCTGACACTTTTCTCCACCCATTCCACCACACTCTCTTTTTCACCTCTCTTCCACAATAACCCCATTACTCTGTACTGTTGATCCCAAGTATTTAAACTCATCCACCTTCCCCAACTCTACTCCTTGCATCCTCACCATTCCACTGACCTCCCTCTCATTCACACACATGTATTCTGTCTTGTTCCTACCGACCTTCATTCCTCTCCTCTCGAGAGCATATCTCCACCTCTCCAGGGTCTCCTCAACCTACTCCCTACTATCGCTACAGATCACAATGTCATCAGCAAACATCTGGCCTTCTCTATACTTCTCCATCAACATCCTCAGAGCAAACATCACATCTGTGGTGGTCTTTCTTGGCATGAAACCATACTGCTGCTCGCTAATCATCACCTCCCTTCTTAACCTAGTTTCCACTACTCTTTCCCATAACTTCATGCTGTGGCTCATCAATTTTATCCCCTGTAGTTACAACAGTCTTGCACATCCCCCTTATTCTTAAATATCGGCACCAGCACACTTCTTCTCCACTCCTCAGGCATCCTCTCACTTTCCAAGATTCCATTAAACAATCTGGTTAAAAACTCCACTGCCATCTCTCCTGAACACCTCCATGCTTCCACAGGTATGTCATCTGGACCAACGGCTTTTTCATTCTTCATCCTCTTCATAGCTATCCTCACTTTCTCCTTGCTAATCCATTGCACTTCCTGATTCACTATCTCCACATCATCCAACCTCTTCTCTCTCCCCTTCTCTTCATTCATCAGCCTCTCAAAGTACTCTTTCCATCTGCTCAACACACTCTCCTCGCTTGTGAGTACGTTTCCATCTTTATCCTTTATCACCCTAACCTGCTGCACATTTTTCTCAGCTCGCTCCCTCTGTCTAGCCAATCGGTACAGGTCCTTTTCTCCCTCCTTATTGTCCAACCTCTCATACAACTCATGATATGCCTTTTCTTTAGTCTTTGTCACCTTGTGCCTTATCTCCTTGTACTCTTGTCTACTTTCTGCATTTCTCTGACGATCCCACTTCTTCTTTGCCATCCTCTTCCTCTGTATACTCTCCTGTACTTCCCCATTCCACCACCAGGTTTCCTTTTCCTCCTTCCTCTGTCCACATGTCATACCAAGCACCCTTCTTGCTGTCACCCTTACTACATCTGCTGTAGTTTCCCAACTGTCTGGTAATTCTTCACTACCTCCCAGTGCCTGTCTCACCTTCTCCCTAAACTCAACCTTGCAGTCTTCCTTTTTCAAGTTCCTCCATTTGATACTTGGCTCTGCCTTCACTCTCTTCCTCTTCTTGATCTTCATCGTCATCCTAAAGAGCACCATCCTATGCTGCTTAACTACACTTTCCCCTGTCACCACTTTGCACTATTGTGTATGTCTTTAATTGAGCTCGCTAGTGTAAGGTACAGGACTTTGATGGTTTAATGTAAAGGTGTGTTAACACAGCAGTGGTTTCCTGCGTTATTTTGGCATCTACAGTAAATTCAGTAGTGAATGCACAGTACGCCAGTCATGTTGTGAGGTCCATTCTATCACCGTGGAAGAGTGCAGTGCTTTTTCAGATGTGAAATGCTGTTTTTCCAGTGTATCTCCACGTGAAACTAGCATTTTATATATCCTGCCGATCGCATTCATGCTTTGTAGGATCCTTGGAGGAAAAGTGGTGACCCTATGCTGGCTATTTATATAGATCTATGTCCTCTGATTTCTAAATTTGAACAAGCGAGGCAGGTAGCGTGCTTTCATAAAACAGAAATGGAAAACATAGTGCCTATTAAGTACGCGCCCAATATTTCATCTGTCAACAACATATCGTCAGGATTGAAATCATCATGAATGCCAAAGTAGTAGCAGAGCTCCTATACCAAAACACAATTCACATGGCTTAACACAACTTCTGCATATAAGGCAAATGACCAGCAAACCCATGCTGAAGGGCACATGAAAACATATAAACCCACCAACGTCAAAAAGCAAAAAGACACGGAAAACAACATGTATTTTAGATATCACATTTTCAAACAAAACGTGTAAATAGCTCAAAGTGCTTTGCAAAAAGTTAAAGAAAAAAGCAAAACTGTAAATAGATAACGCAACAATAATAAATACAAATTATATATATAACTATATATATAAAATTCTTTTCACGTTTGAAACGGAATTTACGTATGACCACTCGATATGGAAATTACGTATGAAATGGAAATTGAGTATGACAACGCGATATGGAAATTACGTATGACCACAGAACATATTATAATACAGGAACTAAGCACTTCGTTTGTGGACACCATTTTTATATCGTCTTTACGAATTGTTATTATTTGTGTTAGAGTTATTTTACTGATATTGAAAAGAAGTAAACACAAACACGCCGATCTGTCCCATAGAAGTGCACCCCACGTCGTCCTCTCCCAGCCCTCCTCTCTGGACTACAGTGCTGAGCCGTACGCCACCAGGCGCGTTCTGACAGAGAAGTTTTATTTATTTGTCCACGTGACTGGCACGGAAACTGCAACATTGTAACTTTTTTTTAGTTGGCAGTACTTGATAGTAGAAGAGATGAGGAAAACAGCTTTACGTCTTTCTACTTATTAACTGCGGCGAGCTATAAACAATGTGTGTGAGAACAAAGTGGATGCTGGGAGGCGCAGAATGTCGGGGTGCTCCGCGGGGTCGAGAGCTTCGCAGTTTCGGGCAGTGTCCTCTCTTCTCACAGTTTGTGACACTTCAAGTGCCCCATTGGCTCCTGGTAGAGTGGAAATCTTTGCGAATGAGTGTAATCAGCGCCATCGAAGCAGGACTCTGTTTGTAAATTACCCTGCACTACTACTTACTGTCCCTTAAGGTGAATTCGGGTCACTAAAACCCCACAACATTCAAGGTTCCTTTTTTTGATGAATTATTTTAAGAACTAAATCACAGGCACATAGTGCTATGTTGTCAGGCAGAAATTTGAACGATCACATAGAAAATGTAATTTCTATACCACAGTGGTCGTGTAGCGCCTTTCACAAGGGATCTACTACCGAGAGATAATCCAAATGCATTTTAGCTGCTGTTAGTACTACTTACCTGTTGTGTTATAGCGCCTTTAAAATGTAGTTTACCCCAAACCACTCCAGTAGTGCTCAATATATCTTTACTACGTAAATGTTAATGTTTTACTGTTTAATAACTTATAGACTACATTTTATTTTTTCCCCTTGCACTCAGTGAGCGAAGCCACTGGGTAATCAACTAGTATATATATATATATATATATATATATATATATATATATATATATATATATACATTTGCATAATACACATACGCATTTGCATTAATGAAATTGCCAATGTATTGATAACACTTATGTTGTGGTAATTACAATTTTAAAAGTAAGTGGTTGGCTTTACACATTATTTGAGTTGTTAGCCTTGCACAGTGTAACAACTGAGGCATGCCTTGGAAGCAATTCCCATTTCATTTTTTTTTCTCCATATAATAAAGCAATCAACTAACGAAAAGTATAGTTAAGATTATGCATTTTATTATTCTGTTAGTGAAGGTTTGGGTAATAATAAATATTTGGTACAGAGTGTACCTTACTTTGTTATATAGCTAGCAGATCTGACATTACTTTGTATGGAAGTTGATTGATCTTTATATTTGCTTTATTAAGTATAACTTTCTAATTGATTAATGCATTTTTAATTTGTATGACATTCCCAGCACATTGTAACATATCTATTAAGACTCCAGTTGGATTTATTATCCAGTTTAAACCTAAGCCCAGGTATGTTTGCTCAGAGTGAACTTTCACTTTAGTTTATAACATTCTTTGTCACTGATCAGATTAATGCAAGTAGCGCTATGTTTTTACTTTTGAAGCTTTATATGTAAATTTACTATTTGACAATCTTCTAAATACATAACTTTTTATTTTGGTTGTGTTTTTATTTCAGATGTTTAATTCTCAACAAAAGTCAATTCAGTGATGCTATTGTAAATTTTCCAAGCAACAGGATCAGCCAATGTTATCCACAATTAAACAACGATGGCCAGGGCTTTTTGTTGAAGAACAGGTATATAATAAATTTCACGTGTCACTTTAATGTCTTAAACACCCTTGGTCTGTTTCTGCAGTTTATTAACTCAGTCCTCTCTCGCTGTCCTGCTTACACATGCGTTTATGCAGAATTTCTTTCTACACATAACCTGTGTTGATCATGAAGTAACACTCCTAACATCATCGGACAGTTCTACTGTGGGCTTGCTTAAGATGTACAGAGCTAAAGTATCAATCAGGAGAACAGGAAATGGAGAATCTACTAGAAAAACTGGATTTACAGGTATATAATATATCTAAAGTAATTTTGCCCATTTATCAGCTTCAGAGTAATATAGATTTTTCTTTTTGGGTTCATTTTAGTATAATCTGTGTATCACAAGCTAAGCAATCTCTTTCTCCTCCATTCATTGACCTTATCTTGTGTTGGTTTTGTTTTGCTTTTCTTTCACAGACCACAGACTTAACAGCACACAGGAGAGACACAGTTTCTATCTAAGAAAGCAGGCTTCAATTTTCAAAAACATCCTGGTAACTGTCCTCATTTCATGGTGCATCAGTTTGGTCTTTTATGGTGGTGTAACTTGCATAAATACACACAGAACTTTTGACACAGTTTATGTGATACTCATGACAATGGTCATTTTATGAAGTGTCTAATTTTATTCATTGTCTTTTGTAGAATTCTGAGTCATTAGTGACTTATACAAGGAACATTACGATGGGAGTTTTAAATTTGGTCAAGTATGGTGTCTGTTCAAGATTGCTGTCCAGTGCGGTAAATGTAATTGTCCTTGAAGAGGAGGTTGTTATGGAGAACTTGGGAAACTTTACAAATGCTTTTACAATTCTGTTTGGCCTACTTTATTCTCTTAACATGAACTATCACAAAGACCTTAAATACACATTTGAGGTGGAAATGACTACACTGCTAGAGTGCAATCTCTAAAAACAAACTATTTGCAAATGTAATATGAATTTCTGTGTGACACTTCCAGTCAATGTTGTCAGTTTGAGCACCTGCTTTTGAAGAAGAAAAATAAGTCTTTGATCACTGTTTTAAAGTTTTTTAGCTGTTAAATGGTCTGTTGTCTTATTTGATTTATTTGTTTTCCAAATAAGTCTCTAAGTCTTGATTCCGAGGAGATGAATTCTTTTTTTTTGCCTGTTTGGTAATGACCTTGAGTTAAACAAGATGACTGCCAAAATTTTTATTACTGTTATATGCACGATTATGATTAGTGAATTCTGTGCAACAGTTTTTGACATAATTTTTTGGGTTAAAATGTTGTTCCCTTGTAGTGTCACCATTCTTTCTGTGCAGCTTAAATAATAATAATAATAATAAATTACATTTATATGCACAGTACTATTGCAGCTGCAAAGTTAAAAATGTTGATAATACTTTAAAGTGATATGTTAATAAAACATTTAATAATGTCCTCCATTATTCAATAAATTCTGTGTTAGTTTTAATTTGTAGAGCATAAAATTTACAGTTGTGTTTAGTTTTTGATACTGGCTTTGTAGTTAACTAAACTAAGCAACAGTATTTATTACAACACAGAAAATATAATTAGAACAACAAGCTGATTTGATGAGTACCAAACATTTAACTTATTATTGCTATTTAAGCCAATGTGGTAAGGATGTCAACACAAATCAAAATAATCAATTAACACAACTTTAATTAGGTGAACTAAAAGTTTTGAGTGCAACAGGTCACTAGAAAATTTTAAGTTGGAAAGGACAATTTTTTTACAGTCTAGCATGATACTAAAAGTTTGATGTCATAGATCTAACTCCCTAAAACAGTTTTCTGAGATTGAGAAAAAATATTTACATTATTCAGTTATTGTATGACTACAATTTGGCATGATAGTTGCTAGTACTTTCCCTTGCCATTGTTAAGAACTGTGGAAAGGGTGGTGGCATGGGTTGCAATAAAATAAAATTTAAAAATGTGAGGTAACCGTGAGTCTAGTGATTGCGAATCCAAACCAAAAATAAAGCAATACAATCATGGCCCACTTTAAACCAACTTGATTTATGGTAAGTATAATAAATAGAGTTCTAGTTCTGCAAATACCGTAAACGAATGGCACACAGTAGTAAGCAATGAATCCAATACTTCTACAAGTACCGTCAGCAAGATACCATAGGTAAGATGTCATCCCTTAGCTCAGGTTAGATTGTTGAAGTCTGCTCTCCCATACCCTGACATTGGCTTTCCCAAAAAGGTTTTAGTAATGTGATCTCTCCACACCTGTAACACAATTTATTCTCACATCTTTAAAACTGTAGATAACCAGTCTTAAAGGCAAGCTCCTGCCATCCCAGGAACACTGATATTGGCTTTGTTAAC
This sequence comes from Erpetoichthys calabaricus, assembly GCF_900747795.2. Lineage (NCBI taxonomy): Eukaryota > Metazoa > Chordata > Cladistia > Polypteriformes > Polypteridae > Erpetoichthys > Erpetoichthys calabaricus. The sequence goes on from NC_041394.2 coordinate 195,866,842, forward strand.
TAATAAGCCACCACAATATCCAATACTTCTATCATTTGTGGGTGAATAACATCCACTTGTTCTACCTTGCCACTAGCCATAATTAAAGTTATCGGGCTTATTTGTAGAGGCATCAAACATTTCATCTTCAACGTCTTTTGCTTCCGTAGTTATTACAATTAGTTTTTGCTATGACATTGACATCACTTGATGTAGCCTTTTTGCAGGTATACGAGGGGGTATGCAAAAATAACCAGAATTGAAAACGAAAAAATTGTTTTAATAATTTTTACTTACTGAAACTTTAGTCTCCATCAAAGTACTCTCCTTGTGAATTAATGGATTTGTCCCAACGGTTTTCCCACCGGTGAAAACATTTTTGGAATTGCTGAAGAGCAAGTCATTTTCTTTGACTTCCTCCACAGTACAAAAATGCATTTCTTTGAGTTCTTTTTTCATATGCAGGAATCAAGAAAAAAAATTTCCCCTCGTTTGAAATACAAAATAACTCGTAGACCTATGTTTTACTTAAAGCTTCTTCTTTAAAAACAGTTTCAAGCATCACTACAGTTTCAGCAGCTGTTGTCCTTAAGAGAAAAGAAAATTTAATGCAGACTCGCTGTTCTTTATGATCACCCAACACAAAAATCGCAGAACACATTTAATAAGCATCAAGAAAAACTGACACAGAATGCCGTACGAACAATACAGAGCAACGCAACTTGGCAGACTGGCATAGAATAATGTAAGTATGCTACACATAGCGGTGAAACTCACGCCTGGTACAGATTCTGGTTATTCTTGGATACCCCTTTGTATTTAATTTCTCAAATGCTGGTATTTTCTTTTGTTTAAATAGGGAAGGTCACCATTCTTTAAAGTTACAGTGCTTTTTTACCACAGGATTAACATTTTTTAGCATGTAGTGTCATTGTGCCATTGTTTATGTTAGATAGTGGCAAGAGACACTTGTGATTCTACAGTAGTTTTAGGATAACTCTTTGCTGTTTTTGCATATATTTTGCAAAGGAATTCTTTGTCAGGGTTTGGATTAGTTTGATTTTGATTAGTGCACTTCAAATTTTTAACTATCAATTCTTCTTTTGCATTCCAAACATATGCATGCCACTGTTACCCTTCCCATGTATCACTGACTTCTGCTTCTTTAAATTTACCTTGCCTTAAATGCATCTTCTTTCCTGGTCACTTTATTCACATAATTAAAGTGATTCACTAGCCTAAATGGACCTTTTCAACAACCACTGTAGTTTTAGTTAAAAAAATGGACCAAACCCTATCAGATGTGCCCTTTACTGCTTGCCTACTCCTGTTGTTAAGATTTGCTTCTTTCATCTTCACAGGTGGCGCAGTGGTAGTGCTGCTGCTTTGCAGTAAGGAGACTGTGAAAGATTGTGGGTTCGCTTCCCGGTTCCTCCCTGTGTGGATAGCACTTTGAGTACTGAGAAAAGCGCTATATAAATGTAATGAATTATTATTATTATCTTCAGCAGATTTCTACAGTTGACATCTGCATGTCACTACCTTTGCCGAGTATAGCATCCTGCCTAAGGTTTCCTAAGTTGGTTTTGTCAGAATCACTTTGGGGCTGTCCAAAACTCATTCTCCATTGTTTTACCCAACTTCTCCCACACAAAGTTTTGATTTCACTGCCCCATCTATCACCATTTTGGCCTGTTCTCTATCACATCTGAAGATGTCCCTTTACTCTTGCATTGGAAGTCCTCTTTCTTTCTCATCATATCATTCCTTCCCAATATGGTGCCAAAAAATTGGTTAAAGCAATTTTTTTCCTTTAAGAAATATTGATAACTGTTATTTTTTTGAACCTGCATCATTTATTTTTCATGACCCTGATCTCCTCTGAAACGGTTGTCAGTTAAGACCAGACTCTTCAAAAAAAAGCATTAATACTTAAAAAGACTTAAGGTATAAACACACAGACAAAGGTATAAGACTTAAACTCTCAACGAAAGCCTGAATTATCAAACCCCAAAAAAGTAGAAGGAAACGGCTAAATGCTCTGCCAACAGGACTAATGTATAAAACATATGAATTTATAAGCAAACAAAATACAAAACTAACTACGGAAAATATACCAAAAATTCACAAAATCCAAATTCCAACCTAGAAAATCCTTAAAATCACTGAAAATATATCAAACAAAGCTCACAATTGACAACAAAATCATGCAGGCCATACCTATCTGCCTTAATAATTAGCCTGAAGCCAGCTAGGCAGTTATATAATCCTCAGACTAGCACACTCGTAGGCTGCACACCTGTGGTGTTGGGAGATCCTGCCCCCTTGAACTCAACATAAAGACTAACAAGGAAATAAAGAAAGAGAACAACTCATTTTTAAATCAAGACACCATTACTATGAACATGGAGAGAAAGCTAATAAGATTTTAGCTCAACAAATCCACAAACAGGAAGTTTGCAATACAATACCAGGAATTACCAACAAAAACAGAGACAAAATCATTGACCATAAAAATATAATGCACACATTTAGAGACTACTATAAGTTCTTATATCTACTGAGTTTAAAGAAGACAAGACACAACCTAATGCATTTCTGGATGCATTACAGATACCACAACTAGATACTCTCAGTGCAGAGGAACTGGATAAACCTCTGGCACTATCAGAATTAACAGATGCTATAAACTCACTTCAGAGTGGGAAAGCAGCAGGCCCTGATATCCTGTCGAATTTTATAAAAAATTCTCAATTAAGCTAGCTCTCCTTTTATTAGCAACATTTACAAAAGCAAGAACTCAAACTTTTCGTCAAGCTTTAATTACTGTCTTTCCTAAGCAAAATAAGGACTTATTACAATGTACATCATACAAACCAGTCTCACTTTTGAATAATGATATTAAGATACTCTCCAAAGTCCTAGCTAGAAGGATTGAGAAAGTGTTTCCTTCGGTAATGTCACAAGACCAAACAGGATTTATTAAAGGCAGACATTTAGCTTCCAATCTTCGATCTTCTCTTTAATGTGATTTATTCAGCCACATAGTCAAACACCCCAGAGATATTATTATCGTTAGATGCAGAAAAAGCATTTGATATGGTTGAATGGAATTACCTTTTCACCATATTGGACAAATTTGAGTTTGGCACGAAACATTTGTACATTGATCAGACTACTGTATACCAGTCCAGAAGCTTCAGTTTGTATTAACAACATTAATTCAGACTACTTCAAACTAGAATGTGGTACTAGACAAGGATGTCCCTTGTCACCACTGCTGTTTCACTGGCAGTTCACTGTCGAAATGCTTATAACATAAAGGGGATTATCTGAGAAGGACTTGAACAGAAAATTTCTCTATATGCAGATGATACGGTACTGTATATATCACACCCACAAAATACTGTGCCTGCAGTCCTAACAGCACTAACAGAATTTTAAAAGATTTCTGGTCTCAGAATTAATTTGAACAAAAGTGTGCTCTTTCCAGTGAATTCAGAAGCACACAATATTAGATTGGACACCTTCCCCTTTATCATCACAGATCAGTTTAAATCCCTAAGAGTAAACATCACAAATAAACATAAAGCTCTTTATCAACAAAATTTTGCTGTCTGCAGGGAAAAAATTAAGCAACACTTTCATAGATGGTCCACCCTCCATCTCACTTTAGCTGGAAGAATTAACATTGTCAAGATGAATATCCTTCTTAAGCTTCTCTTTCTATTTCAAAATATTCCAATATATATAAATAAATAATTTTTTAAGAAATTAGATTCAACCATAACCTAATTTATTTGGAATTCAAAACATCCATGTATCCAAAGGGTGACCCTACAAAGACCTAAGGAAGAAGGTGGCATGGCTCTACCTATCTTTCAATTTTATTATTGGGTGGTTATATACAAGCTATAAAAACCTACACATTGACACAAACAGATAAACACACACAGGCTTGGTCCACAATAGAAATAAAATCCTGCAGTACTTCTTTATATTCCTTCCTTTGTACCCCAATAAGGACAAGTCATCACCAATATACTAACTAAAGGAAGATGAGACGTTCTGGATTCTCCTTTCGGCTGCTCACAAACTTCTACCGATCCACTATAGAAAGCATTCTCTGTCACAGTATGACAGTGTGGTACGGCAGCTGCACAGCACAGGACATGAAGGACTTGCCACGGGTGGTGAGAACAGCACAGGGGATTGTGGGAAGTGCTCTCTTAGACCTGGACTCTGTATATGCTGGAAGGGTGCAGAAGAGAGCCAAATGTATAGCTATGGATCTCACCCATCCGGGAAATGGAATGTTTGTACCACTGCCTTCGGGAAAGTGGTACAGAAACATAAAAACATGTACCAGCATACTGAAAGACAGCTTTTTCCCCAGAGCTGTGAAGTCCATCTGCCCCTGCTGATACACACACATACTGTACATCTACTCCTAACCTGCCCCCCTGTAGACATGCATACACACTTTCCCTCGTAATCAAACACACACACTCATATTCCTCCACTGCAGACCCACGCACACAGATCACTGGTCTCTGCAGGCGTACTACCTCAGGAAAAGTCTGGACTTGATAATGTATTATTGCTGCTGTCTTTTATACTTATTATGTTTATTTTATTATTTATAGTGTATTGTGTATTTAAGTATTCTGCCTTGAAGCCGAGTACTACCAACAAAAAATTTTGTTATGTGTATGCATAATGACAATAAAGAATTCTATCTATCTATCTATCTATCTATCTATCTATCTATCTATCTATCTATCTATCTATCTATCTATCTATCTATCTATCTATCTATCTATCTATCTATCTATCTATCTATCTATCTATCTATCTAACCCAATAGTGCTTCACTCACTCAGAATATGGAACCAAAGTAGGACACATTTTAAGATAGAGAAGCTTTTATCTGTGGCACCTCTGCACGAGAACCAGCTTTTTCCACCCTCTCAAACATACACAGTTTTTAATATCTGGAAAACATTTGGAATTAAATCATTTAGAGATCTGTAAATAGACAAAGTCTTCATATCCTACAAACAAATACACTCTAAATTTAACTTTCTTTCACTACCTTCAAACTACAAACTTTGTTAAACAAAATCTACCCAATTTCCCTCACCACCCACCTACCTCTGTTCTGGAAGAAATATTGATCAGTCTTGAGGACTCAGACAGCATTTTCGTATTATATAAACATTTTAAAGTCTCTCCCTTTCAAAGATCCCAGGGTACAGTGGGAAAAGGGTCTCTCACACAACAACTCAGAAAAGGAGTGGAAGGTAGCAATGCACAGAAATCACTCGAGCTCCACATGCACAAAGCATATAATTATTCAACTTAATATTACATATAGAGCACATCTGTCTTGTTTAAAATTGTCCAAAATGTTTCTAGGGCAAGATCCAACCTGCGAACATTGCAATCAAGTTCCAGCCTCACTGGGCCACATGTTTAGGGTGTGCACCAAGTTAACATCATTTTGGACAGAAATCTTTAAATGCCTTTCAGACAGCCTTGGAGTCACAATCCATCCTAATCCATTAACAGCTATTTTGGTGTACTTCCAGATGGGCTTAAAGTGGAGAAGAACAAACTGTCATTGCCTTTACTACACTACTGGCATGTAGATTTGTCTTGTTCAACTGGAAGAATCCTAACTCTCCTATTTTAAGTCAGTCGGTAATTGATGTTATATACTATATATAATTGGAAAACATCAAATTCTCACCTAGAGGATCAGTAGAAAACTTTTTCAAAACTTTGCAGGATCTGATCAATAACATTTTCTATTCTATTTTTTTTTATTCATTTATTTATTTTCCTATTTTTACTATTATTAAAGTTTTACTCTGCTGACCTAGTTCTCTTTCTCATGGGTAGGGGTCGATTTGTTCCGAACCTAGTTTTGTCAAACTTGACTTGCTTGTATGGAATTTTATTTGATTTTAATTTTAATAAAATTAATTAAATTTAACAAAAAAAAGACTAACAAGGAAATAACCAAAGTTAAATTGGCACAATTAGAAGAAAAAAGGAGAATTACAAAATAACTGACAGAGAAAATACTTAATAAAAAGCAATTCAATGCAAATACATCAACAAAAACATTTTCACTACTAAAAATAATAAAAGAATTTACAAAATAAATAAATGAAGTAGCAAAACTAAACTAAAAACAAGACTAGAGTCAGATCCCCTACATAAACATGACATCTGAAAACACCTATCAAACAGCTATTTCCAGTGCAGTGGTTTTTAGGGTAACATGTTGAATTTGTTTCTGATGTATTCATTATTACTTTGTAATTCCATTATTTTGTTTATACTTTGGTTACCATTTTTATTTATTATAGGAGCTGCCATTTTGTCTGCCATGAGACCTGTAGGAGTTGCATCATGTAATATCTTATAGAGAATATTTAAGGTGGTGGTACACTGCATTCAGTATTCAGAATTTTGGATTCTCTACGAAAATAAAAGTTTTGTTTTTCTAGGAGTGAGTTTAAAATGGTTCTAGGGCTTCAGACTTTCACATGGTACCTTGGCTTTGTCTTTTTTATCATACAGTAATAGGTTTTATCATCTTGGTTTTGTTTTGATCTTCCTATTCTTTGACTTCTGCATGATTTTTTTTACTTTGACTTTTGTCTTATCAACTTCTGATTTTTCTATTTTTCCCATTTATTGGCCGAACATAATCTTGAACCAAATTAACGGTGGATTCCTAGAAAGGAGCATATAACTAAAAAGACATGCAGAGCAGCAGAGACAATTTAAATAATAAATTAGACTGTGTATTATTTATCTTGTTTGTTTGGCATCAAAGATGAACATATGTTTAAAGTTAACAATGATGCAACAAACTGAAATCAATTTTAAATTGAGGAGGATAAATGAGAAAGGTGTTGTGATTTTATTGGGAGACAACATTTTTTGGAGTCCTAAACTACAGATTAAAGTCATCAATTGTTGCCAAACATGTTTGGAAAATATTCTAATAATTACTGTAAAAATTAAGTTATATAAGTTATGGCTTTAGTGGACTCAGGTGCAGCAGTAAATTGCATTAGTTATGCCTAATTGGAGAACACTGCTGTTATGTAAATTCCGTTATCAATGAATAAGTATTTTATCCTTAGATCGCAATCAAACTGGGTGTGGTGTTTTAGAATTTCCTACTCCCATTTTAACCATTCAGATTGGATGTTTATTAGATTAGATTAGATAAACATTATTAATACCATGGGGAAATTCAAAGGCATATAGCAGCAGAAACATAAAAATCAAGAAAACAGACAGATAATATATCCAATCAATCAACAATAAATAAATAATAAACAATAAATAAAAATGAATTGAACGAGTACATCAGATGGAAGCATTGAATTGCCTCATAGCAGTGGGCAGAAAAGACCCCCAAAGGCACTTCTCAGCACACGGTGGTGGAATGAGCCTGTGACTAAAGGTGCTTTAAGAGTGTGCCTCTAGGAGGGGATGGAGGGAATTTTTCATGATGTTATTCAATTTTGTCTTCATCTTATTTTCCACAACAAGTCTGTCCAGGATTTGCCCTATTATAGAGAAGGATTTCTTGATAAGTATCCTTTATTGATGTATTTTACTTTGAAGAAATCACTTTTTTAGTTCTTTAAGGTACTTCCCTCATTTATTTCTGGGTTAACAAATAATCCAAAACTGGATTGGTCAACACAAGAATTGGAAGGTTGAGGATTTAATTTCTTTAATAATAATCAGGAAATCACCTTCCTGATTTATAATGTCATGCAATGGAAACAAGGTCAACATAATATATAGATCTTATCAATGTTTTAAGCAAACAGAAGTCTTAGGAATTGCGCGTAATCTCATTAGGATAGTATGATTGGTTTTCTACCTGGACCCTTTTACTCAAACTCAAGCTATATGAGCATATATGCAGAAACAAGTATTGTTAGGCCATCCAACAGTTCAAACAGTGCTGGTCTTTTTTCATTCAGAAAAATAGGTACTCTCTGCCCATGCATTGATTACTAAGAGTTAAACAAAATCATCAGTAAAATAATTACCTTTACCGCTTAATTTTATCCTCCTTAAATCAAATTATTGGATCAACAATATTTACAAAACTGGATCTTTACAGTGCTTTCACATTTGGCAAGATGATGAATTGAAAATAACTTCTATCATGGTTAATAGCCATTACAAATACTTGTATGCCATATACATACTGGCAAAGTACTAAAGGTCTTTCATTCACATGGTAATGACATATTTCATGACGAATTGGGAGTCCACAGTCCATGACCATATGTTATACATGTTTGAGACGTTTTAATGAGAATAAAAAAAGCAATGTGTTTGTGAAATTCATTTGTTAATTGTTCTTGGATATAAGATGTCATAATCAGGATGAAACACATCCATCTAAGTTTACTACTGTATTAAATGTTAAGAACTTTATTATTTGATTTCTTCCATTATGTTATAAAGTAAAGAAGACCTTCAATTTGCATGAACTTTGGAAGCTCAGCATTCATCTGAACTATTAAAAGAAAGATTTACCACTGCACCAATATTACATCAACCTGACCCCTCCTTACAATGTGAAATTGAAGTAGATGCATCAAGCATTGGTGTGGGCAGTACTTTTCAGAGATTCCTGTTTCTGACATTTCTGAGGAAACTCAGTTCTGCTAAACAAAGGTATGTTGGAAATAGAAAACCTTTGGCCATAAGAATGAAAACATTAGTTACAAAGGGCAGATACACTTTTTGTTGTACTGTATATATGAATCATAAAAAAACTAACTCAAACTCAGACTCAATTTTAGATAGGCTAGTTGATCCCTTTTATTTAGTTGATTACATTTTGTCATTTCATATAGGTCAGCAGAAAAGAAGTGTCAGGCAGAAGCCATTTTAAGACAGTTAAAACCAGATTAAGGCTAATAATGGTCCGGATAATATCTTCCTGCCAGAATCATTACTAGCAGTTTCCTTCACAAAGGAACAACCAAATTTTGACTATTTAATTAAGTAGATGAACACTTAATAAGTTAACCAGATGGAAATATATTTAAGTAATACTTTTGAATCTTCTTCTTCTTTTATTTAATGGCAGTTGTAAACTCTCTTAATAGATCAAGCACTGTTATGGACTTTCTGTGGTTTTTCTTCCACGTTTAGATTGTTCATGTGAGGAAAGATTGTATTACAAATCTGCACCCATCTTAAGGAAGTACCAGTAATGGATATATGTTTCAAGGATGTTTACTTTATACTCCCAAAAAAGCTACAGACCTCAAGTGAAATTGGTAATATTTTCGTTACTTTTTTTTTAATTGCTAAAGCGCGCTCTACAATACTGAATTCACTGTCTCAAAACTCTGTACACAGTCTGCAACACCAACACACAGCCTGGCCAAACAGCTCCCATCTCCCCTCCAAAATGCACTAGAGCCACCAAAACAGTTAATCCATGCTTCAAAATAGACTCATACCACCAAAACATTGCCACTTCACATCTTTCTGGAAAAACAATATATCACACCAACTGGATTTTACTTTTCATACTGTAGAATAAATACAGAATATTCATTTATTCATTAAAAAATAGTAATTATTGTCAATACTACAAACAAAATATACTTGCAGTTGGTCCACAACTGTAACAATACTACAGTAATCCCTCCTCCATCGTGGGGGTTGCGTTCCAGAGCCACCCACGAAATAAGAAAATCCGCGAAGTAGAAACCATATGTTTATATAGTTATTTTTATATTGTCATGCTTGGGTCACAGATTTGCGCAGAAACACAGGAGGTTGTAGAGAGACAGGAATGTTATTCAAACACTGCAAACAAACATTTGTCTCTTTTTCAAAAGTTTAAACTGTGCTCCATGACAAGACAGAGATGACAGTTCCGTCTCACAATTAAAAGAATGCAAACATATCTTCCTCTTCAAAGGAGTGAAGCAAACAAATCAATAGGGCTGTTTGGCTTTTAAGTATGCGAAGCACCGCGGCACAAAGCTGTTGAAGGCGGCAGCTCACACCCCCTCCATCAGGAGCAGGGAGAGAGAGAGAGAGACAGAGAAAAATCAATACGTGCCCTTTGAGCTTTTAAGTATGCGAAGCACCGTGCAGCATGTCTCTTCACGAATCAGCTGCACACAGAAGGTAGCAACGTGAAGATAATCTTTCAGCATTTTTAGACGAGCGTCCGTATAGTCTAGGTGTGCGAACAGCCCCCCTGCTCACACCCCCTACGTCAGGATCAGAGAGAGTCAGCGCAAGAGAGAGAGAGAAAAGTAAGTTGGGTAGCTTCTCAGCCATCCACCAATAACGTCCCTTGTATGAAATCAACTGGGCAAACCAACTGAGGAAGCATGTACCAGAAATTAAAAGACCCATCGTCCGCAGAAATCCGCGAACCAGCAAAAAATCAGCGATATATATTTAAATATGCTTACATATAAAATCCGCGATGGAGTGAAGCCGCAAAAGGCGAAGCGCGATATAGCGAGGGATTACTGTATAGCGGTAATTTTCTAATCTATCCACTCCTCTGGATTCAGCTACAAGTTCTCATCGACATCGCATCTAATGTTCTCTCTACTGAGATATCGTGGGTAGTATCTCTTGATATGTCTGATCCATCCTTGATATTGCTTTAACAAAATATCTCAGAATCCAGTAGTGATATGTGATCATGTAGCTGGTAGTCATAAACCTTCCACCTCCATGCAGAAAAGAATTCCGCAATGGGGTTTAGGAAGAGGGAGTACAGTGGCAGAAACAATGAGGACATCTTTGGGTGTGCTGTAAACCACTCTGTGACTGCAATGGAGTGGTGTATGGGTTGAAACCAACCCATTTTACTGTTCCTAGTATGAACTCAAGCCTTCCTGGGCTCAAGAGGTATTTAAGTCAATTGAAAAATATTTGAAATTGGGACTGAGAAAGCATAAAGATTGCATGAACCTCTAGTAAAAGGTTTCCTGACTGCAATCATAGACATGCTCCAGAGTTTTGGGTTATGCCATCATGTGATATCATCTACTGGGGGTGGGGTAAGAAGGCAGTGAACTGGATTTAATGTCCAATATTTTTAATTCTCTAAGAAAACAACATTTTTTATATTGCCAGAAGTGAATTTTAAAACCTTCAGAGCTTTAGATTTTTGCATGGTACTTTCACTTTATCTTTGTTTATCATACTGATCTTTGTCGACTTATTACCATCTCCTTTTGTTTTCCCCCTGTCTTCTGTATTTTCTGGCAGCACACCCAGAGCTTCCTCACTGCTCTTACACATTCTTTAAGTCTGTTCAGGATTGTTCTTTTATTTTTTACAAGTTAGTGTTTTTAAGATGAGAGCTCGGTACTGACTCAGCACTTTACCCAGGTGTCCAGAACATGCACCTTCATATCAGATGACACAACTACAAAGTCAATAATTAACTTTTGACCCCTAATAATCTGGTATCAGATATATGTATGAGAAGCATGGTGTTTAAGCATTCTGTTTGTTGTAACAATAGAAGACTATCACATTAATTGGCTCTTAAAATGTCAAATTGTAATATCATGCATATTTTAAACTGTGCCGAGAACTTGTGAGCAAGTCAATGCAATCTGTTGTCCCTAGTGCTTGATTTGGGCAGGTACTCTCTTGTGCTTTGTACCAGCACTTCCCCAGTCTGGTGTTAGGAGTACGAGCAGTTAATGTGTGTACTGGCAGTTTTCAAAATGCAGGCCTCCCACTACCATCCCTTAATCAGAAAAAAACTGTTCTCTGAAATAGTTTATGTATATCAGTGTGCATACAAACCACTGGGGGTCATCCTCATTCCCTCTGGTCTCCAACGAAATTATAATACTGGCATTGCATCTAGAGCATTTATATAAGGAGGAGAAACCAAAACAAAGGGGTGTACTGCCAGTTCCTTTTTCTTCGATGGGCCACAGGTCATCATTGATTCCTTGATACATAAATTGACATTCTCATGAGTGTGAAAGCTCGTTAATTACGGTTGTAAAGTGTCTCTCTGACTGAAAGTCATGTGGTGTGCCACTGGCCTTAGTTGCATATGCAAAAACAATAGTTATCAGTTTCCACTTTATAATGTGAAAACTCATTAGGCCAATGTTTTCATCCCTGGCTCCAAAAGCATGACAAATAGAGTCCTGTGAATATACCTACACTTTCTTGTGGACTCTCTCTTGAGGCAACTTTAGGCTTAAACTCCCTGTATGACCCTAAGGATGTCACTTAGTCTGCCTGAGCTTTTCCATTAAAAAACAATGTAAACAATTACAGTATTATAAGTTACATTGGGTAAAGATGTTGGCCACATATACAATAACAATAATAATAAGTCAAACATAAAGGCCATAACTGAGCAAATTCAATATGTGCTGATTCCTTTCCACCTTTTGCAAAAGACCTATTCTGTTCACAACTAGAAAAGCAATCTTCCATGCTACAAATGCCACTGCCAGTGTCTACTGTGGCAGAACCCATCCTGCATAAATCATGTAAAACACATGGCATTAAACTTGTCCCCCACTCTTCAAACTTACAAGTTGTGACTGCACATATTGGTGGGAGGATATCTGGGCACCAGGAACTCTGTAAATAAAAAAAACAGTAAGTGATTTTAACTTAATTATCTGATTTTCATACCTCTGTTTTGCACTGCTGCTGTGGTTTTAAATATTTTTTGTAAAATGGCTTAAAACATGAATCTCCTGCATTACACGCAGGTATAAATGAAAATGAATAAACCTGTTTCCCAGCTCAGTATGGTGTTTTCTTTTACACACAGGTCAGAAAGACCCAATACAGTTCCATCATCTTAAAATATTCAATGTGTTTGATATTTTTTGGATTTAAAAGAAGAATAAGGTCAACTTAAAGCAATGCTGTTAGGTGAAAAGGGGTCAAGTTGTGCAAAAAAGCTTCATGAAAGTCAGGAAGTTGTGGAATTTAATAAAATCTGTAACCACTGCTGACTTTGGGATTAAGGAAACATCACTTCATCTGTTTTCTGGAACTGTTTTTTTTTCCATTAGAGTAACGCAGGAAACCAGAGCAATGGGTGTAAGCCAGAATCATGAGCAGGGGATCTGTCCCCTGTGGGGCACACTCTCTAACTCCCTAATTAACCCCCTGAAAGCCTGGTCCCTGAAAAAAACATTTTAAAAGGATGCTCTTGTGTTATAAATCACTCAGTACCATTAATGAGATTGTGTGAAAGTCTTATAGGAGGCAGCACTTCACAGGCTGGGCAGGAATGCAGCTCTCTGTGAGTACTTCACAGGTGGAACAGGGCTACATGGTTGAGCAGTAGTAGGCCATCTGGCATGGAAGAAAAGCACATCCTTTGAAAAGCCTCAGGAGGATTCAGGAAAGAGGGTGTAGCCTTTCAAAGTGGAGACTATACAGTTAATAGTGATATTGAAGAGTGTGACAGTGATAAGCAGAAAGTGATGGAGACTGCTGATTCCTTGATACCAATTGTATTCACATAGCATGGGGATACCGCTTTACACTGAAAATGACCTGCTTCTGCCATCGGTGCTCTTAACTAATTAGCACTGCAGTGCTGATCTCTGCAAGGTGGCAAATTGTTTTAAAGTACTCAGTTACCTTAGGCTTCATGATGAAATAGCCATATTATAGTTGCATACTCAGTGTCAGTGCAAATGTATTATAAAAACTGGCTGATCTGTGAAATGTTGGTCAGATACTTAAGGTAGCATGGCTTTTGTTTGCAGATTGTGTATATCAAGCAATTCACAATACTTATCCTAAGTAATTGATTCTACATGTCTAATTTATTCAGTATTCTATAGTCCTAGATTGAGATTTCAGGGTATTTTGCACAATGGTCAGAACTCTGCGCAATACTTCAACAGAAATCGAACTTGGCTCCCAGGACCTGAGAGGCAAGAGCATTTAGACCTTGAAAAGACATGCATTCAAATAATTAAAAAACAACTAAAAATTGTATAGCCTAAGATCCACTGAGCAGTATGTTATAAAAAGGTACTCAAAAAACGTATGAGTACATACACAGAGATACGTCATATAAGCTATCAGGAAGAGTTAAGAGTGAAAAAATGAATGTTTAAGCAAATAAATTTATGTAAGCATCAGATTTATGTCTGCTTTCAGATTTCATTTTGCTATCTTTCTCTGTTAATTGTATTTAGAAAAACAAAGCAAACTAATAAGACTGTTATTTTTTAACTCATGATTTTTAAAAACAGATACATTCTCTGTAAGTTTTGAATAATTTCCCCTTCTAACATGTTCAGCTGAAAGATAATTCCAAGGTAGTGAAACCAATAGCAATCCCTTTGTGAAAAACACGTTTCCAATAATTGCAATGCAAAGATTACAGATGAGTCAGAAGGCTGAAAATTATCCTTTGATCAATCATTAGAGCAGCTGGCCATAGGCTTCCCATCTTTGACAGAGGCTTAGGTTTTGCCCACAACTTTTCAATCAAGAATACAAAGCAGCCTTCACTCTTGACCTTCTCTAATCACAGTTCATGAGAAAAAAATACTTTCATTACCAAGTGTTCACAAGGCTGTCATCTGATCTACTCTTTACGATTTGTTCAGATAATACATATAGAGTGGTAAAACATACAAATGATTACACCTATCTGATGAAAGAAAAAATAAAAGAATAACTCTTATCACTCAGTTTTACCTACTAGAAATATTTACATTCAATTTTGTGGTTATTTGCATTCAGATAATTAAGGGCCCGCCTTTATGATTTAATAATTTACCACAATTTTAGAAACTCTGTCTAGTTCTTTGAAACTTCATTTCAGCCCTTTGTTTCTCCTGCTAGCTTCCTGCCTGAAGCTTTACCACAAAACATAAACATGGCCTTAGAAGAAAAAATGGATCAGATTTAAGAGATTCAAAAAAACTGTTTACATTTGTTAATAATTGCCTGTCTCTACATGTGTGAGGTCTTTGAAAAACTGGAGCCATGCCTTTAAAAGTTATTTCAGGGAAATATTTTTAAACCACCCAAAATGTCAGATTTTGGATTAGTTTTAGGAGACCTAAAAGATTGCACCACTATTCACTTTCACCAAGAAAAAAAAATCTTGACAGCTTCAAAACATAGAAAAATGTAAAACATAAACATGAAAAAAGTAGCAAGAGTTTACATTCAAAGAAAATATATAAGGCAAAGCAATCATTTGAGTGTATTTAGGGTTATTTTTACCTCAGCTGAGAATTAGGTTCCATTGTCTCAATTAGTGAAATGTTCGAGAAGTTTACTCCTAAATTTATTTTCAAGAATCTAAATTACTTTATAAGGTGGATTAGCATTCTAAGCCCAGTTGAGCATTTAGCAAGTGACAAAAATATTCAGGTAAGTTTGAATTGTGCTTTAAATTGCATTACAGGCATGGATGATCTGTTTCTGATATCTCTCTTTCTCTAATATATATATATATATATATATATATACAGTATAGAGAAATGGACTTTTTTCAGGGAAAAAACTAATAGGTTACAACCTTCAGATATCCTGCAGCAATTAAAGTGAATAATGCCTTGCAAGTTCATGCAAACAATTTGCACAGGAATCTCAACTTCTGTTGATTACTTAAAAACCCTCTGTCTGTGTTAAAGCAAAGTTGGAACGCACTGTGTTAATACATCCTCTGAAATACTACTTAGACAATATTCTAGTGATAATGAGAAGAAAACTGCAATTAACAAATTAAATGAGGCAGAGCATTATTGCTTTAGAAATATAGGCCTTTCATTTAGAGAAATTGCCTAAAAAAATCAAAGTGTCACTGAGTACAGTGTTCCGCACAATCCAAAGGCAATTGGAAACTGGAAGAGATCTGGCAGACCCAAAGTCACAACCTAATCAGAAGGCAAGTTTCTGACGGTCACCATCTTGCGTGATGGGTACTTCACAGCCCAACAGCTTCAAGCCTAGCTTAACAGCTGTTCGAAAAAAGCAAGGCTCAGTTTCTACTCCGAAGAGGAGACTTTGTCCCGTCTGCAGCCGGCATTTCAAGGTCCTATTTTGTCCTTTAAGGAATGTCTTTCTTACTCCCACTCAAACCTGTTAAAACTGCAGCACAAAGTCTCTTCTTGCTAGCTTTAGACTGCCTCCTGAGCCAGAATCCACCAGACCCTTATGACTCCTGCAGGTTGTGGCCCTAATGGAGAAGAGTCCCATAATGTTTATTAATGTTGTGTCTGGCCAGGCCCCGTGCATAAAGGTCCAAACATTATTTGAATTTTCACAAGGGTCGTACATAAAATTGCTGCAGATACGAGAGATGGCCTGTTTCCTGCCTTCACTACAGTGAACCGGAGGCTCCTGCTGTTCTGATTTGCAGTTTTCTGTTCCTTCTGCAGCTTTTAAGAATTAAAACTTGTGTGAAAAAGCAAATCATTTTTTTTTCAGTTCTCAAGTGTCTTTTTTCTAACAGTTTTGTAAGGTGGACAAAATTATTAAATTTCCTATATAAAGCGATAAAAAATATTTTTAGGGAGGGTGTACCCATTTCAGAATTAAAATTCTGCACTGTTCCCAATATTTTATATTATTTAGATGGATCAATGGATAATTTTTTTTTTTAAATCTATGCATCCTTTATCTAAACCTGATGGTGCATGAATGCACTCAGTCTTTGTAAAGCTGAATGTGACAATGTACATTTTAGATGTTTATTTATTTTAAAATACAAAAACTTTAAAGTAACATTAAGCACTGAGGAGGTTTCTCAAACCTCTTCAGTAGCTGGTATGGATGTTCTTTTCACAGAAGCTCGTTTGTACCTTCCTTCAGGAGGCTGTGCTTATATCAAACAATGTGGCTTATGTCATTTTTTGAGACTTTTTGAAAGTGGTTTATTTCTTCATGTTTCAAGTCAGACAAGTACAGTATGTTGAATTTAGTAAATTTGTGTTTTCAAGCATTGTATTGTTTGTGGTACATTCTGTGTCAGAGATTGTAGTGTTCAGTTGATATTAAAGTTCAATTTGCTATTTTTATTGTTTATGTTGCATTGTCAGAAAAACAACTAATAGATATCATAAAGGTTTGGGGCAGCCACCTGTATAATATACCCTGGCTGCAGAAGGTTGAAATTCAAGAGAGTTGTGTACAAGACTGAGTCCAAAACAGAACTGAATATGTGGATGTAAGATGGCGATTCTAAATTGGCCCTAGTGTGTGCTTGGTGTGTGGGTGTGTTTGTGTGTGTCCTGCAGTGGGTTGGCACCCTGCCCAGGATTGGTTCCTGCCTTGTGCCCAATATTGGCTGGGATTGGCTCCAGCAGACCCCCGTGACCCTGTGTTCGGATTCAGCGGGTTGGACAATGGATGGATGGAAGATGGCGACTTTAGGGGTCGGTGGAGCAAGTGACGTCATCGATGCCGGAACTGGAAGTGACATCTTCAGGGACCGGAAGTGACATCATCACAGGCTCCATAACCGGAAGTGACGTCATCATAGAGATCACTGAAAAAACGGACGTGATGTCATCACAGGCACCTTTAAAGTACGTAAAGTAAGTAAACGGAAGTGCCATCTTCAGAGGCAGCAGAACCCGGCAGGATTTCCTGAGAATGGTCTGCAAGGAACTGAGAGAGACAGTCAGCGCACCCCGCCAACCCCTGGTCTGGAGTAGAATTACAATTACTCATGCACTTTGGCTGCCTCCAGATACTTTGCTTAGATTTTGCAGGAGAAGGAAGAAGAGGTTAGGTTTTCGCTATCAGGTGTAGGTTTTTCATTGCTTAATGCTGAAGACCTTTAACTGTTTTTCTGTTGCAATTGTATTTTCTAGGTGCAGGTTAGTAATGTCAATTGAGTATGTATAAGGTTCATTCACAGTGTCATAGTCTGTACCCATAAGAAAAATTTTACTGCTCAAAATTTGATGGCTCATGAGATTTAAAAGTGAATCTTATTTATGCTTCATTTAAGAATCAACTTTGTCATTAATGTTTTCCCTAAAAGGAGAAATAGCTTTAGACAAAAAGGAGATATGAGGTACAACTGAGGTAAAAGGAGTCAAAACTGAGAATCTGGTTTGAATATCGTATTTTAATTTGTGAGATCTCTTTCTAGTTTTGTTTTATTCTCTGTCAAGGCTTCATATTTTGTATAGAACTGATGCTTTTTTGCAAGTTGTCTTAAAACATTTGAGATACAACTGGTTACCTTTTTTTATTCATTGGATACATAGGCAGATGAAGTGACAAGCCCATGGTTACACAGTGGTGTCAGTAGTGGGATTTGGATCTACAACCTGAGGGATTGAAGTCCAAAGTCTTAACCTCCATGCCACACTACCTGTCTTTTCTTCTAGAATGAGTATGACCTAACTGGTGAACAGCAATAAAAATTAGAGCAACTAATAGTAGAAGTAAAGACTAAAGTTGTAATTACAGTGAAGTGTTTTATTGCCACAAATAATACTTCATACATTTCACGCTATTTTACTGAGCATATAATGCAAACTTTCAAATTGCAAAAAAAACCCAAAAAACTCGACACTATTTGGAAAATTTAAGCCCATCGTGTAACTTTTCTGAGATCTCTGCCGAAACTCAGGAGGAGACCCTTGTGAGAGTCCCGGGGGATTATGTCTCAGGAAAAATATCTGAGAAGCGTGAGTGAAAAGAATATGTCTCTGTTTTATATCTTTCTGATCTTGTGGTCTTTGAGCACAGATCTCTTTTTGGATTTTTCATTTCTATGGGTAGTACAAAATAATGAGTAAGTAGGGTTTGTTTTTTGAAAGTGGGGTTGTTCGCTTAAAAAGCTGAATCACCAATTAACCTAAAACTCACTTCAGTGTCAGAAGAAAATTACATTAAATGTGGGTAGAACATGCAAACTTGACACCACAATAACAATTAAATTCAGACTGCTTGATATGTCACACATATTTATTTATTGGTTTATAGTTTTCTAGGGTCATTATTGTCACATAAAGTACACAGAGTACAGTGAAATTCTTAAACGCATGTGCTAATCAACATTCATTGATGTAGTCATTCTCTGGCTCCATGATTAGTGAGAATGTCAGAACATCTCAAACAGATCATTGCAGGTCCACAGTATATTCCCTTGAACACTCTAATATGGTGGGGGAATGCTTACCAATATGATCCCATATGTATGTATTTGTTCCCTAATAAATAAATTCACTTAGTATTTTAAAAAAAAATTTATTCAGCAGATACCTTTATCCAATATGCCTGCAATACATTCAGATGTTTGTAATTCTTCCTACTCCTCCCTTTAGCACAACTGTAATGTGTCTACAAAACTACAAAGCACTGCCTAAATGATTCTGAAATACACAGATGAATCTCTGTTCAGGTTCATTTTTGAAAAATTTAGCAGCACCCATTGTTCATATTAGATTCAGCAACTTAAACTACTGAAAACTAATCATTTATATTTTCTAATAACTTTGCTGTCTTGAAGAGTAAGATAAACATTCCATTCAACACCTAATCTGCTTTTCCTACAGCATTACAGCCCAGTGGTTAGGAATCATGGACATTTAATCCCAATCTAGCTCACTGCATGACCATCCGAAGCTAATTTAAGATGCCAGTATTCCAATTGTTACAATCTGTATTACTGTACTGCATTTTAAAATGCTTTAAAATAGTGTTCACTAGAAAAGACAACATAAAATAAAGACTAATTGCTTCTGCAGTCTGGAATATCGAGATTTCTGCAAAAGCCATCTGAGGCTGTTAACTTAAATGTAAAAGGTGCAGTCCAACTTTAAAGCAGCAGGTCCTTCGCTTTGTTTGTGGAAGGGGATACAGGCATTTATGGAAAAGGAATGAAGTGAAGCATGTTATCAATCATCTGGGCATGAATTTTTTTAGTAATTTTATGCTGAACAGTATTGTAAAGCAATGTGAGTTGTAAAGAGTAAAAGAAATTGAACAATGCATGAATGTAGTTTGTACAGTTAATGCAAATGGCATTTATTTCAGACTGTAGTGGAAGATTCCAAGCTAAAACATTTAACAGGGAGTTCATTAAATAATTATAAGATATGTTATGGCAAATTGCTGCCTGCTTTTACATACTGTTTAATAAACACAGTTTTTATTTCAACGGTGTAAAAGGGTCTGTCTTTCAAGAGATTGCCAAAGGCAAGATGATCAGGGACAAACCATGACCAAGCCCCAGTTAAGAGAGAGACAGTGTTAATGTGGTTGAATGGGGAGAACCACACCATGTCAGCCAGGGTGCCCAACAGGGGCAATATACAACAGCTCCAATGCAGGAGGGAGAAAATGCAACCTTTTCCATGACAGTTAGTTGGCAGGCCACCTAACAGGTACCAGGCCACATGTCCTCCTGGTCAGCCATTGGCATTTCCATACTCTTTAGCTTGCAATATGCACAATATTGCATACGTGCATCATCTCATGATTAGTAAGGCTTTGGCTAGCTGGGGGCTTGGGGGAATAAAAATGTACCTTTAATCAGACAGTAATATTAAAGGAGGTATTTTGATTTGTGTTTACTTGTTTCTTTATTTTGATGTTCATTTCAGATAAAACATCCAGCTTCTCAAATTTTTCTTGTGGTTTTGACCTTTCTAGCACAATGATTTGCTTTAACCCTAATTGCTACTGTTTTTTCTTGTTCTGTATATTGAACTTTGCTTGTTTGTGGAGTTTATGATTTTTTTAGTTGCATACAGTACCTACCATTATAGATTGTATACTTAAATCACATCATAGTGGCACTTTACCGGGAATCTCATTCACTGTAATTCCCAGTATCCACAGAATAACAAAAGACAACAAAAAACATTTTGTGTTTTTAACAGAAGAGCTCCTCTCCAAAATTGATCAACAATGAACATGACTGTTTTCGCAGATAGACACAGTAGTCATGAAATAAGATTGAACAATATCTTGAACATATAGGAAACTGACATTAATTCCTGCATTTCGGGGAAAAAAGTTTACTTTAAAAAATGCCTTTCCAGTAGTAATTCATGACTATGTATACTTGATGACCAAGAAAAGGAGATTCATTTTCTGGCTATGATGGCCAAACAAAACAAAACATAAAAAGAAAACACTAACAGTTTTAGAACAGATCTGTTTAAACCTGTTATGTTCATACACACTGTACATTTTATTATTTTTTTTCTCTTGAACTTGTTTTATTCTGTGTTCTGTCATTTCTCATTTCAGTTTAATTTTGTCAATTGGTTCCATTTACTGTATTGCTTGATGTTTCTCAATAATGTAATTAAGCTGTGGAATAATATATCTAATTACCTAACTGCCTTAAAAGGCTGCAATTGGGTCAGGCTACAACACATGGGACTTATAAATATCTTCATCTGACACACTTGGAATGGAGTGACATTAGTTAGCATTTAGGTGACTGTGTCTTTGCTCCCCTTTCTGAATTTTGTAACATGGATTTGGTGTATATTTTGACCATTTTGTATTTTCATTTCTGGTTTTTAATTTTTGCCTTGGTTGTTTAGTCTTTAAATTTGGATTGGCTTTATTGTTTTCAACTCTTTTTTAATATTGCCTGATCTTTTTTACAATTTACCATTGTTTCTTCCATCCATCCATCCATTTTCTAACCCGCTGAATCCGAACACAGGGTCACAGGGGTCTGCTGGAGCCAATCCCAGCCAACACAGGGCACAAGGCAGGAAACAATCCTGGGCAGGGTGCCAACCCACCACAGCCATTGTTTCTTTTATGTCCTTATTTAGAAAGATGATATTTTAATTTATTTTTTGTCCTATTTCCACCTGTTCCTTTTTTGAAAATTGGTTTTATTTCCATTTGTACTTTTGCTTCTTTTTCCTGTTTTGTACCCTTTACGTATCTTTTCCCATTTTTGCCTTTAATAGAACACTTTTCTATGTTTTATTTTTTTAGTAACTTTAATTAATTTAATTAGAATTTTTTAAAAATTTGTTGCAATATTTGCATTTTTTCATTGAATTTTCTTTGATTCTTTGTACCCTTTACTTTCTTTCCCCCCCCCCCTTTTTTTACTTTAACTGACACCTTTCCATTTTTAATTATTTTGTTTTAATTTAACAGTATCTCTTTTTTGGATTCATTTTCATTAAGTACATATTGTTAATTAAGTTTGTTGAGTGGCCAAGGTTTTTCATGAAGATTATCCTGTTTGTTATGTTTCATCTATTGGTGGACAACATAATGTAGAAAAAAATCTTTAACAAAGATAAAAGTATTTGGGGAAATTCAAACACTGAAGAATAAAACATAAAAGAAAATCAATAGATGCCTTCAACGATGATGATTGAAGCTGAAAAATAACAAAAAAACCTTAGAATCATAAATAACTAAATTTAATATAAAACAATACTACAAATAACGCTCTTTAATAAGCAATAACTATTTCAACTTTGAGTAATTCGGCTTATGCCTCCAATGGTTGCTAGAAGCATATTTAAAATGTAGTTCATTCAAGATTTGGGATTTTTGTTTATAGTGCGATGTCAAACGACCCCTTTTATTGGCTAACTAAAAAGATTACAATATGCAAGCTTTCGAGGCAACTCGGTGCCCTTCAATAATAGGTGTCATTTTGCGTGACTTCTCACTATGTCCATAATGGTTAACACGGTACAATACCCTAGTACTGCAAATTTTTGTTTAAAAATGTCCACATCTGTTGGTGTTATTTTCTCATTCATTGATGGCTCTTTAAAAAGTTCTGTACTGTATACAATGGTTCTTTTAATGTAATATAAACAGAAAATAAGTTTCATTGTAATGAAGGCAAGCGGTTTAGGGGTAGGCAGTAAGTAACTCTATGAATGAGAGTACTTGAGAGAACAATCAAGAAGTTTACTTTTCTAATGGACATGTTTAGTGTTAGATTGATGAAAAAAGTTTAAATACAGGGAAACTAATTCATTTAGTTGCATGTTGTTATTTAAATAAACAGTAGTCAAATCTATCTTTTCATCTTCCAAACCCGCTTTATCCTTATTAGGGTTGTGGGCCAGCTGGAGCCAATTCTAGCAAGCACAGGGCGCAAGGCAGGGGCAATCACTTGACAGGGCAACCAATAGCTAAGTGCTTTTATTATTGCACTCAATCATTTTTTTAGAAATGACTCGGCATTTGTTTCAAAATTATTACTAGACTATATTATTCTAATTCCCTATGGTTTTGTTTATGCTTTATAATTTCCTGCAATATTATAATAAGTTTGATGTTTATTGTATTTTACAAAAAAAAAATTATCAGAATGTTCAACTACAAAAGGGGGGGTGGGGTGGGAAACCCATCCACCTGTTATCAAACCTG
Organism: Erpetoichthys calabaricus; assembly: GCF_900747795.2. NCBI lineage: Eukaryota > Metazoa > Chordata > Cladistia > Polypteriformes > Polypteridae > Erpetoichthys > Erpetoichthys calabaricus. The sequence goes on from NC_041394.2 coordinate 195,890,221, forward strand.
TGTAATCCAGTTAAAGGTAAAATCTAATCAAAAATAATTATTTACCAATAACAAAACTGTAAAAAATAAAGAAAGTATGGTTTTGTTTGAAAATGGCAAATGGAATTAATTAGTACAAAAATACTGTAGTTACAACACGACAGCTATCTTGTGACCCAAATGGGACTCTCACATTTGTCTTTATTTTGTTTACTTCATCAGTCCTGCAGTTACCTCCCACAATCAAAACTATAAAGTTATTTATAAGTCAAATTAGACTCCATATGTTAACCTCCAGTATTGATCCATTGTCTAATGTACCTAGAAGGACCGGATCCTGCCTAATATACTAATAGTATCTAATGAGTTACTGTGCTCCCTACATTCATGTTACAATGTGATTCACTGAATGTTTTCCAAACTTTCTTATGGTTTTGATGGAAGTAGTTGCAATTCTCAGTGAGTTCTCAAGATGTTCGTCAGAAATTTTTGTACTAATTTTACTCTTTGTTTGCTTCATTCTTGAAAGTAGGTGCTCACAACAGTACTTCTTGACAAAAAGCGATGACATGAATATGGTGTGATTGTGAAGCAAGGGGTATTTTTCTCAGGGAAGACAGGTCATATATATAAAAGACCAGCAAAGAGACATGATCACATTTTCCTTTGAGCTGAATGTCTAATCTGCGGTGGTTCCTGCCTTGTGCCCTATGTTGGCTGGGATTGGCTCCAGCAGACCCCCGTGACCCTGTGTTCGGATTCAGCGGGTTGGAAAATGGATGGATGGATGAATGTCTAATTGCTACTCTATGTATTCCATTTGCAGGTAGTGTATTTATGTTAACAGAAAATGGAGTCACATATATATCAATATATTGAGGATTTTCCCAGAAATCTTTAAACATGTTTTCAAATTCCTGTTATCAGAATGAAAACCAAGGCTGCATATTTTCCATTTTTCACAAGACTGTGTTTAGCCAACATATCAAAATGCATAAAACTATTTGCCATAATTTAAGTTTAATTTTGAATACTGTTATACCAGAACAAGTTTTCCTTTTGATTCCATAAATGACTTGATTTCATTTAGCAAATCATATAATCCTTTCAGCATTTTACCCCAACTTAACCATGTCCCCATCATTATGTCCCCATAATCAGCATCCATACTTTTAAAGAACTTCTGGAAATTGATGATGATTTAATCCCTTGGACCTTATGAAATTCACAGCTTTGGTGACAATTTGCATGATATAATTCATTTTAAAGCTTTTGCACATAACTTTTCTTGATGTGCAATGCAGTGATACTTCATCAAGCATGAGCTGCCGGTGGCAACTACATTGTCTTCTATTAATTTTATAAGTCTCTCTCTTTTACCAACCATTGCTGGGGCGCCTTCAGTAGCTATATCACATACGTTGACAATGGTTAAAGAAAATCGCTTTAATGTAATTTTTACGGCTTCATACAAATTAAAAGATTTAGTTCTCTTTTAATGGCATCAAAGAAGCCATTTCTTTAGTGACATTTTATTTGCTATCGCTAATAAAAATGACAAATTGAACCGTATCTGTAGAATCAGTACTTTCATCCATTGCCAAAACATTAAATTTGAAATTAGCAGCTTTACTCTCAAACCCTCTTTTAACAGATTTTTCTGTTGCTTCAGTTTGCCTGGCAATAATATGATGAGACAAATTCATTTTAGAAATATACATTTTTTTTATCAGGAAAAATTATATCTGCCATCAGAAAAAGGTTTTGATTTTTTTGGCAATCAGATTTACTACCACATAACATAGCTTTTATAATAGTCTGTCTGAGTTGTAACTTCAAAAAAAATTGTTGAGATGACAGACTTTTTCAGTTCTTTAATTTTGTCTTTACCACAGTTTTCTTGATGCACGTCGAATTTGGCAACATAATTTTGCATATAACACCTTTTCAAATTGTAGTCTTTAAAAACTGACACAATTTTCCTATAGATTAAGCATAGTGCCTTAGTATATGTCTCGACAAAAAAGTACTAATCTGTCCATTTTCATTGAACACTCTTCTTTCATTTTTTTGGGTTCTGTTTTCTTTTGAGATGGGGTTGGAGCCATGCTAGAATACAAAAATAATTAATAAGCAACCATTTGTTTTTCTAGTATTAGCAATGTTGTAATTATAACAATATGAGCAAAAAAATATTTGATACAGTTTTGTGCTTTCTATACCACAGCTGTTAAAAAACTATTTTAACTTATGTTAACTTATTAAATTATTTTAAGAAATTACACAACCAACCCATTAGTTGTTTGTTATAATACCATGAAAATTACTAGGTAGGCAAGTAAACAAAGTAAAGTTTAATAATCAAATAAGAAAACTTGTCTGCTTATTAACAATAAACATCTGTTGTTACGAACACATGTAGGTAGGTTGAAATATTGTTATTGGTAATTTTTGCATTTTACTCGTCAAGTCGCCACAAGTGTATGTAATGTCTGATGCACGATTTGGTTTCGATTTGACTGACTGTGTGTACCAGTCAGTGTCAACGTTACCAGTGCACTGTGCCCTCCCCTACACAGTGTTCTGTTGTTGTCTACAGTCACTGTCGAGCACCACGCAATCGAATCATGAAAAAAATTGCTAAAATCACATAATAGTATTACAAGTTTACGATTTTGTAGGGTGTCACAAAAGCACGATGAGACATGAAAAGGTTTGGGGCAGCCACCCATATATTATATCCTGGCTGCAAAGAGGTAAATTTTTAAGAGTTCTTCATGCGAGTCCAAAGCAGAACTGAACTGCTACCTTAAGATGGTGTCTTTTAAAGACAAGAGGAGGAATTGAAGTCATCAGGGCCGGAACCGAAAGTGACATCATCGGCAGGCCCTTTAGTTGTCTCCTAATCGCACATGTGTGACAGGGGCCAAATTACTAGATTTGTGTGGCTGCACGTGGCCTATGAGCTGTGGGTTGGACACGTCTGCTTTATACAGTTTAGAGTCTTCAACAGCGCCTTGTCATGTCAGGTCAGGTCAGATGTGGAGGTGGTCCATTCCTACAGTTACTTCAGGGTTCAATGACAGGTTGGATAGGTCTTGTAACACAGAGGAACTATATAAGAAAGGGCAGATCTGACTCTTCTTTCCTTAGGAAAAAACTGCACTCCTTTAATGTGGGTAATGACATCCTTCACATCTTATACAACTATGGTAACATCACTTCAAGAGAGGCCCACCAAATTAACAAGCTAAGTAAAAGGGCAGGCTAGGTTATAGGATGCACGTTTTGCCCCCTGGAGGTAGTAGCAAAGTTTTAGCGAACAAACTATTCAGCAGAAGTGCGTCAAGAAATGCTACCAGTTATTCTTTATACCAACAGCAATACAACTGTGTAGTGCCTCACTGTGGCTGTGACTGCCAAGTCAGACATTCTCTTTCTTTTTAATTTTCTACCCATTCGGACATTCTGGTGTGTGTTTGGACCACAGTCTATCTATCTATCTATCTATCTATCTATCTATCTATCTATCTATCTATCTATCTATCTATCTATCTATCTATCTATCTATCTATCTATCTATCTATCTATCTATTTAAAAAGCTTCTGTAAAAAGCCAAATTTCCCCTGGTAACAAATAAATGTCTATCTGTCTATTTATTCTTGCAAAACGTTCTGTTGAATATAACTGGGTCAGTTAGTTTACACCTCACAATGGACTAAATAATCTTAGATTCAAAATGTTCATATTAGGACTTAGTATCTTCTAAATTTAATACTCCTACTTTAATAGATGTAAATATTTTGAGTTTTTTATTCTGGAGACACTCTTCACATATATCCCCAGTACACTGCACATTATCTAAAATCTGGTATACTTAAATTAATTCACAAAACTGTATTCAGTAAGTTAGCCCCAAGCAGTACAAACCTGTGATTGTTGGCAGCTTGATATCAGGATTTATTTTCAAACAATAATAATTCAACCAGAATATAGTATTTAGAAAGAGGTCATAATTACAAAAATGTGTAAGTCTGGGACAGAAGGGAGATACCGAGACATGCCGGCTAAGTCTGACCTTTCACGATGCAGATGTAGTTGGTGTATCATTTACATGACACTCAGAACATTTGATTGAGTTTCCTTTGTGGTTTCGTATGATTTCCGTGACTTGCTGATGTTAAATTACTTTGTATGTAAACGGGTGTGTTTGTGTTTACCATGAGATGAGCTGGTCAGTTGGTGCACGTTTTTGCCATTCTAGCAGAATAGGTTAGGCTCACCCATGGCACCATTAATGATTAAATAGACACTAAAATGGAGGTTTAATATGAGACAGAAGAAGTCAGCTTTCTAAGCAAGAAAAGGAAAATATAAATATATCAAGAACATCTGATTTATTTCAGTCCAACAGCAGAGACAAGAAGCCAGCACTCACAAGTCGGCAGTCATTATTTCCAAGCAGTATACTTGGCAGCCTTTAAATCGCCAATACAAATATTTAAATCTTGTAAAAGGAGTACTGTTTGAAATGTCTGTTTAAATTATTTAAACTTAAAACAGCTTTCAAAATTTTAAATGTTCCGAAACATTATATTTTTGTTAAAAAAGATAAAAAGACAAAACAGGATGCTAAGTCCAATCTTGGACCTGTTCACCCCAATTCTTTTAAGTAATGAGGTTTACTGTACATCAATACCCAAGTTATGATCTGCTTCACATTTGGAAGTTAGTCTCATATCATACTGCTGTGATTTTAACACATTTCTGAAGTAAACAATGTCTAATCCAATGAGGTTGTCTGAAATTACAGCAGAATTGGTGCCTGATTTCATTTAATAAAATACAGATATTTTGAGTATATTTAGAGCCAGCCTTTTTGAAGTCGTTTGATTTTTTTACCTTTTTGCCGTTTACATTTTGAGTAACTATATACAAACTTTCTGAGCAATGAGTTCAGAC